>NC_056510.1:14941413-15001409 GCF_014905685.2 Nematolebias whitei | reverse complement strand
TATATATATATATATGTATGTGTATATATATATATATATATATATATATATATATATATACACATACTGTATGTATATATATATGTATTTACATGTGCATATAAACATGTAAATACACATACATAAGTGTCTGGGGTACTGCAGATTTACAAAGCTCTATTTTTACTGTACGGGGAGGAGTTGAACAGTCTGATGGCTTGATGGACTAAGGATTTCCTGAATCTTTCCAGGGAGCAGACCTGGGACAGCAGTCAAAGACCTTTCCTTGAAGGAACTAATGTCACTTATTTACCAATAAGGCAAATTTAAAGCAAAGAACAAAATATAAATAAAAATTTAAATTTAACTTCTTCTCACCAGCCATGATCTTTAGCATTTAGCTTTTTTTAAACTAATAGAACTAATAGAACTCTTGTCTCATCTGATACCCGACCCCGTCATTCGCTTCTCTAATAACAGCCCAGACTCAAAATCTACACGCTGGATTCTTTAATTTGATCCTAAACTGCTCAGCCTCTAGAAGCTCAAGTTCAGTCAAAGTAAACTCTGCAAACAGCGTCGTCTGGCACTATTTTGTAAAAAAAAAATAGATTAAGTGTTATATTTCTCCTTCAGCGCACATGAAGAAAGTAGGTCTGTATTTGTATCAATATAATGAGTCAATGCTGTTGTATTAGATGATCGAATACACATTAATGACACTCAGGCAGTTTCATCTGCTGACCTGCCTCTCCTGGGAGCTCAATGCAATTATTTACCCAGAAAAAAAAAGATAGAGCAAAGTGTGTACAGCACAGAGAAAAAGAACGTCTGGTTTGTTCAACGTAATTTCACTTCTAACCAGACATTCCTACCAGGGGTGGAAAATGCAATGCAGATGCTTTTTCACACGGACATGAAAAGTTTTGATTTGAAACAGAGCGACTGATCGTTTACCTGCATGTGTCGTAATTATCACCAACGAGCAAAAACAGTCAAGTCTCGTCAGCTAGTGGAGCTTCATATGGATGTGCTGCATGTTTTTACCAAGCTGCACTCGCTGGGGGGTTTTCTTTACATGAAAGCTCTAAAAGTGGCAAATAGTCTTCTTGTTTTATTTTTATTTTTCAAAAGTTTGTTAACCAGACAGTCAGAAAGACATAAAGTGGAGCAGTGCATACATTAATTTATTAAATAATTTCATTTTTGCAGCTGATGTCCTCTAGTTTCACCCACACCTTTATTCTCCGTGTACACCTAACTGCCAACACTTCCCATGGATCATGAGTTGTTTTTATCCAAAGGGTCAAAATAATCCTCATGAGAGAAACTGTCTGTTTTCTGAACAGGTCCCTCTCTGGTGGGGGCTTTAAAGAAGGACTGGGCGTCTCCGACCAGCATCGCCCTGTCCTGGCAGCAGCCTGAAGAAACCACACTTCCTGTCCTCGAATATGAGGTCAAATATTATGAGAAGGTAAATTAATGCACCGCACATGACTATAATGGCATCTGGTGTCTATTTATAAAAGATATTTTAAGAGTATTTTTAATGTTTATGCTGAATTGCAACTGTTTGTACACCTTTACCTTAAAATGTTTCTTTCTGCTTATATCCTGATGCATGCTCAAGATCTTTCTGCTTATGTTAAATCAAGTAAAAGATTAAGTTGCTTCCAGATGACACTAACATTAATTAAAGATAAAATGTTTCTCTCAGTATATCTAAAAGAAAATCATAAATTAAGCTTGTTTTGAAGTAAAGGGGCGATCTGCATAATAATAGACACCAAAACAAATTTGTACTAAAACATGCATTTCAGTTTTGTCTGTTTTTCTTTAATTTTGTATAAGCATGCTTTTATAAATATCACTAGAAAGCTGTTAAGTGCAAATAGAACTGTACAAAATGTTTATTTCTATTTTGACCCATTAATCAGCTGATGAGATTTGCCTAGCAAATGCTCAGCATTTTGAAAATTTAAAAGTTTATAAAACATTTCAAAGTATTTTTTTTTCTGCTTTTTGCATTGGTTTACAGTGAAACTGACGAGGAAAAACAGGCGTTTTATCAAAAGTACCTTTAAGGAAGTATAAATAGTTCATCCATCTGCATGACAGCTTCATATTTAAGGTGGTACCTTACTGGGTCACGACTGCCGGAAACTAATTGAACAAGTCCTGTGAACTGGTGGAAACAAATACAAAATAATCCTTTAGGACACAAAGAAGTCAACATAGTATATTTAATTTTGTTGTATTTGCAGATAATGCAACTATTTTTTGTTCTGGGGAGGATTTAAAGCAGCTAATGGAGGTTGTCGGAAAATAAAGTGATAAACATAAATGTTGGTTTGGTAGAAACTAATTATCTTTAAATTTATCTAAAACCAAATTTATGTTTGGAAATGTAAAAAATATACAAATGTTAAACTGGAGATAAATAATATATAAAATGATAAAGTGTTAGAAAATACATTTCTGGGTGTCATTTTGGACCACAAGTTTTGTTGGAAACCCCATATTAAACAATTGTGTAATAGGATGGCTAAAACCATAGGAATACTGAGGAAAACAAGACATGTTTTGAACATTAAATCTTTGCACAATCTTTATTTCACCCTGTTACTGCCATATTTAGACTGTTTTGTTGAATTTTGGAGTAATACATACAAAAGTTATCTACAAAACACATGAATAATGAAAAAAAAAGCAATAAGGATGGTACACAATGTTTGGTATCGTGAACACACCAATCAACTGTTTTTTATGTCACAGCTTATGAAATTTATGGATTTGGTACAATTTAAAACTGCACAGGTGATGTTCAAAGTTAAAAACAATATGCTCGCAATAATATTTAAAAGTTATTTAAGAATAGAGAGGGAAGGCACAAACTGAGAGGAAAATTCATCACTTTGTCGTCTCCCCTCCCCTGATGAATGTCTGCATCACTATGTGCTTATGTGCGGGGTGTTTTTTTCAATGTCAGGCTATCTTTCCTCGGCCAAGGAATGAGAGTCTTAGGATTTTTTTTTTTTTTTTGCCTCCAAATCCTATACACATCGTCATTTTCATTATTTTTTGTCTGTCCAAACATGTCTCACTTGTAAATGCGTCTTCGAGGCTCATTGTGATTAATCTGTATAAATAAAGGTTGAATGAATTAATGAAAATGTAATTTAAAGCAACCCTGTGTTCGCAGCACTCTTAAAAGCATGAGCATATCAGTTCATGGAGTGATTTTGTGGAATGGCTTAGATGAATTCATTAAGCAAAGTAAAACTATTGCACAATTCAAGAGAAAATACAAGGATTACAAAATGAATGTGTATAAAAACGAATGAGACAAAATTATGTTATTCCTACTGTTAATTTGTTAGTCCGTGTGTTTGCATATTAAACATTGATCTGTAGGTGATATAGAGTAAATTTGTATCTGCAGGTATATTTATTTATGTGTAGGTATATGTAGTTATGCATGCATGTCTGTGTGTATACAGTATGCTGCAAGTATCCATGCATTTATGGGTATTTATGTATTTATGTATATACTGAATTCAGAATTTGCATGTAAACTTAGGGACAGGACTGAATAAGCGTTTGCTTCTTCCTGCTCCCTTTTCGAACATTTTTGTATTTTTTTTTTTACAGAATATTTTGGTGGAAATATTTACCTTTTTATTCATGTTTTTTTTTTTCTTTGTTTGTTTTGTTGAGATTTTAACTATTCGAAATGAAATAAATAAATTAAAAAAACTGAAGAAGAAACCCAAGTGTAAAACAATAAAGTGAACTCATCGTGTTTTGAGCTGGTTTCCTAGAAAGAAGCAGAAAGAGCATTTTACTCTGAAAGGAAATGATTTAAAACACCAGCAAAATAATATATTTGACTGTTTGTACAGAAGCATATTAAAATGTTTTATTTGTACAAACGGCATCAGAATTTTGCTCAAAAAGATGTTTAGTGTGACGGGATATTCATCAGTAAGAACTGAAAATCTAAAATTTTGATCATAGCCCTCAAAGTTCATGGGTATAAACCATCTTTAACATCAAGGGAAGAAGAACTTGCAGCTTTTTATAAGAGGAATCAGTCAAAATCCCTCAAACAGGAAATAATCCTTTTAACTCACTTCACACCTTTTGTGTTTTTATACTGGAACTACAAGGTATTCAAACTGGGAGGAAAAAAGATTTCATGCTTTGGATTTTAATAAAGTGTACTGTTTTACCGTCTTTAATCAAAGCTGTCTTTTACTGTGCTGTTCACAGCAACAAGTTTTAGACAGAACAGCTGGTTGTGTGTCTGTGTTAAAACGGTGATAAAATTATCTGTTCTCCGTCATTTGTGTTCCCAAACGGATCACTCGAACGTTGCTAGAAGGCAGTTCTTGTCACAGTTTGCGCCGTCAACATCTGCTGTTGTGCAGCAGTGAGTGTGACACTAATTTAACTGAATTAGCTGAATTGTTTACTGCGACTTTGATGAAGGTAAATTTAGTTTGTGAAGGGTTTAATTTTGTTTTCAAATGATTAATCTGATTAAGATAAAAGATCCCTGACAAGAATGTCTACATCTTTTGGTTTAAACTCTATTTTTTGCCTCTAAAATTATTTTGGTTTCTGCTTCAGTTTCTCCCGCAGGATCAGGAGCAGCTGAGCTACTCATCAACACACACCAAAGCGCCCAGTGTGATTGTGTCGGGTTTAAAACCGGCAACCTGGTACGTGTTCAGTGTGCGCACCCGGACCGCAGGCGGCTACAGCTCCTACTCGCCAAAATATGAATACCAAACAACCGGAGACTGTAAGTACAGCTTTAGGTTTTATTGTTCCAAAACATTGTCATCTGTGTAAAAATGTGATTAGTTCACACAGTGTGCATTTGGCTTATGTTTTTAGGTGATGAATTTACACTGAAAATGTCTGTTTTCATTTAAATCTGAGCTTCAAAGTGTTCTACTTTCTTCCAAGTTAGTCATAGATTTGAAATGCTTGCTTCAAGCAGCGGTTTAGAGTCAAATGCAGTTCTTGTAGCCTCGAGGGCCACCCGGGGCCGCCTGCATCAAGGGCACATCAGCTCATAATAAGCCTTGATGATGGTGGAGGAGAAACTATCAACACAGTCTTCTATTGCAGGAGCCATGGGGATAAAAGCAGCACGGCAAATACTGTTGGGTTATAGCAAAGTGAAGCTATTCAATGTAGTATTTTATATCTGAATATTTATTTTAGCAGCAAGTAAGACACTTGAGTTTTGCTCAAGAGAGCTGAAGTAGGTGGATCGGCATCAGAGACCCAATCACAGTCAAGAATAAAACAATTTAAAAAGCAAACACACAAGTTAATCTTAGCAGTACTGCTGCTACACCCTTGAAGCACGAGTAAACACAGCCATAAACCTACTACGTTCTGTTTATCATTGAATTAACACACTGTGCAACCTTTTATTCAGACATTCAGTAAAAGTTTGAACCTTTTCTGCTGTTTTTGAAACTCTTTGCACTAAATAGGAAACAAAGAAAAAAAAAACTGTTCAGTCCAGTGAGTGGTTAATTTGAAATAATTTACATTTCTGTCACCTTGTCTCTTTAATGTTGTATTAAAGGGATTACGGTTAACCTGTAATTTCAATCAGGCCTTCAAACATTATATCAGATCTAAGTGGGAATGAGCAGAAAGTGACAGACAGGCAGGTTGATGAGCAGGATGTACAGAGACACACGGTTTTCATGATTAGATGACAAGGAAGTCTTTTATAGTTTAGTGGTATCTATTTAATAGAAAAATGTTCTCATCTAAAACAGTTTGTAGGAACAAACTTTAGACTAGAGAAATTGCATTTTCTGCAAAAATGCAATGTGAATGCTTATTGCCAAAAACCTTGCTGAAAAACTGCTGAAATTAGCTAAAAACCATTCTGAAATGTAGCTGAAATGGAAGAAGAAGCCTAGATTAGCAGAAGAAAGCAGAAAGTACATATATTTGCTGAATTTGGTGTAAATAAGCAGAATTTTACTAAAATGTTAGGACATTAGCTAAGAAACAGCTGAAATTAGCTAAATAATTTGCTGAAAAGTAGCTGAAAAGACAAAAAGAAGCTTAAACTACCAGAAGGAAGTGGAAAGAACTGAAATGAGCTCAATCTGGAATGAGCTGAAAAAGTTTAAATTAGAATCAGAAGAGCTAAATAGTAGCTGAAAGAGCATAAAAGGCTGCAACTAGCAGAAAAAAGTTGAAGGAAACATAAGCTGAAATTGGCATAAAGAAGTTAATTAGGCTGAAAGTAGCGAAATTAACATGAAAAACTTGAATTTATCTGCAAACAGCTGAAATTGGCTAAAAAATGCTAAAAAGTTAGATGAAAACGTAGAACAAGCTTAAAGTAGCAGAAGAAAGCAGAAAGAACAGATTTGCATAATGAAGCTGAAAGAAGCAGAAATGAGCACAAAGAAGTAGATATTATCTGAATAAAAGCTGAAATTAGCACAAAAAAACTGCTGAAAAGTAGCTTAAAAATCAACAAGACACTTAAATTACCATAAGGAAGTGGAGAGAGCATATTTTTGCTGAATCGGGCTGAAAAAACTACAAAATGAGTGTAAAAATGTGGAATTAGTCAAAAAAGGCTAAAAATTGGCATAAAAACTGCTAAATAGTAGCTGAAATAGCAGACTGAAACTTGCATAAATAAGCTGAAAGGGGCATAACAAGCTGAAATCAGCAGAAAGAAATTAGAAGAAGCACAAAGGTGTTGTAGTTATCAGAAAGAATCTGAAAGGATCAAAAAGCAGCTGAAATTAGTTGAAATTAGCTGAAAAAAGTTTACATTTGCACAAGGAAGCTGAAAGAAGCTGAACCAGAATAAAATGTGAAAGGAGCAATAAAAGGTTATAAACAGATCTAAAGATTTAAAAGGTGTAAAATGAACTCAATTCATTTTCTATGAGCAAAAAGTGGTAGAAAAGGCTAAATATTTCAAAAGGCTGAAGTTGCACCAATACCAGAAGTCATAGCCCCCTTCTGAATGAGCTGAATGTTTTGAAATATGATTTGACGAAAAAGCACAAAAATTGTACAACGAGAAAGATGCTGACAAACATACAGAAGAAAAATGGATCACAATAGTGTGAATGCTTCATTCACACAACTAGAGTTTTCTGATTCATGTGCAATGTAAATATTCAGTTTTGCTGAAGTTTCTCACAAGAAGACATTCCTCAAATACAAACGGTGGATCTCTGAGATAAACAAAAAAGAGACACTCATTGTTGCAATAGTGGCTTTTCTTCTTTTTTAAGAACGCTGTGTGTACGTGTGTGATCTCTAATCTAAAACCTAACTTGCCCTGGACCAGATTAGGATTCCAGCATGTCTCTGCAGTAACAGACCCAAATTAAATGCACACATGACATTAAAAATCCCAAACTGAACCTGAAACTACCTCAATAAGCCACTAACGCTGCTTTATAGTACAGCATTAATCTGATTATGATCAATTTTAATAACATACCTTGTTTTATTATTATAAACAGCTGGAACTCCTGCTGAGGTTGAAGTGCAGCCAGAGCACCAGTCATCTCTGCAGATTGAATTTGATTGATCTTAACCCCCGTATCAGTCGCAGCTGCAATTGGAAAATTCACAGAGGAAATCTGATAATGCTCCACGGCTGTTCGGTGCATTTTGAATCTGTGTTTTCTTTCCATGTTTTGTGTCGGCTGTCGCTTTATTGCGTGCTCATAAAATACAAAAGGTGCAGCTGCCCTTTCATGTCGGGTCAGGTCTTATTATTGAGAGGTGATTTGGCTTCACAGCGGCCCTCTCCCTTCCAAAGCTGCCGAGCTCGGCTTTATCTGCAGATCAGAGGCTGCTTGGCCAGGTCTTTGTACTGCCTGGACTTTTATCTGAAAGAGAAGCCAGATTTGGCCCCCGCCGCTCGCTCCGTCTCTGTCAGTCTGTCCGTCCGCCCGTCAGTCACTGTCACCACACTCGTTTTCTCCAACCCCCTGCGTATCTGTCACTTCTGTCCCGCTCTTTTCCCTCTTTTGTCTTTGTCTCGCGCCTGTCATCTGTTTCCTCGTCCGACGCCTCTCTGCTTTTTGTGTGAGTGTGTTTTTCTTCACACACTCACATGCAGACCTTATTTCAGCAGTGTCAATCCAACACATCTGTTTAGATGTGAAAAGTGTGTTAAACTGAAAACCGGCATGTGTCTTCTGAAGACTGTCACTTTCACTCTCGCTGCCCCCTGAGTGGTGTGTAATTATTTTTATTAGGTAAAAGACACACACATTCTCAACATCCCACTTACACTCTCACACACACACAAGCCTTATTCAGTGGGCTCGCCACCACGCACCATGATCTCTAATTCATATTCATTAAGCATGAAATATAATAGAAATAAGTTTAGTAATAGCAATCATCTTTCAATTATCTGGGATTCGTTAGCCTTGTGACAAGACACAGAAAAGGGAAAATCATGAATATCAAATGGGCTCAGTTTCACCAAATGATCATGGACTAAATCACAATTTCATGAATGAATAAAATTAATTAAACTGCAGCAGGCTTATGAATCATTCCAGCACAGAAGCTGACAGGTTGGTTTTTTTTTTTTGCACTACAAAGAGCTGATCAAACATATCTCAATAATATCTGCCCATCAGAATAACTTTGACAGTTTATTGATCAGTTTATGGATGGGGTGGATTATTCCAGATGATGTGAAATTAAAAAATAATATCCTTTTTTTTCTCCTGTCATTCTGCAACCCCTCTCCTTCAGTGTTGCATCATCCATACTGATTTTATGTTCCCAACATTCTCTCCATTCTGTTTTTTTTTTTTTTCTCCACTCAATTTTCCCTCCCTATTATTCTTAATCTTCTCTATGTTAACACAATTTATTTGTTTGCTCAGCTTCAGACATCGCTTCTGACCAAGGCCATGTGTTGGTCATCATCACAGCAGCGGTCGGTGGCTTTACTCTTCTCGTCATCCTCACCCTCTTCATGCTCATCACTGGAAGGTAGGATGAAACATTTTACCTAGATTTCTGCTCAGTAAACCTTCCACTGTGTGATCTTCTTTAACTTTGAGTTGTCCAGTAGGTTTTTCTGTATGTTTCAGCTTTACTTTGCTTTTATAAAATTAAAAAACAAATTGTATAAAGCCTATAATTAAAAAGCATTAAAGTTACCACGGCAGCTGCACACCTTGGTTGAAAGTAATACATAATACAGTACAACATACCTAGTTCATACTGGTTACCCAACGGTACTTCCAGGTACCTGTCATTTACCAAGTACTTGTCATATACTCACCTGCTATGTATCAGGTACCTACATGGACCGTGCTGGGTTATTCAGGGATTTATTTTGTATCTGTACGCACTGATATGTACTAGTTATGTACTTTGTAATTCAATTCAGTTCAGTTTATACAAACTTCCAAGTCACAACAGAAGTCATCTCAGGATACTGAACAGAAACATTCATATACATAAAAAGTAAATTAATAACATTATTTATCTGAGGAGCAGACTGCTTTGAATTTAACTCCATCGCAGAACTCTTATCTTGAGCAAGCATGAAGGCGACAGTGGAAAGGAAAAACTCCCTCATGAGGAAAAAGTTGGTTCCAAAAGAGTTGAGCCTGACAACTGAAAGATCTTCCTCCCATTTTACTTTTGGAAACTCTAGGAACTGCAAGTAAGCCTGCAGCCTGAGAGTGGCATACTCTGTATTTACAAAATATGGAACAATAAGATCTGTAAGATGGAGCTAGGTTGTTGAGAGCTTTGTAGGTCAGAAGTAAGATTTTGAATTCAATTCTGGATTTTACAAGGAGCCAGTGGAGAGAAGTTAAAACTGGAGAGATATGATCTCTCCTACTAACTCCAGTTAAGACTCTGGCAGCAGCATTTTGGATCAACTGAAGATGTTTTAAAGAAGTATTTGGACACCCAGATAACAAACCATTCCAATAGTCCAGTCTAGATGTGACAAATGCATGAACCAGTTTTTCTGCATCATTTTTAGATAAGATGTTTCTAATTTTAGTGATGTTACGCAGGTGGAAAAAGGCAGTTCTAGTAACATTTTTAATATGGGCGTTAAAAGACATGTCCTGATCGAAAATAACACTAAAATGTTTAACATTAGTGCTGGAGGCCAGATTAATGCCATCCAAGGAGGGCGAAAGACTGAAAAATTCATTCCTACGATGCTCAGGTCCAAAACCTAAAACCTCAGTCTTGTCTGAGTTCAAAAACAGAAAATTTAGGGTCATCAGGTTTTTATGTCTTCAAGACATGCTTGTAGTCTAAGTAACTGATTGGCTTATTAGGTTTCATGGACCAGTATAACTGTGTATCATCAGCATAACAATGAAAATTTATCCCATGCTGTTTAATAACTTTACCTAATAGAAACATATACAAGGTAAAGAGTATTGGCCCAAGCACTGAACCCAGAGGAACTCCATGACTCACTTTGGTGCATGAAAAACATTAATTATTTACATTTACAAATTGGAATCTACCAGATAAATATGATTTAAACCAATCTAGAGCCGTTCCTGTAATTCCAATGTCATATTCAAGTGTCTGTGGTAGACTATTGTGATCAACTGTATCAAATGCAGCACTGAGGTCTAACAGGACCAAAGTACAAAATCTACAGAAACTAAAATCAGTGTAAGTACAGGGTAACAAATCACTTCATAATACAGTCTAGGCACTATATGGTATTTATCAGGTTATATGTATTGCTACAGGTAATATTAAACAAATTCTTTAACTTTAGTTAGCAGAAGCAGCTTGTCATCATGCATCAATTTTGATGTTTCTACCGTGTTTGTGTAGGAATAAGAACAGTTTTAAATAGTTTGTTTAAAAAAACTAAATAATTTATGTTGATGCACTCCAGTCTGAACATTTTATGCTAAGATCCTAAAACACAAATTGTGTAAAAGTCATGAAATATGTCAAAATTCAGATATATAAAACTTTCCCAACTTTTAAACTTTGAACGACATTTCGACTGTGACGTATGCAAAGCAGGATTAAATTTTTACACTCAATTTGACAAAACCCATTCTGATCCATCAATCAGTTCTTATAAATTGGCTTCCTTATCAAGAATATTGGGAATAGGGGAAAAATTAATTGGTGGCACAAAGTTACAATTGGGGTTTTTTTTTGTTGTTTTTAACGTGCAGTTGTGACACTGATGAGTTTAAGTAATCACCATAATTTATTCTTTAAAATGAAATATTGAATATTTTCTGCAGGGCAGTGAGCATATTCTGTTATGCTCTGTTTCTGTAACTACCGGTAATGAGGTAAACTCAACAGAATAAGTAAATCTCAACAAAGTGTAGGATGGTGTAAGGTTTGTACACATTTTTATAATATGTGTAGGAAGGTGCAGCACTGTTTCTGTGCAGAGGCTCTAAATAATTCTCATCCTCAATCCTGCAGCCAAAACTGAACTGTCACATCAAACAGACTAAATACTGTTGCTGTTACGATTTATTGCATCAAATTCACAGCTTTTCATCCATCTAACCTAAAGAAAACACAATATATGTTTTATAGAAGAACACATAAAGGCTTATAAACACTTAAAGAAAAAAAAAACTAAAATCTTCCCCCAGTTTCACAACCACAGCACTTATTAATGATTGCACACTCACCCAGACTGTTTTTGTACATCAAAATGTGCGATGCAGTGCAGCTCTGCAAGAAAATCAACGTTTCACACGTTTAATTTGGGAGCTGTGAACATGAGGTGATTTGGCGACTAAATAATGTGCCACTTGGCTGTGAACGTACAGAACAAAATGAACTGGAACACCAGCAGCAAAAATCCTCACAGTCTGACGTGTTGTAAGCATATAATTTTTATCTACTTTGGTGGTTTAGCTAGAAATTATTCCTTAAAATCATTAAATGTTGAGGAAAATTCACCTTTTAATGTAATTCTGTTATGGCAGTAATACAAATTTAATGCTGCAACAATAAATCATACAACAGCTAATAGTGTGCTGAGCTAATGTGAAGCTCATTAAGCTTATTTTTTAATCAAAATCAAACTAAAATCATACAAAAATCATCAGAGTCAGAGATTCTTTATTGTCATTCGCACCTCATGTGGTACATGTGGTGGAGCGAAATTATGTACACAGGGTCCCAGTTACATCCAACAATAAAATGTAAAAGAAAAACAATGATAACATCCATGGTATTAACTAAGAAAAACATCAACTAAATATACACTAAGCACTAATAGCATAAAAACATCACGTCGAACATCAGCACAAACCTGAACACGAGTCCGTGTAAGCAGATGAACACGCATGAACACACCAACATTGAAACAGATCAGCAGCAACATGATGTGATTTTTTTTTCACAGTGATTATTCTGGTTAGAGATTCATGAGTCTTAACAGATTCAGGGTAGAAGCTGTTCCTCATTCTAGTGGTTCTACACTTAATGCTCCTTAAACTCCTGCCTTAGGGGAAGGGGGCAAAAAGTGTGTGTGCTGGGTGAGTGAGGTCCTTCATGATGCAGGTGGCTCTCTTCCTGCATCTAGAGGTGTAGATGTCTGTGATGGTGGGGAGGCTGACTCCAACGGTCTTCTGTGCAGCCTTCACCACTCTCTGCAGAGCTTTCCCCTCTCTAGCTGTGCAGCCTCCGTACTACACATTGATGCTGGAGCAGAGTATATTTCTATAAGTAGGATTGTGAATACAGTTGTTAGTTACATGAAGCCCGTTTTGACACTAACATGTCATCTCTTTGAAAAGGTATTGTGGCTAGTTGTCAAACATTATTTCTGAGGAAGTTTCCTGAACACCTTCAACATTAACCGGATTCTCAATTTCCTTGCACGAGTCATAGAGGTTCAAAGTCCTCGAGTTTTAAACGCATTGAAAAAAAATTCTTCTAAGTCACAGTCAATGTGGGATTCTCCAACACACCTGGATTTGGTGATGTGCATCTTGAACCTGTTTCCAGAGCTCTGCATTTTAACATGACGGATAAATGTCCAGGTCTAAAATGTATGCTGATAAATAAATAATGAAAAAACTGGTCCAAACCTGCTTTTATTAACACTAGAAGTCCCAGGAATTTCGACCTCCCCCCAGAAGTCCTGAAAAAGGGTCAAAAGACCCTTAGCACTAGAGTGACTAGATTTTCAAGATCCTGAGGACAAACCCCCTCCTTCTCCTCAACAATTTGCCGGCCATTAACTGCCATTTGTTTTAAATATGCACACAAGTAACTCAGACACACCCACCTCACCAGACTGCATTCCAATGTCCAATCCAGGGAGCGGGGGATTTAGAAGCCAGGTTCACTTGCGCAAAAAAGCGCAGCCTTAGTCAAAGTAGTGCTCCAAACCGGACAACTCTGATGGCTGCAATTAGCATCCTTTCATTTGTAAATGTGGCCATTGCCTTAGGAATCAGCAGGGGAGAGATAAGCTGAACTCACACAAACGTCCGTCTAATACTCCAAACTGATGCATTATCAACTGGTTATATTTTGAACTTATATCTCTTGGTGGCACGTTGGTGCACATTTTGAACAAACTGAAGTCGATTTACCGTTTATTTTTCAATTGGTTTGGCTCATTCCTTGAAACCGAGATGACATTCTCAAAACACCATGTGAAACACAACTCAAGAGACTTTGCATTTTGAGGTTACTGACAATTTGTATGAAACACATATTTTGTTTTGAAGCATACATGAAGTGTTTTGGGAGAGATACATTATCCAGGTCATTTTGCCAAATGAACAAAACAAAACAAAAGTTTGCAAAACATACAATCTGTTTCAAGATATATGCAAAAAAGTTTTTCTAAAATGTTTTAGTAATGTTTTTCTTTCAGAAAAAAGAGAAGTGGGTTCAAAATGACAGTTTAGAAAAAAATAACCAAATTAACTGTGAGAAGAAGGCACGCAAGGAGAAACTGCTTCAGCAACAACCTTCCACACCCAGCCCTGGCAAAAGGGCAAAGTGTCAGATCAAACATCGATGCACGAACAATTGTGCAACTGTGAGATGCGTCAACTGCTACAAATACACATGTGGCAACTGTACCAGGGACATACCCTGGCAGTGCCAGGTATGTTTCGACAGTGCAGATGGACTGCTGAGTGAGTGCTGAAATGCCAGTCACACAAGAAGGACATGCCACTCACACACACGCAGCCCCCCCACTAGAGCATAGTGTAAATATGTGTAGAATTGTTTTATCCCTTGTATTTTTATGACAAAAATAAAAAGCATGGAAACAAATAACGGTTGTTGTTTTTTATATTTCTCATGCTGAAGTTTTAGTCCTCTTGACTTACACACAATTGCTTATGGTCTGTGCTTTTTTGCTCAAAACTAAGCTAAATACTATATATATATCAAAACAAAATATGTGTTTCATACAAATTGTCAGTAACCTCAAAATGCAAAGTCTCTTGAGTTGTGTTTCACATGGTGTTTTGAGAATGTCATCTCGGTTTCAAGAAATGAGCCAAACCAATTGAAAAATAAACGGTAAATCGACTTCAATTTGTTCAAAATGTGCAACAACGTGCCACCAATATATATATAAAAAATCTTCATATTATAAAATACAATAAACTGAATATAACTAACTAGAAACTAAATGGCTAAACTCAATGGAAAACAGTTAGTTGGGAGTTAAGCGTGCCCCCTCCTGTGGTGCACCAGTAATGGCCTTATTTACAAAACAAAAGCGCCTGTTAACAGCTCATTATAGGATGTTAGCTAAAATCCTTCAGGTCACTCGACCCGTCTCTGGGTTCCAAAGGTAGAAATGTTAAATGACCCTTCTCTGGGACTTCTAGTGTTAATTTTAAAATGATTCACCAGTAGAAAAAAATCATAAAGAGTGTGACGGTTGCCAAGGAGGGTTCAATGTGAGTGGAGGTGGACAACAAAATAATGTGCATGGCCATGAATACAGTTTTGCTAGTCTTGTGCACAAAAATAAGCCCTGATTTTATTTGAAAAAAACTGGCCATTCAAACAGAACTGCACGATGGCCACTTGGTTGCAAACATTCAGAATTCAGTGAGACTTCAACAAAATATTTGTCTGTTTTCTCACAATATTGAGTCTTGTCTCCAACAGTTAAATCTCAGTGGGCTACTACCTTAAGAAAGCAGTCAACATTCTGACTACAGCATTTACATGTAGAACCGCCTGTAGAGTTTTTAGGGAACTGACTGGACATCCAGTCTGTACTGGCTCCCAGTCCAACTGTGAGAAACCTCAGAATTGTATTTGTTTTAGCACTATAGTGTGCTGATTGCCTCAAGTCAGCTGTCATTTTCACAAATGTATTTTTTCTGTCAGACTAGGTACCACATCACAGCTTTATTGTTCAAATGACAAAGAATATGGTAATTTTGCAGTTTTACTTCTACGACAGAAGCATTGAAACATTTCTCATGTTTGAGGTTTGCTCTCTGTGTGTGTTGGATGTTCTGTGCTGACATTTTTGGTATAAAGCTTATACCTAGCTGCATTAGTTTAAAGCAAACCCTTCTGACTTTTTGCATTGTGCCACAAGAAGGACCTTTTTTTCCTGAAACCATCTAAAAGCTGCAGCAGTAGTTGGAGTGTTATTTAACTCTCTCACAGTCTCTCATAGCTGTGACGCCTTTGCCCTGTGTGGGAGGGACTTTCACTCATTTTCAGTTTTGAAAACGCTCCAAATATAGTTGAGCAGCCGGAGACGGATGAGAGCTTTCAGTCATATGGCTCTGAGAGATGTAAGGTTTTCAGCACAAGTGGGGCTGGAGGAGAACTTGTGTAAGAAGTGTTTAGCACCTGGCAGCCCTAAAGTTCTTTATAAATGCACGGCTATGTTTTCAGCTATTTGTGTAAAGTTTAAAAAGTGCAAGATCAAATGTGTCACAGCTGTACAAATGAAGCCAGGGCAAGGAGTGTTATGCAACGTGTTGGGTTAACTTTGAATTGTCTCTCAAGCTCTGCAAAGCTTCTTGTTCTTTTCTTCATGTCTTCTTTATTACACCCTTTCTTCCCTGTTTGCTGCAGAAGCTGTGAAAGCTGTAAACTGGTGCTTTGATTAGACCGCTGAGACATGTTTTACTGAATCGTGTGGGTTTGTAAAGAGTGAATATGCACTGTAACGACGTTCCAGGGGTCGAGGAACAGTTAAAGATGCCAAAGTCTTTGTGTGTGTGATGTCTGTCTGTGTGTGGGGCCTCTTTGCAGAATGAAAGCCAGTGAGACAGAGGAAAAAGGCAGATAAAGCGGATCAGAGGAGAGGACTGGAAAAGACTGATAAAGGCACATGCCACCAATTCTTTAATGAACAGCTTGACCCCATCAGCAGAGGTCAACAGTTGCTTTCCAAATCCCCTTCTTGTTCTGTCTGCCGGTGGTACCCGCCATGTTATCGAATCTATCAGTGTCCAGGATCCCACAGACTTCACTTAGCCAAAACCCAATCTGGCAACCTGGGGCCTGGGACCCTCTGACACTTGCTCTAATATGGCAACCCGGATTATGTTAAGTCCTCAAAGAGAAGGCAGCTCACATGTGATCACATGAACACACACATACACACAGAGTCAAAGCACGCGTTAGACACTTTCCCCTCCTGTACAGAAAGTGCTTTTGAACTTTTTCAGTTGTACCCTTACTGTTTTCAGTACCACGTAAACAGGGAAGTGTTTGTGTTGATTAGTCCTGATGCAGCACTCTTGCCTCATATTATGTTTCAAGCAATTTTAAGAAAAATGCATTTCTACATAATTCATGATGACAAATCAAACGTTGGCAATCAAAAGAACTGAACATGAAAAAGGGCACGAAAACTCTTACAGAAAGAGGTCCTGTTTCCTAACGCTGCACTATTTAATAATTATCACTCGCCACTAAAAGTGACAAGGCAGTTATGTTTTGTCCATACTTGTTTGCATGTGCTTTAGTCTGTACTGTTAGCAAAATATGGCTTGAACTACTGGATTGATTTAATCAAAACTCTCAAAGTAAACATTACATTGGCATTAGCCAATACAAACATGGCTATACAGTAACTTTATGGAAGTGGCTGAAAGTGATTGCCAACACTCACACTGAGCTCTACACATTGCACATAGTGTTAGCTGTTGGAGTCAACCCTGCTTGTCTGCAAGCAAAATATTTCATAAACCACTGGACAGTTTTTAGTGAAACTTAAAAGTGTTGGCTGTGGATCCATTCAAAATGGCTGCCACATCTATTTAACATTAGCAAATCACTCAAATGGCTTTGCAAATTTACAGGTGTTGAGTTTTAATCGGTGAGTTGGTAGCTTGGAGTCATTCCCAACGCATACTTTGAATCTGTGCATAACATTTTCATTGGTTTGACCAAAATGGCTGCAACTATCCACAAAAGATAATTTTAGTCTAATACTCTGGCATGAAACATGCTGGGTAATACATATTTTTAGGGCCTTTCCCTAAGTAACTAAGCATTGCATAAAAATGTGTATGTACTGCTTATGACGGATACAAAAGAAACTCTTGCAAACACACTTTCTCACACTAAAATAATCTGACCTTATTGTTTTTTATGCATATTTTCCAGCTCCAAGTCACATAAACTAGAAATATTTTTTAAATTATTTTAGGAGCTTTGCACTGTGTTTGTGTGATGAAGGATGGTTTGGGTTATACTCAGGGGTCTATCATAGACAAAAAAAAACTGTATGAATTTTTAGAACTGTCTATTGTTGTCGCTGTTGTCCATTGTTGTCATCATTCTTTGTTGAAATCAGGTGTCTCTTGTAAATGAGTCCTCGAGGCTCAATGGGATTTACCTGTCTAAATAAAGGTTGAACGAAAATAGGAATCTGAGCGGTCTGGGTATTTCTAATCATATAAGGAGTTGTGTTAGTTTCCAAAAAGCTAAAAACTGGAGGCTGGTATCAAAAAAGGAAGTTGTTATAAATGTGGTTTCCCATTATTGCCTAGGATCCTCCAGCATCCACAAATAGGCCTGCACTCAGAAAGTGACGATTTCTGGTGACATGAAAGAGAATTATTGACATATTTGATATAGGAGGCCATTGAGGGTTGTGTATAAGTCATAAAAGGACTTTTATGCTAGACTTTACAGGAATCCATAGCAGAGAGATTAACACGGGAGAAATATCGTCCCTTATGGCAGACCCAGTCAGAACACCTGCAGCAGAATTTTAGATGAGTTGAAATATGTTTGGGTTTTTTTACTTGTTGTCCGTCCTGCTAGAATAGGATCACCGTGGTTCAGCCTGGATGAGGCAGAAGCATGAACACATTTTAATATCCTATGGAACAAAATCCTTTAATGACTTGGTGACAGTACAAAGACAAAGCTGGACACTTAAGCTCTGTTTATATTGTAGGAGTTAAAGGAAAATCTCTCTTTAAAAAATATCATACACATCATTCAGACTGCTTGCTGTCTAAGTAACTGATTGATTTTGTCAGGCTTTAAGGATAAATATAACTCATAATGGCAATGTATCCCATGCTGTCTAATAACTTTACATAGTGGAAGCATAAAGTAAAGAGCATTGGTCAAAGCAATGAAACCTGAGGAACTCTTAACTGTGCTGTATAAGGAACTCATTATTAACAAGAACAAAGTGCAGTCTATCAGACAAATATGATTTAAACCAACTTAGTTCTGTTCCGTTAATCCCAATGTGATGTTCAAACTTTTTTAAACCTATTGTGATCAGTTATATCAAATGCAGCAATGAGACCTAACAGGACAAGTATATGGTATGGTATGGTATGGTATAAAGTTTATTCATGTTAAAAAAGTACAAAACAATTCCATAACAATATAAAAAAGATACAAGAGATTTAAAATGAAAGGCAGCAGAAAGAAGAAAAAATCTTATTATATCTGCCCCTTTTTTCAAACAATTATTTCAATCATAATAATTTTCAAGTAACAGAACAGTATATATAAGTATAGATACAAGTCCATCATTTGAGGCCAAAAGAATATCATTAGTGACTTTCACTTTTACTTTCAGTAATTGGCTAAAGCTCCTCAGGTTTCGTCCATAAAGGTTTAACTGCAACAAGCCTAAAGACATGTGATACGTATCCACTCATCAAAGACACATTGATCAGATCCAATGGTGTGGTGCTAATTAAAGGAAAACCTGAACTGAACATTCTGGTTTGTTTGGGTTCAGACTCAAATCAGTCAAACTCAAGAGCCGCGGGCCAAATCTGGTTCCCCACGATGATAATTTAAATGTAAAATATTGTATCTCTTCTAATTTTTTCTTTAAAAACTGATAAATGCATAATTTAGTATAACTTCTTTTACCAGCTGGTTGACTTTGAAGCCAAAAAAAAAAAAAAGGTTGGATCATTTTGTTATTATTGATTCTGATGTGGAAAAAGCAACGGAACGTCAAATGAGACGGATCAAATTCTTGTTGATGAACCTGCAACCAAAAAAATATATTGGCTATCAGCTGAAAGTGGCCCATGACTCGGACAAAGGTTTTAAATTTTGGCTCCTTTTGGTAACGGAGTTTGACACACATAGATGAATCTGTTATATGTGCTAGCTCAGAGAGCCGAGTATGGCAAAAACAATCCAAACATAAGTCAGAGATACTTCTAATGACACTTCTAAAGCTGCTGGGAATAATAGGAAGGATATAATTTATGAAAAATTCTTTTGGGAGGGTACAAAGAGTATTATGTCAGTTTTGGCTGGATTCAAAGGTTAGAAATTACAGCTCTTTTATGCTTTTATATCACGACGACACACTTTGCTTGTCAGTAATGAATAGCTTCTGCTGGTTTCATTCCTAAAAACAGCATGGTGTCATCAGCATAAAAATGAAGGTCTGTGTCATGTTTCTTGCTGAATATGTAATATAAAACATATGATGTTAGTGAAATTAAAAACATAACCGGTCCCAAACAGCAGAAAACCATGTGTTATACTCCTTTAAGACACTTCTGACCAATATGTCTAAGCTGAACTCCAGGAGGGAGGAAGCCAATCCCATCTGGACCTCAGTGGTGAAGGTGCTGGGCTGTGAGAGGAGGCCAGCCTGTCTGCAGCGGTGACATTGAAGACAAGACTGTCCACTGAAGTGCCAGTGTCACAGTGGGAGCTGTCTGTTTCTGTTTCTGCCCCGTCTCTGTTGGGCGTTTGGGTCAACACGCTGTGCTCTCCTCCTCTACTTGGCTGCCACTCATTTAAAGGATGTCTTTAGTGATTTGCTGTTTTTCTCGCTGCAAACAAGTCCTGCAGAACCAAAAATCATAAATAATACCTATTTTAGAAGGTTTAGTTACTGTAAATCCTTCCCATGACAAAATTCGCCTTACAAAAAAACATCAAATCAGATTATTAAAGCTGCGTTTTTGGTTGTTTTTGGTTCTCGCTCTGGGCGTTTGGTAAATCATCAGTCTGTCATTTGAATAACTAGCAGGTAAAAATCTAACTTTCACAGCTGTAAGAAATAAGAAGGTGAGTTAAATGATGAAATATGAGAGCATTTATTTGGAGAGCCACTTGTGGGAGTGAGTGTCCCTCGTGCACATGGTCATTAATTAAGCCTTCTACTTAGAATATACTTTTTAAAATTCATCAGTGATACCGCCTCTGAGAGAACTCAAAGCACCTTTCACTCTTTATATTCTAATTTTCCATCTCAGCGCCTTCGTACAGCGGGGCCACCTCCACTCCTCACACATTCTAATACTTCAGTAGAGCTGCAATGTTCAGATGAAGGTGTTATACAATGTCGAGATGACAGGGAGCCAGGTTTGAATAACAATAGGCACTTTTTAAGGAGCTAAGTGTCGAACAAAGAAGACAAATCCTCTAAACTTTTTCTAATATTCTGTTGTTTGTCCCTTTCATCCTATAAGGGCTTTTAAATGGCATATAGGAGCACTTTCTGTTTGAAAAGGCAAAACAAAGACCAGGGAAGGAGCTTGGTGGGATATTTTGTCTAACTTTCACACAGGAGACCTGCGTCTGACTCCTGAACACTGACATTCTGATTTCCCACCTTAGTTTCACGTTTGGACTTTAGTTTTGATTTCACTTGCAATTTTGTTAAGTAGAAAGCCCATTTTTTCCATTTTATTGTTTGTTTTATTTTGTTTGTTCCAAAAGCAGCTCTGCTGAACACAGCATTAGCATGCATGTCAGTTGTATATGTTAGTCTAACATGGTAAATGAACTGTACTTATATAGCGCCTTTCCATCTTATCAAGATATTCAAAGAGCTTTACAACACAATCTGTGCCCTCATTACCCATTCATACAGCACTCTACTAGATCTCTACAAAGAATAATCAGAGCTTTATCACATTCATGCATCGATGGGACACACATCGGAGGTAACGAGGGGTTCAGTGTCTTGCCCAGGGACACTTCGGCATGTGACTGCTGATGAAATTGAATCCCCAACTTTTTTATTGGAGGACGACTGCTCTAACCGCTCAGCCACAGCCACCCACAACAGAGCACCGCTCTCAAACTGCAGGCTTACTTACGGTTCCTAGAGTTTCCAAAAGTAGAATGGGAGGAAGATCTTTCAGTTATCAGGCTCCTCTCTTGTAGAACCAACTTCCAGTTTCTGTCCATGAGACTGACACATTGTCCAGTTTAAGACTTTCCTTTTTGATAAATCCTATAGTTCTGGTTGGCTTGTTATGCTGCTATAGGCTTAGACTACTGGAGGACAAATTGACCTCATTTCTTAAAATGAATTGTTACAAATGAATAGTTTGAATTTGAAATTATTTCTACCTTAACATGTAGTTCTCAACCTGCCATTGTGTATCTGTTCCTCCTTCCTGTCCTGTCAAACCCAGCCGGTCGAAGCAGATGGCCGCTTGTCCTCTTGGTTCTGCTAAAGGTTTCTTCTTCATGAGGGAGTTTTTCTTTTCCGTTGTTGCCTTCATGCTTGATCAGGATGAGAGTCTGCAACAAAGTTAAGACTCAAAGCAGACTCAGATAAATAATCTTATTATTACTTTATGTATATGAATGTTTCTGTTCAGTGCCCTGAGATGACTTCTGTTGTGACTTGGCGCTGTATAAATAAACTGAATTGAATTGTTTAATTTTAAATTAAGCACATTTGAAACCATTGGCTGTTGAATGAAAGTGCTGTGCATTCATGTAAAGCAAACCAAAAGCTGGGAAAACCAGGGCTCGTCTAAAGCAATGCTGCTGCCTAATTATCACCCTCTGCCAAAGGTGCTGATAATGTTGCTTCTGTCTACATGCATGTATTTATGTGTCTGTCTGTTAGCAAAATATCTCATGAACCACTGGAGTAATTTTATTGAATCTTGCAGAAAGTAATCGTCAGATGTACATCTTTAATTATTTAACTTTTGGAGTCAGTCCAATTCAAGATGACCACCACAGCTATTCAAAATTATCCAACACAAAAATGGCTCTAACTTGGTCAGTTTGACGAATGTTGAGCTAAAATTTGATGTGGTCACAGCTGAGAGTCATTCCTGACACACACTCAGAATATGACTTTTTGTAATATTACATGAAAAAGCATATTGTTATTTTCAAGGTTTGTTTGACAAAAATGGCGATAACTTATCAGTAAGATGCTCTCGATCAAAATCTCTGTCACTAACGGTGGCGGGCGATGTGCATTCCTTCAAGGAATTCTAGGCCATTAATTACAGTTTGCTTTGAAGTACATAAAGCCGTTCAATAGTTTTTCAAATAATTTGGAAAATTCAAAACACTAAATTTAAGCAAAGAATTCCCACATATTTTGTGAAAAACGTGTATATTTTACTAGACACAGGTCGAACTTCAGGAGAACTCCACACACAAATTGGTTAAGAAAGAATGCATGAAAAGATTTCTCAGGTTAAAAGAAAATGTGCCCTTGTTATGATTTTACTTTTCTTTTTTTACTAAAGCACCTCTGAGTAAGTCATCGTCTTGTTTTTGACTATATTTGTGGGGAATTGTTTTAGCTGTGAGTTCAACTCCTCATTTCCAATCAGACCTTTGCTTCAGACGTCTCTCATTCGGGAGTTTGTATTTTCTTCTATTTTCTTTTTAAAATATCCAAGAACTTGTTTGAATTGCGTCTTCTGTAGTCTTTTGCAGATGTTGTCATCTAATCTTTCAGCTTTTGTGGCAGCAGCATTTGCTTTGTCGCTGGCTGCTTCGCAGTCTGTTGGTGCCTTGATAAACACACACAACTCACACAGAGGAGAACGGGACAGTTTTACATGATTACGTTTGATTTCTGTGTATATGTGCTTAGCAAACACGTCAGTAAGTCAGACAGTTTCTTTAAAATGAGAATTCACGTTTATCAGCATCCAGTCGTTCCTTTTATTTATTTATTAATTTGTTTCCATAAGGATGTTGCTGTATGGATGTCTGGAAAGTTTTGATTAACTGCAGCTCCTGTCTTTTGTTTAATACATAAGTTTTAACACAAATGTATAAATTTTTAAATGAGAACCTGCAGCGATCCGTGTTTGTTTTAATCATCTGGTAATTATATAAACTGTCTCAGGTGTTGGATACAGTTTGTGCTTTTATCAGAAAGGTGGTGACATTAAATTGTAACCTTACAAGATGAAAATTTAGTTTAACTAGAGAAATTGCATTTCCTGCGAAAATGCAGTGTGAATGCTTACTGCCAAAGAACCTGCTGAAAAACAGCTGAAATTAGCTAAAAACGTGCTGAAAGGTAGCTGAAATGGAAGAACAAGCTGAAGTTAGCAGAAGAAAGCAGAAAGAGCACATATTTGCGGAATTTGGTTTAAATAAGAACAAAAATTAGTAAGTTGGCTAAAAACATACTGAAATAGGAAAAAATAAAGAAGCTGAATAGTAGCTAAAAGCAGAGAGAAGCTTACATTAACAGAAGGAACTGGAGAGTGCACAGTTGTGCCCAGTTAGGCTGAAAAAAATTTGAAATATCTGAAAAAAGCAGAAATTTGCATACCAAAAAACAAAGGCAGATGAATAGTAGCTAAAAAAAACAGCAGAAAAAAGCTTAAATTACCAGAAAGAAGTGGAGACCACTTTTGCAGCCAATTAGGCTTAAACGAGCTGAAATTGCCACAAAAGGTGGAAGTTATCTGAAAAAAAGCATTTATTAGTTCTTTTTTTTTTTTTTACAGCTGAATAGTAGCTAAAACAGCAGAAAGAAGCTTAAATTACCAAAAGGAAATGGAGAGACCACATTTGCACCCAAGTAGGCTTAAAGAATCATAAAATGACCACAAAAAAGTAGAAATTATCTGGGAAAAAAAGCACAAATTAGTAAAAAAAAAATAGCTGAATAGTAGCTAAAACCGCAGAAAGAAGCTTAAATTACCAAAAGGAAATGGAGAGACCACATTAGGCTTAAATAATCATAAAATGACCACAAAAAGGTGGAAATTATCTGGAGGGGAAAAAAGCACAAATTAGTAAAAAAAAAAAAAATTTTTTTAAATAGCTGAATAGTAGCTAAAAAATCAGAAAGAAACTTAGACTACCAGAGGCAAATGAAGAGAGCATGAAGTTGCTGAATTAGTTTGAAAAAAAGTTTAAATGAGTGCAAAAAATGTGGAATATGCTGAAAAAGATAAAATTAGCATAAAACAGCTAAATAGTAGCTGAAATAGCTGAAACTTGTAGAAATAAGCTTAAAGGAGCAGAACAAGCTGAAATTAGCTGAAATAAGTTAGAAGAAGCACAAAAATATTATAGTTAGCAAAATAAATCTGAAAGGAACACAAAATAGCTGAAAGTAGCTGATTTTTATTTTTTATTTTTTTGCACAAGAAAGCTGAAAGAAGCTTAACCAGAACAAAATGTTAAAGGAGCAGTAAAATACTGTAAACAGCTTAACATTTTGATATGATTTGTTGAAGTAGCACTAAAATTGTGGAATGAGAAAGATGCCAAAATGTACGGAAGAAGAGTAGTAACTATAATAAATATAAACGGGAAAACAATTGTGTGAATACTTAATAAGCATTCACACGATTATCTAGATCACTGTTTGTAATATTGACTGAATTAGATTCATTTTGAATTGGGTGGTCTCATTTTTATTTATTATTAATCCAGAAGTGTCATTACAATTCGACACACAACAGACACATTCACAGACATGTCGTTGATGTTTTCCTTGCAAGTATTTACTTTGACCTCTTTCACAAATCAAACTCATTACACAAAAAGAGACAACAAATATGCATGTAGAAGTTTCAGAAACAACTTGTGTGAAATTGGCACAGATGCTTTAATTTGGTCCAGTTCATGCATCAGATAACAGGATGATGGCTGTTTTCAGCACCATCCACAGAAAAACAACCTACTAACAACAGTACTGTCTAATGTGGTGCTTCTTTCCAAGCTCCAGCACTTTTTAAAACTATAATGAAAAAGAAGAGTGCTGCTCTATTTGCGCTAGTTTCACTTTATGCTTTAACAGATCACAGAATGACACTTTAATGGTGTTATTATACAAGAAAAACAAGGAGAAAGGGCACATTTTTGTAGCTTCCTGTTCATTTAAAGTGTCTTAAAAGCAATGTACCATTATTCTAAAATTAATACTTGTGTAAAAAACAAAAGTGGATAATGTTTGGTTCAAGAGTAAGAAGTATTTTAGTAGAGTTTTTAATTTCTCCCATGTTTCCAGGCTTCTTCTATAATTATCAGAGGTAGCTAGTTTCTTTAGAGCTGGAAAGATAGGACAGATAAAAATGTCTTTTTCCACATCTGAAAGTTTTAGATTTTGTTTAATTTTGTGTTGAAAGTTTTTAATTTTGTTTAACTTTGTGTTGTTGTTTTTTTCAGATGTCAGTGGTATTTTAAGGCCAAGATGACCTCTGAGGACAAAAGACAGACAAATTACCAGAATGGACACGGTAAGACAATTAACACCAGCTAATAGTGTGTGAATCAATGTTCCCACTACTACTTTACTGTTTTTTTTTGTTTGTTTAGTTGTTTGGTTTTCTTTTCGTTTTTATGTTTCTGTTTTGTAGTCTAACTACCGTACCTGTGCATTTGTCGTGACATTTCAGCACTTTCAGGGTCGGCTATGGGTTCTGACTTTATATACTATGCTTGTTAAACTTTATTTACAACTATTCTACCCATATAAATATATCTCCCTGTCTTTGAAATCTACATTAGCATATTTACTCCAATTTTACAGTTCTGCCACTTTTAACTCTTAGAAAATGTTGCTACTTTGAGCTTGTAGCATTTTCTGACTTAGCTTTTAGCTGTCATTTAGCGTCTTATAGTTTTAAGCCAGTTTTGCTTCTTTTAGCTGTTAGCTAATGTTTTGCTTTGTAAGGAAAGGCATTCAGTTTTAATTATTCACTTCATTAATTTTTTTAGGTTGTTGTTGTGAGTCTGTTAGCAGTTAGCCACCTGCTCCTTTCTTTCCATTCAATGTGCATGAAGTATGGGATAATTTCCCATGTGTTCATGCTCTGTGGCATATTTCGACAAACCTCACGAGAAGCTTTTACAGAATGCAAACACGCTACTTACTGTCAAACTTGTGTAAGGAAGATACAAGTTTGCAAGTTTTTATTACTGATGTTGAAAAACTCCTGACTTCATGCACTTTTATCTTCTTGCCTCTACCTCCTCCCCTTATTACTCAGTTTTATTTTGATCTCATACAGAAGATTTTTTTTAATTATTATTTCTGAATAATACATAGTTGTGTCCCTGAACTGTCTCTTATACTATTATTTTGTTTCAGTAATATCAAATGTTTCATTCCTGACTTTAAAAAGATTTAAACTTATTAAATTAATACTTGTGCATGTAGAAATATGATAAAAAATATAAGGTGAAAGGAATTGCTAAGCGGAGGGACAAAGAAAGAAACAAGGATGAGGCCACACAGGTTGAAAGTCACAAAAAAGGAGAGAACAAAGACAAATGTGGAATATTTCAAGAGAACGGTGTGATTTGAGGCCAGAGATCAACGAACAGATAGAAAAAGTGTGAAAGCAAAGTTATATATCAAGGTGCCACCCAGGTTTTAGATATTTGAAATTAAAACTTTGTGAGCAAACGTGTTCACTGTTATCCTCAGGACTGTTTCAGCTGTGAGCACCTCAGCGCTGAGTGTGACAGAAGCTTTGAGAGGAGAACCGAAGCCTCGGGGGGGTTCACCGGTGACGCTTCATGCATCAGAGACAGCTGATTGTTGTTCTTGGTTTGTTGATACTGTATTGATCCCTGAAGGAGAACAGCTTCTGTCTCCTATCTACCCCATGCACTGGAAGGTAGAGGTCAACAACAGAACAGCAGCAGCTTGTTAAAGATTCACCAACTGTTCTCAAGGACACACCATCGGGGTGGAGGGTTGAAACAAATTATGTCTTCAACACTTGTTTTGAGGAGTTGTTTTTTTTTATGGCTTCTTTTTTTCCAGAACTTTTTTTTTATTTATTGTTTATGGAATTTACCATGGAGATAATAAGAGAATAATTTATTCTCGTAAGCACAACAATGTGTCTAGGAACATTGGCATCCATTGAGAAACATGATGGCTTAGTGGTTAGCACTGCATGTTCTCTTTGTGTTTGTGCTGGTTTTCTCTGGGTATTCTGGTTTCCTCCCACAGTACAAAACACTCGTTAGGCTGCCTTCAGGCTCAGGCCTCCCCTTGCAAATGGGATAGGTGATCTCAGTGAAATTTGTCTGGTTAAATAAATAAAGGTTAATAAATAAATATAAATAATCCACACTAAGCTAGTAAAATATGACCAAAACATAGGGTTGAATAGATTAGTCGGCTAGTCGATCCTAGGACATCCCGCATGTTTTTATATTTCATGTCGACTAGTCGCAGTCACCACCACCCACCCCTCTGTCCCAGCCGTATTCCACCCAATTCACGTGCTGGATTAAAATAAAATAAAACTAAAAGCAGCATGGCAGTAGAGCTGTCATTTCTAACACGGCTACACCTGGCCTGAGCCAAAATAATATGCTGGATGGACGGGCCGGGTTGGTGTCGGGCTTTTGATTGCGTTAGCAGATGTGCGCGGCCGATGATCCAGCTTGGATCACCACCAGCCGCGCTGACCGGGCGGTTAAAAGATGTACAAAAAATTTCAGATGGATCACTGTCAGCAACCCACCTAAAGTTTACCAGCGCGCAGCCGATGACCATTATTAACTATAAAATAAGGTGCTCCACCACCGCCCACGCCCCTGCCTTCAATTCCATTCCACCCAATCCACAATGTTGGACTAAATAAAATAAAACTAAGAACAGCAGGGCAGGCTGTTATGAGTCCATCACCGCCCGCCTCGCTGTTCTTAGCCTTGTTTTTTACGTGCCGCATGTCTTTCACATTTGCAACTTAACAATAGTTTTGGTTTTCCTGTGACTTTTTTGCAGTGTGATAACTGGTAGAAGCATAAATATACACCTGATGTTTTGCTGTTCTTATTTTTTTTGTAAATAATAATGAAGTTAGTTTGCGATTTTTTTTTTTTTTGTAAATGATATAGTGTCTAGAGTTCCTATGATATCATTGACTAGTCGGCATTGACTCGACTTTTATCATGTTTAAGTCGACTTTTTAAAATATGTAGTCGTTCAACCCCTAGTACATGGTGCTGCAACACCACGAAAAAACACGAAATATGGGAAAAGACGTCGAGCATGATCATGGTGCTTAGCGCATTTGTAGTTCATATCTTAGATCTTACTACTGTTTTTCTTTACAATATATACTTTTGTTGGATGTAACTGGGACCCTGTGTACACAGTTTTGTTTCACCACATGTATCACATGTGGCGCGAACGACAAATAAAGAAACCTTGACCTTGAAGCTAACACGTTTAGTAGGAACTGTAGACCATACATATACAAACTCAAGCAGAGGATTTCAAACACCTTGAGGTCCTGTTGATTGGATGGAGCAAGACATGTATCAACTAATCGGGGCCTCATCTGCAGTAATAACAACATCGACTTGGTCTGCCTGGGTGAAGAAGGAGGTTGGTCGAAAGGCAAAGCTCCCAGTTTACTGGTTTGTCTACATTCCAAATCTCCCCACTCTGAACCCACTGAAGGGATTATATATCTTCATTGGCCTGGAAATATTTTGGGATCCCCCAGAAGGAGCTGGAGAGTTTTGCCAAGAAAAGATACGTCTTGGTTTCCATCCTGGACTTGTTGCCTCTACAACTCAACCACGGAAAGTGGCAGAAAATGAATGGATGATTTGAACGATTAATACACAAGGAAAAGGACAAGATTGGTCATTTCAATAATGGATTGGCAGCAAAGTGGAACTAAAACTCTTAAGATAACAAAAGTGCTGGACAGTGTCGACCAGGAGTCGTGTCAGTCCAAATACATGAACGATTTTGGGTCCAGTATCCAGCAAGAGATGGCTGGAGGGAAAGATTTTCCTCACAATGTTTAAAAAGTGTCACATTCCTTATACATGTGTCAGTCTTTTAAAACTATTCCCCTTTTCCACCATTTGTAGATATACTGTATAGTAGATGTTTGTTGGTATTGAAGAAAGGTATAAAAGTGTTCTTTTACTCATCGCCTACAGCTCATAATCAATAGCAATGGACAAACCCATCTATATGTGTCTAAAACTGTTTCTTAAGGCTGACCCTCGTAGATGTTTTATGTAGCATACTTTGATCCTACTGGTCATGAAAGCAAATTTAATATCAACCTTGTTCAAGAATTTGCACAGCACTTTGACAAGTTTCACCTTATTTTGTCTTCTCTTTGTCGTTGTATTTTTTCTACAGTCGCCTTTCCAGGGATAAAGACATACGTGGACCCCGACACCTATGAGGACTCTACACAGGCCGTCCACGAATTCACTAAAGAAATCGACCCGTGCAGGATTCGTATCGAGAGAGTGATCGGAGCCGGTACAGACACACACACTTCCACGCACACTCATCCAGCCATGTTTTACTGAATCACAGTCCCTACGTGGGCTGAAGAGAGCCCTTTTGTGTTTCCTGTGATAACAATAGCTTTAAATGTTCCTGTGAGATGATCCACTCTCTGCTTCGCCGTGAACACGAAAGAGGAGGATTTTCTTTCCACTTCCCAGAGTTTCACAGTCATTTTCTCTCTGCAGTGTTGGAATATTGAAGCTTTAATAGATTTGAAGAACAAAAGGAACGTGTTACAGTACATTCAAGGAAATGTTTTGTGTGGTGACGGAAAACATGTTATGAAGTTTATCGGAGAAGTTGTGATGAAAATGAGAACTGCAACACTGCCCTCAGGTGGTATGCTGGGATACCAGCTGATCGTGTGAAATTGGTTGAGAAGACGGTTGTGCTGTGTTTATGACGGTGTTCCCTTTATGGGTTACTCACATGAGCATCTTTCTCTATACAAATGAGTGTGTGTGCTTTCCAGGTGAGTTTGGTGAGGTGTGCAGCGGTCGCTTGAGGACTCCAGGGAAGAAGGAGATCGCTGTGGCGATAAAAACGCTGAAAGGAGGATACGTTGAGCGTCAGAGGCGGGACTTCCTGCGCGAGGCTTCGATTATGGGCCAGTTTGACCACCCTAATATCATCAGGCTGGAAGGCGTGGTCACAAAAAGTAAGGCGACTCCGAAAAGTGACATTGTTCTTTGTAACGTTGTAAATAAGCTTCTTTCCTGACACTGACTCCACCAATAGAAAGATTTATCTCTAATGCCATGCTAGTGCATGGTGATTAACCTATAAAGCAATATTAAGATTTAAATGTGTGTGCTAAATAAGAAAATATCTTTCAGTAATAAATAATTCAGTGGCTGAAAGTACAACACTCAGATTTGCACTCGTCTGCAGCAGCTGTGCTGTTAGTGTAAGCTGGACCATCTTGACTATATGTCTGCTTTACTTCTAAGCTCTTTTTCAGAGAATAACTCCATTACCAACCTAAAAAAGTGTAACTCGCCTAAAACTGTATATGCAAATTTAATTTGTAGCATTTAAAGTTGTCAAACACACTGTTTCACGGCCTGACGGGTACATTTGCATCCTTTGTTGTTTAGATAAACACCTGTAAAATCCCCATAATGCATTGGAAGCCTCGTTTTTTTTTTTACAATTAAATGTGGAATATTTCAACTTGACCTCATTTAGTTTTGCACCGTGTGCACTTGTGTGCACATTTAAGTGGCCACCATGCTTGATTTTGTTTTGTTTATTTTATTTTAGAAGGTATTATATTCTTCGAAAGTGTGCAGAAGAGGGAAAAAATAGTGAAAGGAGCAGTGTGGACTTGTTAATGAGCTGTGTTTTACAGGGCACACCAGGCACAACATATGGTTGTATTTACAGGAGGTGTATAAAGTGAGACATCACTGTGAATATAAATGTGTCCCCTGAAGACTTTCTAGCCCTCCTTGAAAGCAGATAAAGGACAATCTTCAGCTCTGACCCTGCTGATAAAGACTCCAGTGATAAGGGTTTTAAAAGGCCATTAATGTCATTATTGAATTAAAGCTGCTAAATACTGATAATATGCACCAATAGATTTATTGGTTTTGTTGCTTTTGCTGTTATCTTGAACATGTTTGAGCAATAAAGTAAAACCAATAAAATGATGACATGCAGCTCTGATGGTTCAACACGATTTTTTTTCTCTCTCTCTGTGGTTTGCAATTTATAGAGATTTAATGATTATAAACTTTGCCAGTTTTTCTTCATCTTTGTCTTGTATAAGATTTGAGCAAAGTAGTTTATTTGTGCCTTAGAATAAAATGCAACATTAAAGCACAACTGTAAGTGCTCTGAGGTACAAATCAACTATACTGCCATTAAGGAAGAGTTTCATTATTTATTCATTAGGTTTCATACGGTTCATCTGCTGGTATAAGAAGGAAGTTAGCAAGCTGATTCCCGTAACCGTCTACCCAGTACACAAACACACTATCTGCACGTCAAATCAAATCATTTCATCAAAAGCCTTTTGTGTTTGGCAGTGGGGGATCACTGCATTTATTCTGGGTAAACTCCCCCTGTCTGCCTGGTTTGTCTTCTTTCTTTATCACTTCCTCCATCTGTTGGAGTTGTTCTGCAGAGACTAATTATGGAGACTATTGTGCTGTGACTGACTGCCATACCTGCTCTGAAATAACAGGTGACACATTAGATCCTGGTAAACAGGTGCGTTTGTTTTTGTTCGGGTGTCGCGCCACACAACAATAAATTGTTTCTAGACCTCGCTAATTAGCACAGGAAAGACAAGCTTGATCGAATAATTTACGTTCCATCCCGGATGGATTCTTGTGTGAGGGGAAGCGTCAAGGAATTCTGAGGATGGGGTGACATCATATTGCAGATTAGATTTTTATTTTATTTTTTTCAAACACTGTGCTTCTGTGGTCATGAGCAAGTTGAGGTTTAATACAGAACGGGGTTATTTTTTGTCCTTTATGATGCAATATTGTAAAAGATCAGTTACCAAAAAAAAAGTTTGGACATTTTAAAAAATGTAAATAAAAGCAATGCAATTTTGCGACCAGAACCAGACCAGATTGAACTTTTTTGGAAAAGCAATGCAATGTTTTGGAAATCTCATAACTCTGTGTTTTAATCACATTGAATCATAGTAAATATACAGTATGAACAGTTTAACTAAGAAATGATCACACTTTTTAAAAAAATGAGGGAATTTTGAATTTTATGACAGCAACACATCTCAAAACAATTTGGATAGGATTATATTTCCAACTGTGATGCAACCCCTCTTCTTTTATCAACAGCCATATAATAAGTCTGTTAAAGTAGGACCTGAGACCAGCTGCTGGACTTTTTGAAATGGAACGTTGTCCCATTCTGGTCTGATGTCCTGGGTTTTAGACTGTTTTTTTTTTTGTTTTTTTTTATTATTGCAATGTGTCAAATGTTTTCAGTTGGTGTGATGTCTGGACTATAGACCAGTTACACTCCCAGACTCTTTTTCTACAAACTCATGCTGTTATAGATGCAGTGTGTGGTTTTGCATTGTTTTTCTAAAATAAAGCCTTCCCTTAAAATTACTTGTCTAGATGGAAGCATATGTTCTAAATCCTGTATATAATTTTCTGCCTTAATGATGCCTTTCCAGATGTGTAAGCTGCCTGAGATTTTAGGAATAATACACCCCCATACCAACAGAGAGGAGGGCTTTCAAACTAAGCACTGATAATGAGGTTGATGGTCCCTTTCTTCTTTAACATGGAGAATATGTCATCCATTGCTCTTAAAATAAATGTCAAATTTTGAATCTTCAGACCACAGAGCAGTTTTTCATTTTGCTTCATCCCAATTTAAATGAGCTTTGGTTCAGATAAGGGGGTGATGGATGATGATTGCATTTGAATTATTTTCTGCATAATAGAGCTTTAAGCTTTATTGTGTATTGTTTATTCAGAAACATTATTTTTGAAATTGTTCCACTAATTTCAGAAGCAGTTTTTTTGCAGAAATGTTTATTTTGATATTCAGTCCTTTTACTGGCGTGTTGCCAACTGACCTAATTAGTTGAAAAATGCTCCTCCAGCTGTTTTTTAATTTGTACCACTTTTAAAAACTTTTGTTGTCCCTGTCTCAATTTCTTTGAGATGTATTGCTGAAGAAAAAAAAAAATCAATCAAAATTGCTAAATTGAACAAATGGTGCAATTTGAGTTAATCATTTGATGCTTGATATGTTTCATTATGAACAGAATAAAATATGTGTATAAAATTTGCAATCAATTGTATTCTGTTATATACATTTTACTCAGCCCCCTAACATTTTCAGAACTGGGGTTGTATATTTTCTTCAATGATTATATGCGTTAATGTTTTTTTAACCGTCCTCATTTTGTTTTTGTTTAAAAAAAGATAAAAATTTTGGCTCCCTGACATGAACAGATTTTAAGGGATTACCTCATTATACAAAACATACACGAGCTCATTCACAGCATGGAAAGAGTTTGTTCCAGTGAAAACAATCACACACTGAGCCGCCAACATGAGTTGGATAAAGCAGGAAGGGATGCATCTCTGCCAGTCTGCTGGAACAATGAAATGTTGCACCATCTGCTTTTTTATAATTATGTGGTGTTTTGGACATGTTTCCTATTAAAAACCTTCAAATCAATGCTTTGAATTAGCCAGAGATAGTCTGGATAAATTATTCTATAACATATGTATTCCATTACATACTCAAGTTTTCATTATGGGTCGCAATCAGAAAGTGAAAGTGAATAATGTGGTTTTCTCATGTCTCTGTGTGTTTGTATGACTGTTACCAAAATATCTCATAAACCACTGGACAAATTTCAATGTTACATGCAGAAAGTAATCAATATGTTTACAAGTATGTCTTTTTCATTCAAACTTTATTTATACAGGTTAGTCTCATTGAGCCACAAGAACTCATTTACAAGAGAGACCTGTTTTAAACAAAGAACGCAGATGAGGTACATACAACAATAGACAATCATATAAAAAGCATATAAAATGAAAAATAAATTGAATAAATGAAATAAAAACGAAACAAAAACAGCTACATTATAAAGAGATGTAAAAGACTAAAAACAGAAACATGTCTGTGTTGGTTTTTGCCATGAACTCAACAGTTGTTTAAAATCCCCTAGAGAGGTCATGGTTGAGAACTTCAGATCTTTTTGTAAGATATTCCAGGAAACAGGAGCTGAGTAGGAGAAGGCCCTTTTGCCAAGTTCAGTCCGCACTGAGGGAACACTGCAGGTAATAATGTCCTGAGAGTGCATGCTTAGCTGCACTCATGTAGTGACATGTAGGAGATGTATGAAGGCATCAGACCAAGAGGTGATTTAAAAAGGAAAATGTACCAGTGAGAGAGTCTGCGAGAAGTTAATGATGACCAGTTAACCAGTGAATACAGGGTGCAGTGGTGGGTACGGTAGTTACAGCCAGTTATGAATCTTAGCGCTCCGTGATAGACAGTGTCCAACATTTGCAGGGTGCTTGCAAGAGGATTCATATAAATCATGTCATCGTAGTCAATGGATGGGAAGAATGTAGCAGTTACAAGAAGTTTCCCAGCATTCAGAGTTAGACAGGATCTATTTCTAAAAAAGAAACCCAGTTTCAGTTTCTTTACCAAGTTTTCAACATGAGGCTTAAATGCGAATTGACCAAAATACCCAGTTATAAGAATCGACAAACTCAATAGGAGCACCATTTGAAGATAAAATAGAAGGAAGGACTGATGGTACTGACTTCCTGTTTGAAAACAACATCCCATTGGTTTTATCAACATTTGGTACAAGTTTGAGACGGAACAAATCTGACTGGATGATGTCGAAAGCAGACTGTAAGAGCTGTAAAACTTGATTGTTCTAGCTCAACAATAAACAACTGTGTCATCGGCATGGAAATGTAAGGATGCATCAGGGATGATCTGACGTACATTATTTATGTAGATTGTGAAAAGGCTGGGTCCTATGACTGAACCTTGTGGTACACCATTGTTAACCGTTAAATAACTGGAAGTAGTACCATTATTTTAAACACATTGTCTCTGATCTGAGAGATAATTAGAGAACCATTAGTGATAGCCAATAGTGTGATCTGAGAAATCAGTTTCTGAGAGCTTATGACACAAGATGTCATGATCCACAGTGTCAATAGCTTTAGACAGATCTAAGTAAAGTGCAGCACAATAATCCTTAGCATCCAATGCTTCAACAACTTCATTAAAAACCTTCAGCAAAGCAGTCATTGTGCTGTGTTGTTTCCTGAAACCAGATTGATAGCGAGGTAAGATGTTAAAAGAATCCAAATACTTGTTGACTCGAGCATTTATCAATTTTTCCAGAACCTTAGCAAGAATACAGAGTTTAGAGATTGGTTGACAGTTGTTCAGTATGGTGGGGTCACCTCCCATCAGCAAAGGTAGAACAAAAACTGTTTTCCAGGTGTTTGGAACAGTAACGGTATTTTAAGACTTAGGGGTGATTCACAGATTTCAACACGCATAAAAAACACTTTTTTTTTTTCAAGACCCCCTCCCTCCAAAAGTGTACATAAATTTTTAACTTCCATGAAACCTTTTTTTCAGGTGAATATAAAACCCATGTGTTTACATGGATATTACAACAACACTCATATCTTAGCAGTAATATCACAACAATGTCATTCTTTTATCAGCATACACTTTCACCCGTTACCAAGAAATGCTTTTCCTCTTATACATACCAGGAACAACCTCTGACTCCTGGTATCAATTTACAGCCAATAATAAAGACTTCAACATAAATGCTGAACCAAACCTGAACAGGACATTAACAAGAACAACACACAGAAACATCATAAACAGTCAGAAACACTGCACACATAAATGCCCCAAGATACCCAGCATCCTTTGCAGCTCACACGGTTTCTCTGGGACACTGGCACTAAAGTAAAATTGTTGTCATTCCACATTTTAAATCATACAGATAGAGGTGTACAGATATTTATGATAAACTGCAAACACCTAAAGCTGACTCTCACAGAGAGACGTTCCTGAGTTTGGGAGAAAATAAAATAAATGGAGACAAAACATCTTTGCTTTAATCTGAGGCAAATAAATATTTGTCTTTTAGTGTTAAAATAGTTTAAATATAAATGCTAAAGCAGCAAAAACAAAGTGTACACAAGTCTTTGACACCCCACCCCATCCATATTTTGTTTGTACTTAATTTTCTGCAGGTTTATGCACTAACAAAACTTATGAGAAATTCTCTTTTTCCATCCTAATACAGTAGTCCCTTAATTATTGCGGGGGTTACGTTACACACACTACCCGTGATAGCTGCGGTGGCAGCATGATGGCTCAGTGGTTAGCACTGTTGCCGCACAGCAAGAAGGTCCTGGGTTCAATCCCCAGATGGACCTGGGGTCTTTCTGTGTGGAGTTTGCATGTTCTTCTCGTGCTTGTGTGGTTTTCTCCGGGTACTCCGGTTTCCTCCCACAGAACAAAAACATGCATGTTAGTCTGCCTTCAGGCCCAGGCCTCCCTTGCAAAAGAGATGATAATAAAGGTATAAAGGTAATAAATAAAATAAAGGTTAATAAATAGATAGTGAAAACCGCAAAGTAGGAACACTATTTATTTTGGTATTTATATTTATTTTAAGGTTTTAGAAATTTGTCCCACATTCTTGCAATGTTCTTATCTCTTAATATATGTATCTATGTAATATATACATAGATACATACATAGATATACATACATACAAAGTAGATAGATACATAGATAGAAAGATACATAGATAGATATAAATACTAAAATAAACTACTACTGCTACTTGGACTACTGTATCCCTATATCCTGATGCATGCTCAATAATCCCTACTTCACAGTTTTTCCACTTATCGGGGGGTGTCATGGTCCCTAACATCTGTGATAAATGAGGGAACACTGTACTGCAAAATTTTACTCACTGGCTCTACAGACCAGCGGCTCAGTTCAGGTTTGACAGACCTACCCTGCAGCAACAAAACCCACCACCCCGTCCAGGTTGATGTGCGCGTAAATAATTGAGCTTCTGGAAGCTTCAGGATTATTTGTAATTTCCTGCCAGTTCTGTGAGCTTCATAGATAGATTGTTTCTTCTGACTTTGTGTTACAAAACTTCCCCTCCATTTTGGCAAAAGCAGCAGCCGGAAGCACTGTTGGCTTCTGGGTAGTGTAGTTCTTTTGACTTACGCTACAATATAAGCTTATTGAAAGAAAACTACAAAATGGTGGCGCCTGTCTGAATTTTTTGGTTTGTTTGTTTGTTTACTTTTTAGCCCATATTGTCCCAATCACTTGAGTAATATTAAAATTGATAATCGTTGAAAAATCACGAAAAAGCAAGTCCGAGAACGTCGAAGAGCGAAGTATAGCGAGGGACTGTATTCCAGTTTCCAGGAGTACGTGACACAACCCAATTTAAGAAATGTTTTTATTTCTTCTTCCTGCAGTTCGGTTTGCAGCTGTCAGCGAACAGGCCTGGACAGTTGCCTTGTAGCAGCAAAGCAGTCAATCAGTGGCACCACATGGGTCCTCTGCTCCAAAAAAAAACAAAAAAAGCTGGGCTTGCTCTTGTTAAAAGCTTTAAAAAAAAAGCAAAAAAAAAACTGAATGTTGATCAGGTCCCTTACGACTGGCTGAGGGTTTTAAAATAGAAAAATTGCATGAGCCTGACATCTTTACTAGATCATCAATCAGTTTGTTTCTCCTCGGTCCTCTATAGATTTCTAAAACTCAAATTGGCAACTGTGCTAAACACACAAACACATTTACTCACTTGTGGATTTCCTAATCAAAATCTTTTTTTGTATTTCTTTGCCTTCAGATGTATCAAGGACTGTTAGATTTCTATGTGAAACGGTGTCATTTCTGGGATATATTCTAAACCTTATACCAAGTTCTGATTTCCTTTTTTCACCTTTGACTCTGGAGCAGCCTTGCTGCATATCAGAGGAAACTTGGAAGGCCAATAAAATTTCATTGGAAGTATAGTAATGTGTTTGTTCTCGTGATTGCAGGTAGGCCTGTGATGATCGTGGTGGAGTACATGGAAAATGGATCGCTGGACTCGTTCCTGAGAGTGAGTGTTCAAGCAAACACAGAACTCCAGTATGATAATGTGTCCTCATGAGTATGGCCTCAGTCATAAATAATGTTTAGCTCCCTGACATGTCTTTGTGCTCGGATCATTGTAACGCTTTACACGCAGATAAAAATCCTCCTCACTTACTTTGGTGACTTATGACTTGTGTGAATTATGGAATATATTAGCCGTAGCACATTGTCTTGTCATTTTACTGCTGCCATAATTCAGTACTAACGATTTTCTCACAATATATTTTGTACTTCATGCTTTTCTGCAAGTGTCTTTCTTTTGTTTCCTTCTTTGTCACAGTGTTTATAAAACTTTTGTTCATGCAGATTCTCAGGCGAATCCTAAGACCTTTCTTTCCTTGTAAAGGGTGACCAGACTTATTTTTGTGAGGTTTTTTTTATATTTTGCTACTCATCCAATGAGTTTGATCAATTTAAAATAAAATGTGTGAAGGTGTATGATTTGCAAGCTGAACTCACATGCTAATCCCTCCCTTTCCTCCCTCCGGAGGATATTTGGGGTCTTTGTCGGTCTTGTCCACATGACGGATGATTTGATGTAGAAAGAAGAGATGCTGACAGAGAATTAAATTGATAACTGCTGGGAGACAGCGGAGTCTGGGCCTGGAGAGTGTCCGTTGTGTTCCTAACAGCTTCTCTTCTGTTTATTGTTTCTCTGTCTCATTCTTGGTGGCAGCAACATGATGGTCACTTCACAGTCATCCAGCTGGTTGGCATGCTCCGTGGCATCGCCTCAGGCATGAAGTATCTGTCAGACATGGGCTACGTTCACCGAGACCTGGCAGCTCGTAACATCCTGGTCAACAGCAATCTGGTGTGTAAGGTGTCCGACTTCGGCCTGTCACGTGTGTTGGAGGACGACCCGGAGGCTGCGTACACAACAACGGTACACCTGGGGGGGGACAAGCAGCCTTTACTGACTTTTTTTTTAAATAGAGATAGCAGTTGTGGCTAACGTCTATTGAATTTTGTTTTTCACTACAGAAATTGCATTTCCTGCAAAAATGCAGCGTGAATGCTTATTGCTGAAGAACTTGCTGAAAAACAGCTGAAATTAGCTAAAAACATGCTGAAAAAGAAGAAGAAGCTTAAATTAGCAGAAGAAAGCAGAAAGAACGCATATTTGCTGAATTTGGTTTAAATAAGCTGAAATGAGCACAAAAAAATGTAAATTGGCTCAAAAAAAGGCTGAAATTAGCAAGAAACAGCTGAAAAGTAGCTGAATCAGCCGAATAAAAACTTAAATTATCTGAAGGAAGTGGAGAGAGCACAATTGTGCCCAATTAGACTTTAAAAAAGCAGAAATGAACGCATAAAAGTGGAAATTATCTTAAAAAACAGAAATTTGCAACAACAAAAACAGAGCAGTTGAATAGTAGCTAAAAATGTAGAAGAAAGCTTAAATGACCAGAAGGAAGTGGAGGGAGCACAGTTTTTCCCAGTTAGGCTGAAAGAAGCAGAAATTAACACAAAAGAAGTGGAAATTATCTGAAAATGCTGAAATTAGCAAAAATCAGTTTAAATGTAGCTAAAAGAAAGAAAAAAACAGAAGGAAGCTTAAATTACCAGAGGGGAAATGAGAAAACACATTTTTGCTGAATTATGCTGAAAATGGTTGTAACAATTGCTAAAAAAAAAAAATGTGGAACTAGATGAAAAAGCTAAAATTTGCATAAAACAGCTAAATGGTAGCTGAAATAGCCGAAAAAGCTGAAACTTGCAGAAATAAGCTAAAAGGAGCATAACAAACTGAAGTTAGCTGAAAAAAGTTAGAAGAAGCACAAAAATTTAGTTAGAAGAAAGTTTCAGAAGCACAAAACAGCTGGAACAAAAAAACAACTGGATTGAAAAAAAACGTCTGAAATTAGCTGAAAGTAGCTGGAAAAAATAATTTGCATAAAACAGGTGAAAGAAGCTGAACCAGGACAACAAAATGTGAAAGGAGCAGTAAAAGGTTGTAAACAGATCTAAGGATATGAAGAATGTTAAATGAGCTCAGTTCATTTTCCATGAGAAAAAAATGGCAGGAAAGGCTAAAATTTTCAAAAAGCTAAAGGTGCACCAATACCAAAAGTCATAGCACCCATCTGAAGGAGCTGAACATTTTGATATATGATTTGTTGAAATAGCTTGAAGACTGCATGAAGAGATAAGATTCCAAAAAATGGATGGAATAGGGATAGTAACTATAAGAAATATAATCAGGATCACAGTAGTGTGAATGCTTAATAAACATTAACACTATTAGTTTGCAATGAGATATGATTTCAGATAAAGTGCAATTGTGTGCAATTTCCTTTGACGTGTATTTAGTTTTTAGGTTTTTCAGTTTACAGAAATAAAAGTAACACTTTTGGAAACAAGTGCAGGAGATCTAATATTTTGAATGCAAAGGATAAAAATGATTAAGTACATTTATGAAGTGCCTAAGTGCATTTGCCAGTGATTATCAGGAAATTGCTCTTTAGTTCATCGAGTAATAATAAACTGGCTCACAGCTACCGATCAAACCTTTAGTTGCAAATATTCTAAAAGTATTTGCAATTTGAGTACTTTATTCAAAGGGTTGTGTGATGGTTGTTTTCAGCACGGATCCTGCTGAATATCAAAACTGAAAATAGGAGCATTAGATCAGCTGCAAGCCAAGAGCAGAGGGATGATTTTTGTTTGAATGTAAATCTGAAATAATATCTGTCTGACATAAAGATCACTTACTTTTATGGGAAATTATGACGAGGTGAAGCTTAAAAAGGACACAACCCTTTAGATTTGGTGCAGCAATCAATCAGTTTCAAAAAAATTGTGGAAAAATAGAACCGTGATGTGTTTCTAATTGTGTTTCAGATTGAACGCTCTTCAAAGAAGTACCTAAAGAACACAAAACAGTTTTTACAATCGGAACTGTAGTAAAATGCAGCAGTGGATGTCACATTATCATGATCACATGAACTTGTGTTCATATGCAGCTGCCTGATTTGAGTTTTATGTTTTTGTGTCTGTTAAGGGTGGTAAGATCCCCATCCGATGGACAGCCCCTGAAGCCATTGCCTACAGAAAATTTTCCTCGGCCAGCGACGCATGGAGTTATGGCATAGTCATGTGGGAGGTCATGTCTTATGGGGAACGGCCTTATTGGGAGATGTCCAATCAGGATGTGAGTATTTTACAGTTGCAACTGTTTACGTCTTATTTGCTAAATACAGAATATTCCTGAGAGTGTTCACCCCAAGCAGAAGTAATATTTGCCTAAGATGTTGATGTTATACATACGTAAGTCGTGGCCTTTAGCCTGTTCTGTGACTGTTGACTCTCATCAAAAGCCTCCCTTTAAACGGAAGGAGATTAAGAACAGAATTACTACCAAAAGAGGAAAAAAAGATGAGTAGGAGAAAATGAAGATACCGCAGAGGTCAGTGATTCAGAGGACTTCAGAGGGTCCAGTCGAAGAGGAGTTTAAAGCCGGGGATCAGTGTGGCTGAGCGACCCGCTGATCCCCGGACCGCGGTCAGGGATTGGAGGGACCACTGTGGAAGCAGATCCATCCCTCTCTCCGCTGAGTGTGAAAGCTCCACGGTAATCCCTTCAACCTTGTACGCACAGACTCGTACACATCTATACACCAACGCCCCGCGCGCACACTCTCACCAAGGTCTGAGGGTTTGGGAGGGATTTGTGCTGTTTGGGAATTGCTTAGAAGTGCTTTCCAAGGCAAAAGGCCAGCCAAGCCACAAAACCAGCCTTGCGTCTATCCCGTTGTGGTCAGCCACTTTCCACTGCTGCACAAAAAAATATATACGGATACTCCACTGCCCTGTGGAGCACTGGAGAGATGGCATTTAGAGGTTACCACACATCGTCTGATATAATGAAGAGTTTACTGTTTCTTTTTTTTACATGGAAACAGATTGGTGATGGAATTCACCCATAATGATATAAAGAGTAACAAATAATGCAATAAATATGGCAACTTTGTTCTAAATTTAAAAAAAAAGTTTTACTAGTTGCTTTTTATTGTGTATAATGGTAACTTCAGATTAAACATCTGTATCACCTCATAAATACTTACTGAGACTGAAATCTTTGCTATACATGTTAATTTATTCTGAGAGGTTTTCTTCTTAGAAACATTTTAGATCTTGCGAGATAAATTGTGAATATTACGAATGACTGCTGAAATTTGTTGACTGTTTAACCTGAATTGCTCAAGTTAAAACAAGAGCAAAAGCTTAAATTAGCAAAAGCACAGCTAAATGTTCAAATTGGCAAGACAGTAGCTGACAGCTCCGTCTATCATCTTTACCTGCTTCTTCCTTTTTGGGTCACGGGGGTCACTGGTGCCCATGTCCAGCCATCACTGTGCGAGATGCGGGGGACACTCTGGACACATCACCAGTCCATCACAGAGACACATAGAGACAAACAACCATTCACTCTCCCACTCTCACCTAGGGACAATTTAGAGTTACCAATCAGCCTAACATGCATGTTTTTGGTCTGTGGGAGGAAATGGGAGTACCTGGAGAAACCCATGCATGCACGGAAAGAACATGCAAACTCCACCCAGAAAGGTCCCCAGCCGGGATTTGAACCATCTGCTCTCTGAGAGGCAGCAGCTCTATCAACTGATCCACCGTGTCTATAGCTGACAGCTCAGTTTATCAAAACAGTAGCTAAAAGCTCAAATTACCGGTAGCTAAACCATAAATAAAAGCTAAATTTAGCAAAACAGCAGCTAAAGTAAAAAGTCAAAAACAGCATTTATGCCAAGTAGATTTCAAATAATATTTTTGTATAACTGTTTTTTTTTGTGTGTGTGTGTGTGTGTTTTTTGTAGTAAGTTAAACAATACAAAAGTATAAAAGTTGCAAATACTAAAAGTGAAATAATCTATTCCCAGTTGAGTTAAACACTTTTATGAATGGTTAAAGTAGCACAAAGTATGCTGAAGCTGTTTGATTGCAGAAAAACATTCAGTAGAAACCATAAATACAAAAACAATAGTGTGAAATCTGAATTAGCTTAATGTTTTAATAAGCTTTGCCCAATATGGGACTTTTAATGGGGGCCAAGATGGTGTAGAGGCAGGGCAGCCAGCTTGGGACCCGAAAGTCACAGGTTTGATCCCCAGTCACTGCACATCACGTGGTGTCTCTGGGCAGCACACCTCATCCCCAAAATGCCCCGCGGGGCCCTCAATAGCTGCCCACTGCACCACTCGGTGGTGGATGGGTTAAATGCAGAGACTAATGTCGCCATTGTATGGAAACATACAGTGCTGACATTGTGATGACATTATTATTATTAAAATGCAAAAACGACAAAAATTCTAAAATAACGTGGGTTGATGCGTATCAGTCTGCCATATTTTTCGGACTAGAAGGCACACTTAAAATCCTTTAATTTTTCTCAAAAATCGACGGTGAGCCTTATAATCCAATGCACCTTATGTATTAATTCTGGTTGTGCTTACTGACCTCAAACCGATTGTATGTGGTTATTGTGAATGACCTGAATAAAGTTTGACTTATCTGACTGTTTTGTTTCACTTAATGCACCTTATAGTCTGAAAATTGGTACAAATTAAATAGTTATGAGCCAATCCTAATTTCATAAGAGTGAGCAGGGAATTAGAGAGATTTAAATGATAGGCATTTATGTACAATAACACTAATAAAAACACTTTTGGTTAAGTGTTTTGTTTCTTAAAAAATAGACAATGTTTAATGGTCCTTCAGGCGTGTACGCTGAAAACATTTTACTGTTGCTGCAAAACCCAAAATAAGAAGCTCATCTCTGTAAGTTCCCTAAACGTTCGATCATTTTGTCACATCCAAATGTCTGCAGGTGATTCTGTCCATTGAGGAGGGCTACCGGCTGCCTGCACCCATGGGCTGCCCCGTGGCCCTGCACCAGCTGATGCTGCACTGTTGGCAAAAAGAGAGGAACCATCGACCCAAGTTCACAGACATCGTTACCTTCTTGGATAAACTAATTCGTAACCCAGGCAGCCTGCTGCCACTGGTAGAGGACCTCCAGAGGTACAGTACTGTACTGTATGTCTGAAGTATTTCTGGAAGTACATTTACCTCAGAGCAGAGTATGACATGAAGTTCTCAAATGATTTGAAACATGTGGATTCTTTTTGAATAATTTACCCCTGGATATTATAAAAGTATATTTGAATTGAATTAATTGAATTAAATTTCTTCTTCTTTTTTTTTTAATCAGTCTTCCAGAATCCCCGGGGGAGGAGATGGACTACCCAATGTTCATCTCTGTTGGCGACTGGCTGGATTCCATCAAAATGAGTCAGTACAAGAGTAATTTCATGGCAGCGGGCTTCGACACATTGGATTCTGTGGCAAGAATGAGTATTGAGTGAGTCAAGCTGTTTAACATGATCATTACTTAATGGCAGGAAATCGAACAGACGCTTGAAAGCGCACTCTGATAAGAGGAGTGTCTGAATCTGTTTGGTCTGCGTTAACAGCTAAAGGTTAGATGTAGGTATTAACCACGGCCAAAAGTGAAAGGGTCATCATGTTTTGCCCATACCTGTGTATTTGCAAAATATATGATGGACCTCTAAACATTTTTAAAGAAACTCTGATTGACTTTTGGAGTCAACCTCATTCAAGATGGCTACCGCAACCAACCGACCTTCGGAAACACAAGTATAGCTATAATTCAGCCACTTTTACACACATTGAGCTTAAATTTGATGTGTAAGTAGCCGAGAGTGCTTCACATCGCACGCTCTGAGCGCTAGCACGCCTCGTGAGATCAACTACGAGATTAAGACGATCTTCGTTTAAAACTCTGGCATGAAAGTTAGAGAGCAATTTAACCAGTAACTAAAGGGTTTCTCTGTATTTTTCCGCACTTGTGTTTCCCCTCTCGGCCTAGAGATGTGAGGCGTATTGGCGTGGAGCTCATCGGCCACCAGAGGCGGATCGTCAGCAGCATACAGACCCTTCAGTTTCAGCTTTTGCACGAACAGGAGAAGGGTTTCCATGTATGAGGGCTCGCTTAAACACAGCCTGGGACGAACAGGTTGACGAAGCAGGAAGTGAAGTCTAACCCGAACAAGGACGAGTTTACAGCCTTGTGCCTGAGTCTGAAGCCCTCATGCAGGAGGTCACTGGACGCATTGGACGCATTGCTACGGCAGACTACTTCCTGGTCACATACTCTTCCCTCAAGACTCGTTTTTTTACTGAACAGCCCTTTCACCTGGTTTTACCAGACTCCTACAACCTGTCAGACTGAACAGGCCCTCACTTAAAGGAATGTAATGCCTTGTTGCAACAGCGGTCCTTTATGTGTGGAGCAACAATATCTAGAATTGTGGATTTACAAATGTAATCTACTGAATTTTTGGGACTTTTTCTTTCCTTGCTCATGTAGCTGCTAACGGGTGTGCAATCTTTCAGTTTAGCTCTTAAAAAAAAAATCAACACTAATTTTTTTTTTTCTTCATTTTAGAGTTTAATCATTTATTCTAAAGGTTTATTTAAATTGCTTTATAGTTAACTGCTCTCCAGAAGAAGAAGAAAAAATAATAATCTGGTACGCTATACTTGAAGAAAGAAGCGAGAAGCAAGTTACGAACATGTATTGAATGTTTAAAGGTGTATAGACGATTAATAGGAGTTATTATAATCAAATATAAATATATGTGCAGTCCTGTTTGTGAAAGCCCTAGTAAATTTGAGAATTATTTGAATATTTTATTTATTTAAAGTTTTATCAAAAGCAGCAATACAGATATATGCAGTCACCTCCATGTCTCGGATAGAGATGAATTGTAAAATGGGTCAGATGCTCAGCTTTCAGAACTTTGTCATTTTCAAGAAGAAAAAAAAAAAATCACTAAACGATTGTGACCGTTTTTAGGAAATCGTTTCCACACTGTTGTGTGATCAGCGTGGTTTTTCATGTATTTTATATTTAGTTGTGAATGCATTCTAACACATGAATATGCTCAGATTTAAGCCACTCCATTGAATGTTTGGATGTTTTGGATTGTTTCCTGCTGGAAGGTGAACCTTCTCCCCATTCTTAAATCTATTGCGGCCTCCAACTGGTTTTCTTCTATCCATCCTAACATCAACTCTGACAGGCTTTCCTGTCCCTGCTGAAGAAAAAGCCTCAGCATGATGCTGCCACCACCGTGTTTCAAGGTGGGGACATTGTGTTCAGTGATGAAGTGTTGGGTATACACATCATGTAACATTTAGGCCAAAAGCTATTGGTTTCATCTGACCAGAACACCTTCTTCCATGTTTGCTGCGTCCCCTACACAGCTTGTGGACTTCTTTGTTCTTGCCATAAAGACCAGATTTGTGGAGCATGACATATGGTTATGGACAAATTCTGAGCTGTGGATTTCTGCAGCTCCTCCAGAGTTGCTTAGCCTATCAGTTTAGGTGGTTGGTCATGTCTTGGTAAGTTGTGTCGTGCGCTTTCCACTTTTCAGACGATGGATTGAACAGAGCTCTGTGAGACGCTCAAAGCTTGAGATATTGTTTCATAACCTAACCCTAATTTAAACTGTGAGGTTGCAACGTGACAAAATGAAGAGTTCAAGGGGTGTGGGTACTTTTTCCAAGCCACTGTAGAATCGTCAAATTGGGAAAAGGGAGGGAACCAGCACAACTGGTGCCATAACAACTCACAATTGTGTTGTTTTACATCAGCAGAAACAGAAACACCTTCACACACACACTGAATGCCTTACAGTCTGTTAGCCATGCAAGACAACTTTATAGTAATCCACAAGTTTCAGTGCAGTCACAAAACCTAGCCATTTGTTTGAATCCTATGAGAGTGGCCGCCTGCATACACCTGTTGTTTTTATAACTTACTGATTAATATCAACTGGACCTGGAGCTCTGTGCCTTCCAGTCACAGCGCAGGAATGGGGAAAGTTACGCACATCACACATAGATTTGCACACTCATGCTCTCACAGTTACCACCCCTCTACAGAATCCTGAGATGATCAGATGCTGTTTGTTTAGCATGTTCTACTGCTGAGCAATGTTAGAACGTTGTTTTGTACAAAGTACAAGTATACCTATAATTCTTGTATTTTATTTTTCTATGATTTCCAAAGAGATGTCGTAGATCTTGCACACTGTAAGAGGCAGTTACAGCGAATATTTATTTGCAAATAAAGATGGACAGTTTTAGTGGTTGACTGCTCATGCAATTTTGTCGTCATTTTTTATGTGGGAAAAAAAAAAAACATTTTAAAAAAGGCTTTCTGGTTGTGCATGTATGAAACACCCATTGCACATTAGCAAAATATGCCATAAGGACAAACTTTAACAAAACTCTCCGAAAAAATTTTTTTTCATAAAACATATGAAGTCAACCCATCTCAAGATGGCCGCCACAGCCACTATACATAGGGAAACACAAAAATGAGCATAGCCATTTTTCCATGCGTTGCATCATCCAACTGTACAGACATTGAGCTAAACTTCATGTGGTAGTAGCTGAGCATGGTCCCCAACACATAATTGGAGCACAACATCTTTGCAATTCAATTCCAATGTTTCGATATGGCTGTTGCAAAAATTATTATCACATTCGACAAACATTTTCCACTTTTCAACCTGAAAATTTAATTTAAAAAATATATTTTATGAATGATCAATAGGGGGAGCTGTTGGACCATTCATGGTTTAAAAGATCCAAGTTAAAAGCTCTGCAATCATAAAGGGAATTTAAAAATAGATTTATATTTCTAATGCTGCAGTTTTATCTTCATCAACTTTACATGTTTTATCATTATACTTACAGTAGCAGGGTTCAGATTTGTTGCTGTATAAAGTTTTGGTAATAAAACCTCTACCCCTGCTGAGTGAATCTGCATTGTTCTCCAAATTAATTTTGCATTTTGTGAAACTTAGTGGTTCCATATGTGAGGACAGCAGAGGTAAGCTGCTGTTAAGTACTATATTTCTTCAATAGACCCAAAGAGGCTTTTCGGGATGTTTGTGTAATAAATCAAACTCATCAGGATGGGGGGCCTGGAACGCTCCATATGAGCAGGTCACTGGGTGGTTCACTGGACTTAATGCGTCCTAATAGGATTACCTGTCCCAAGTTGGGATGGCCGGGCAGCACCTCATCTATTCACAGCATGCTCTGAGGCACTTTATTCTACCAGTAATGTTTTTATTAGACTCTGTGAATGCATCACATCTGATTATCAGCAGTCGGACCAGCTATAAAGGGAATGTTTAGGAAATTTTCAGCTGATTGAAATGGGGCTGTTGGATAAACTATCAGGCTGGCTCAGCCTGAAGAAGAAAGAAGTCAACGTTTTGTGTTTGGGACTGGATAACAGCGGAAAAACTACCATCATCAACCAGCTCAAGCCTTCAAATGTAAGTTTTATGACATGACACTGACAAAAAATGTGTAGATTAACTGCGGCTGATGCTGGAGGAGCTAGTGAAAGTGGCCTTTATGTTTACTAACCTGTACTAACTGTACTAGGGACTAACCTGTATAAATTAGGGATGCACGATATTATCTGTATGGTATCGGCCGATATTTGCATTAAAGTTAAATATCGGATATTGGCCATTCCATCAAAATAACTCACCGATCTAAAAGGCTCTGTTTTTATACATACAGGTATATATATACTGTATATATACAAATATGAAAGGCGCCGTTTTTGTATGACAACCCAGTGACAAAATTTGACATTAAACATAATCCAAGCATAATTTTCAGCCTCCTGTTTGGCATCTGCATTTGGTAGCAGGTCAAATTGACAAAAAACATGTAGAATAATGCTGTATATTAATTCCACAGCAAAGAAAGCTATGTAGTCTCTGTAAGTAGGTCTAGGGAAAAAATATTGGTATTGATATCGGCCAAAAATCCAATATCATGCATCCCTAGTATAAAGGTTGAATGAATGTTTGCAGTCCTGCAGTAAAATTATTTTAATGCCATTGGCATGCATACTGCAAAAGGGCCTGGCAACATCTTTATTTCACTGCAATCATTCGTTTTCAGCATCCAAATCATTTAGGTCCACTGTCAGCAGAGTGGAAACATGTTAGTCAGGTAAAGCCTTCATACTTGACTTTTATTATTTCCTTGTTAACAGACTTTGGCTGTTACTTGTCTGTTTTTTTTGTGTTTGTGTGGTGGTGCATGCAGACAAGGGCACAAGAAGTAGTCCCAACAATTGGCTTTAACATCGAAAAGTTCAGGAGTTCAAGGTGAAGTTAAATATACGATTTAATTAATGTCTAACTAAAGATGGTAATTAATTTTGAAGTTTTTCTTCATTTTCTTTGTCTCGTTGCAGCTTGTCATTTACAGTCTTTGATATGTCTGGTCAGAGCAGATACCGGAGCCTCTGGGAGCACTACTACAAGTAGGAGACATAAACGACCACTACACACCGACGGTGTGAAAGATTTTAATTGTTGTCTGGGTTTTGTTTTTTTTGTTTTTTTTTCAGGGAAAGCCATGCAATCATATTTGTTATCGACAGCAGCGACAAACTGAGAATGGTTGTTGCTAAAGAGGAGCTGGATACTCTTCTCAACCATGAAGGTACAATAAAACAAGCGCGTCTTCCTTCTCCTTTAGATTAACACATACTGTTTACATGTTTGCATGCCTATAGGAGTAAAGTATTTACCGTAATTTATGGTCTATAAGCCGCTACTTTTTTCACAGGCTTTAAACACCGTGGCTTATATAATGTTGCAGTTAATTTATGGATTTTTTTTTTTTTTTGATGGGCTAACGAGCTTCATGCCACCAAAACATTTAGCCTTGTCACACCAGCTGCCCAATACATGACTCTTTTGGGGGGTGGGTCCTCATGACTCAATGAGACTACTTATATAAATAAAGGTAAAATAAAAATAAAATCTGACCAATGAAATAAGCAAACAGGTCACAGATCTTTGTTGAAGTTAGCGATCAATGACTTCCTGGTAGGTTATTGTCTTTGGGTTTTTTTTAACTATCTGTTGCGGAAAAAAAAAATTACTGTACAAATTTGTGTACGTTACCGGTACGTATTTAAAGTTTTAAAAAATCTTTCTGTGTAAATATCTCAAGTTACTATGTGGTTACTCACGGCTTATACACAAATAAGGCCTAGATATGTACAAATTTATATATTTTGTTTAAGTTAGGGGGTGTGGCTTATATTCAGGTGCACTCAATAGTCTGGAAATGACGGTAAATCAACACAGGTGAAAGGGTGGTTATGTTTTTGTCCATGTCTGTGTGTGTTTTATTAAATTATCTTGTGACTCACTGGATTTTTATAAAAAAATTGACATGAAAGGTGGCGGGCGATATGCATTCATTCAAGGAATGATAGGCCCAAGTTTCCATCCACATTTCTATTTCATCTTAGATATCCACGACAAAAAGATGCCAGTATTGTTCTTTGCTAACAAGATGGACCTGCGGGACGCGCTGTCTTCAGTCAAGGTGTCCCAGATGCTGCGTTTGGAGAACATCAAAGACAAACCCTGGCACATCTGGTAATGAATCCATCACATCTGGTTTCACCTTGATGAAACATCTTAAAATAGAAAACGGCAAGCTAAACTTTGGGATCAAGTCAAATAAAACCAGTTGACCTCCACTCAGAACACGTTTCTTCCTGGAGTCTTAAAGTAAAACATGTTTGCTCTGTGTGGAATTCAACCATCTGCTTTACGGAGTTTTTTCTCGCTGGTTAAACATAAGAGGCAACACGCGGTTGTTCAAGTCCCTGGCTCATGTGTTTTCCTCCTTGTTTACTCATTAGACAGATGGAAATGGACGGATTAAGAGCTCGACAGCTTTAAATAGTCAGGATCCAATAAAAAAATCAGCAGAAAATGAACGCCGTGCAAAACGTTGAGCTATTTGCTGGACGTTGTGTTTTTCAGCGCCAGCAACGCCATCAAAGGAGAAGGTCTACAGGAAGGGCTGGACTGGCTGCAAGGTATCGTGTCGGAGTAGATTTATTGTGATAATTTAAACGGCAATAGTTTACATCTTACATCTTTGAATCGTTTTTGACTCAGTGTTGTTTTTCATACCCATAGATCAAATTGCACAGTAAGTACCGTTGTGTTGAATCATGTGAAGGTGTTAGATTTAATTTGCGAGAGCGTTCTCAAACTCATCTGTGACTTCAACTTAACGGTGTCCTCTCTAAATTAAAACTTTTCTGAGACACATGTTAGAGGCTTTAGTTGTTTTTTTGCAGTTTTTGTGTTGTGGGAGTCGTTTCCATCCAATATTTTCTATTGTTCTTGTATCATTTGCAGTTAACTTAATACAAACAGAATCAGCTATAAAATCTGTTTTCTCTCTCTCTGCCAGATCACATCAAAACAATGAACAAGTGAAGGCGTGACTGCGGACGGACAGTCGGATGTGAAAACTCTTCAGCCCTCTTCATTTTAAGTGTTCATCACTTTTGATCTTGCAGGCCTTAAGTTTCAGTGTCAAATAGCCCAGCACATATTTTCTGTGCTTCTTTTAAACATCTGTTTTAAAAAAGTCAGAGCTGCTCAATTAAACAGAACTACAAACACTTTATTTATTAAAATAAAAAAACAGCAGCAAGGCCAATTAAAGTGCTGTACAACAAAACAAACAGCCAACTAACATAAGTGTTTAAGCGCTCCTGGATAATGATTCCACTTTTTGCAAACACAAACTGTAAATGCTGAATATTGCACATTTTCACTTGTAACATTTAAACAATTTTGTCTTTTTGGGTGACATCTGCTTTACTATTTGATCCACTGAACTTTTTTTTTAAATGTCTGTCACATTTTGAACTGACTGGAAAGTAGAAAAAACCTATTTGGTGAATGGATGCTGCGTTTTTTTCCAAAGATAATCCTTCAAACATCTGATAAACAAAACATTTAGTCCAATATGAATTCAATGAACAACCAGAATTAATTTAGCAACTTCTATAAGAAGGGTATTTACACAAACAGAATATATTAAATAATTTTTATGTTGATAAATACATATTAAATATGGTTTATAAAAGTTAACATCAAGAACCAGATTGTATCAAATGCCAAGAAAAATGTTGTATGAATATAAATAATACAGTTAAAACACTAAAATATCTGTTTTCAGTGCATTTTTTTTAAGGTGGATGTTAAAGTTTGTCTTTACTTCTTCGTTCTGGGACAAAAAACTGCTCCAGTCACACCCAGCACCTTCCTAGACCAGTTTCAGGAGCTAACCCCCATAATTATTAACACCGATTACTCCTCAACTCCACAGTTTGCCACTTTCCACCAACATCTTTCCTATTTGAGCAACGTTTTGATGAGCAAAGTGTGGAAGTGAGCGTTGGAATCCATGAGGATGGTCAGCATCAGGAAAGTCTCCCTGTCTTCAGCGTGGTTTCCTGAAAACGGATGAAGACATTTTAAAATGCTTCAACACTGTTTGAAATTTCCTTACAGGGTTTTTTCATTCATGCACATGCACGAACCACTTAGAAAAACATAGCAAATCTTACTGAAGCGTTTAAAAACTGTCATTAGGAACAAAAATATGCTGGCAGGCTTTAAAATATCTCAAACAAACTTTAAACAGGGTTCCCAGCATTTCATGAAAACACAATTCCTTGAGTTTCACTTGACTTTTCCCCGAGAAAATTCTGAAATTTCAGGAGATATTTCAGTCACACAAAACGCTCAGGACTTAGTATCTTAGGTGGTGGGCAGTCACATTCAGAGATGACAGAAAGTAGACTGCAGCCTATGGTACGTGCACACAGCGATCTTTCCTACTAATTAATTATATTGTATAACATCAGATACTAAATGGCCACTCAGTAAGAATACAAGTATGATGTACTCTGTAGAAGCAGAACATGGACTCGATGATATTAGAATACTAACATTATGTGTGCACATTAAAATCTCAGATCAACTTTAAATCAGCAGATCAGTGCTCAAATCCCAGGTTTGCCCAGATTTTTTAATGTTTTTCTCATATTCCCTGAGTTTTCCCTGTCTCAAAAAACGATCATTTACCAGGTTTTCACTGATATGCAATCACTGGGAACCCTGCTAGAGGTCAAAAGCATGTATTAAAAAAAAAATTCTTTAGTGAATTTATGTGAGTAAAGTGGAAGGAAAGTCTGCAATCACTGCCTTCCATTGGACTATTTACTTTTTAACAGAGCACCATTAAATCTTTAGTTTTTCCACTTGCCCCATCAAAAGGTTTGACTAAATCTTCTGTTTTTAAATTACTATACCTACAATAGTTTACATTTTAGAATGTTGTTTAAGCTTAGCTGACACCGATCTGATAAAAAATAATGTAAATTACAACAATGATGCAAGACGTGTTGCGATTCATGTTTTTTTTCAATGTGTACCTCGGGAGTTGCATTCCTTGAAAACCAAAGATACAAAATTCACTTTTTTTTTTTTAAAGTAACCAGTCACCTATTAAAAAAGAGTCGAGTAACTCCCTGGTGATTTCTGTAAACTTGTTCTCCAGTTTCTGGATGAAGACGAACTTTTCAGGCGCTGAGCTCAACGATTTGTAGATGTGCTGAACCAGCTTCACCGCCCAGCTCATGGAGAAGCCGTCCTTCTCGCACACCTGAAGGGGGAAGAGCCACAAAACACAAGATGGAGAACTTAAAAGCGGAGACATTGGACAATAAAAAGAAATTAAAAACAAAAGAAATTTGACCGATAAAGCTAAGAATCAGATCAAATGCCCTGCTTTGTGTATACAGATTTGGTTTACTGTCGGGCTGTTTTGTACTTTGGTCGGTCATGTGTTAAGTCTAAATTTATTTATCTGGAAAAGTGCATATTTTAACTGATGTTTTGAGCTGCTGTCTGTCTTGACTATACCACTGTGTAAAAAAAAAAAGTTTATTTTGATTGTTTTATCTCCTGGTTAAATAAACAGTTTCCAAAATAGACCAAATTCAACACGAGGTTCTTCAGCTCTTTTGTGCAAAAAGAAACAAAGACTTAATAATAAATATAAATTATATTTAGCCAAACAAAACATGCAGCTCATATAAATGCCACTTTAAAATTAAGTGACTTTTTAAAATGGGAATAAAGTAAGTATTTTTTACCAGGATGATGTAGATGAGGAGTTCAGAGATCTCTGTGAATCGGCCGTTGACAGCCTTGCTGGTCAAAATAGTGTAGCAAGTTCTGCTGCCGCACAGCACCAAGAGCCGGGCCACATTTTCCACATGCCATGGCTGAGGAATGGCTGCAGGTGAACATGAACACAGAACCAGTATGAGCTACGTTTACCTTTTGAAATACAGACAAAAATTAAAACGATGAGTGCTTAATTTAACTGGCACATTGTGACAGCAGTGATAAGATTTCCCCTAAACTTGTTTAAACTTTCAGGACATTTCACCAAATGGATTTCTGTAAATATAGTGTAGGTGTCTTTGAAGATGTGACATCAAAACATTAAGATCGCTCATATAAATATAGGCCTGTCACGATAGCAAATTTTGCTGGACGATTATCTCAGAAATTATTGCGATAAACGATAATATTGTTTGAAATTTAACATTAATTAATTGTGAAATGTTAAAAGAAATGTTGATTTGTTTGGAGTGTAGTACATTTTTTGACCACCTGATGGCAGTATAAGACTGTTTGAACCAAAGGAGAGTGTCTAAAAAAAATTGGGAGGGAGGGCCCTTGACATGACATGGGCTGACATGGTGACATGGCAGACACTTGGTAATTTGAGCTCTTTAGCATAGCATTGTTCACACAAAGCTTTTAATAAAAAAATCAGTAAATAAGTTCTCAGCTTCTTTTTGCAGAGAAAAACAACTTTTTACACGAAGGCACGGGTTTCAACCGTGAATTTTGGAGCTCGACAAGACGGAGGTTTCTTCCCGACGTCGGCCTGTTAGCTTAGCTCGTAGCTTAGCTTCTTAGCTTAGCTGCTTTTAACGATTCAAAAATGCGATTTTGGACGGTTAAAACAGATTTTAAAGAGAAAATAGAAAGGGAGGTGTCAGTGAAGAGCACCGGAGATGAGCCGTGTCTTCAGTAGAAAGAGAGAGTCACGGAGATAAAGCTGATCAATGAAAATGAGGTTGATAATTTTCATTCATTGTGCGATTAACTGATTTATTGTTTATCGCGACAGGCCTATATATAATATATATACCAGTAAGCTCTTCCAAGATTGCCAGCATCGAGTCTGTGGTCCAGCCTTTGACTTCTAGTTCACCAAACAGGATGTGGATGCCGTTGGCCAGGTCCCGCAGAGCATCGTGTGGTAGAACCGTATCAACCAGGTTCTGCCAGCCGAGGAAACCTGAACCAAAAAAACGCCTGAATCCATAACCAACCATATTACTTTATCCTTTGATTTAAAAAAAAGGAAACAATTTGAATACTGAGGAGTCCAAGCTGTACAACTCCAGCTCTATAGACGATGAAGAAAATTTCACCACTGGTTATTCAAGACAAAATCACTACGTTGTATGTTTAACCTGTTTTGCAACATTTCAAAACACTCGGACGTCCATAAAACAGCCCAACAGACATTACACCTGCTCATTTTTCAATCATTCCTCTGTATTAAAGTTATTTAACCTTCAGGCAGCAGAGGTCCATAAAGGATGAGCAGGAGGTGAGCCTGACTGAATATGGGCCAGGGCTTCAAGAGCTGCACGAGCCAGAACTGACAATTTGGTTGGTTCAGCCACGGGTCCAAAAGAACCTGACGGCAGAAGAGACGAAGCTGCTTCTCCTGGTAACCCTTCAACCCTGGGGACAAACATATTTACACATTGTCTCAGTCTCTGAAGGGTCAACTGAGTTTGCAAATGAAAGAACTGAAGTCTTAAAGATGCTGTCAAATTATGCGCTACTCTTACATGACTCCTGTCTTAGCTTGTTCTTTTTCATGCTCCAGATTTTAAATCACATTTTCTTCATTGATTATGTGACATAAAAGCTCTGCAAATACAGAGACTTTAAAAGAAGTTCTTTGTGCTTATTTACTCTAAATTAATCAGTTCTCAGCTTTGATAAATCCCAGCGGGCACCTGGTTTTGTCTTGAGTACTGCCTCAGTCTTCTGCATGAGGTTTGTGAGTTCGCACAAATAGTTGAACACTCGGTGACACTCCAGCTCATCCCAGCCTGCGATCAGAGTCTGTGAAGCAATCGTTAAATAATCTCGTCTTTACTGACTAGACAGCTCAAAATAAAACAGTGAAACAAGATAAAATCAGTAGTCAACCTAACATAGTCACAGCTTCAACCTGGACATCTTGTAAATAATGCTGTTTTGATAACACACACATTTTATGTCACTTTTATGAGCTGGAAGAACAGGGTGTGTGTTTGGCGCTGTGAGATACAACTGCAACCTTAATATGAGGCCCTCACCTCAAGAAAGATGCCAAATCTGGAGAAACCGATGCAGCCTGATGAAGAGCATTGCTCCAACATGTAGCAGGGAATCTGTCACAAACATGGATTTTACTTTGAGATTTACCATTAAATTAATGACGCTCGTTTTTCAACACCAAACACTACCAGAACAAATAATTACTCTGTTTTTAATGTATCCTTAAATGAAGCTGTCTTTGCGTGTCCTCTATCTGAACTAAAATAAAGAAGCTAAACAATCCAATAATGGCAACATTTTCTTCTTAAATGCCCTCTCACCTGTGAGAACTTGCTAAAAATGAACTTTAACCTTTCCTTTGTGGGGAGCAACAGGGTACACCTCTTGAACAGCAATCCTGAGATGCCAAACACAAAAGCACATTCTAAGATCATGATGAATTAAAAATGGTTGGAGAGAACAGTACGATTAGGCAAAAAGAAAAACGTCGAGAAACAGATTGAAGTACCCAGTTGTCTGTAGTGCACAGCTGTGGATCTTTGTTGAAGACTTCTGGAGCAGTGAAAGCTTTGGATGATTGTTTTATTCTTCCAGGCGAGGGAGGAGATGTAGTTCACAACATAACTGGTGATTTCCTTTGACACCATGCTGAACACGCTGATGTCCAACACTGAAAGACACAGAAAAAGGCCCCGATTCATCGTGAAATGAAGCTTCTCTCTGTCCAGTTGGCCTACATTTAAAAGCATTTAGAGGAAGACCCACACTGCCAGGGTAAGAAGTGTCTAATAAGATTAGAGCGTTATGTAATAGGCATTACAACCTTCCAGAAAGATCCATTTTTATCTTTTTTAATTTATAAGTAAAAATAGGAGGAGGCAGTGATGATTAATGAAGCCCAAAATGTCACTTGACTCAGAAATGTCATCATAAATGTGATCCCTCCATCATACAGGAAGATAATGCAGTTTTAAAGAAGTTTATGTTTGTCATCTGTTGAGACTTGCAATGTTTTTTCTCTTTCCCTGTCACTTTTGTTGCCGATGTGTTTGAGGTGGCTCGTTATAGTTAGATTGTATAGGAGCAATAAATTACATCTGCTGATGCTAAAAGATAGCAAACTGCTCACAGCTGTTGATTATGGTGGGTGTGTTTGAAGCAGCTTAGTTAAAACCACTTTCTTACACCTGGACATGTTTTCTGTTGGAGGAGAGTGGTTGATGAACACCATTCATGACAGAATGAAACATGGCGATGATAAATAACAGACTTTTAAAAACTGATGCAAATCTGCTTGGCTTCTTTTAAAAAGTGTATTCCACTTGGATGGCCGCTGGTCCTGAGCCTGGTTCTGCTCAGCAGGGGTGTCAAAGAGTTACAAAAGAAGACCAAAATGAAAAGCTTGGTCCAAGCCAAGGACTAATTTCAGTTCATGCATTACCTAAAGTCATTTGACACCGTATTAATGTTGCAGGTTTATCAATAAGAGTTTGATCCATCTCATTCAGTATTTTATATTGCTCTTTCCACATCAGAAAGATTTCTGAAAATTCCAACCTTTCATCAGGTTTCAAATTTAGCCAGCTGTCATCAGAAGTCTGCACTAAATGAAACATTTATTATAAAGTAAGCATAGCAAGAAAGCATAAAAGTGATAAACAATACTTTTCATTTAAAATATCATCTTTGGGGGCAGATAAGATGTTAATGATGGCCATATTTGGCCCACGGGCCTTAAGTTTGACACATGCTAGAGGTTTCTTCCTCATGAGGGAGTTTTTCCTTTCCACTGTTGCCTTCATGCTTGCTCAAGATGAGAGTCTGAGTTAAAGTCGAAGCAGTCTGCTCCTCAGAGAAATAATGTTAACTTGCTTTTTATCTATATGAATGTTTCTGTAAATAAAATGAATTGAATTTATGAATTTTAAAATGAGGGCAAGGCTGCCCGGCCTTGTATTCATACCCAACTGCTCACTACAAACTCATGTTTGGGCTGCTGTTTAATACAACATATTATTTTACATTATTAGTGTTTAGCGTAGCTCCTTGTATACCGTTTCTCTTTATACTTTATTTTTAGCTATTCTGGGGTGTAACTGGACCACCTCAAGTATGCAAACTACAATAAAGTCATCTTGAACTTGAATTAAAACTAGATTAAGCAGCTCTAAAGGAAAAATCCCATAATTTCTCGCATTTTCACAAAAATCTTGAAGGACTCTTTAACCTTATGTGGCTCAGACAATTAATAGTCTTATGATAAGTAAAAAAATGTTTTTCTTCATTAAAAAAATAAAAGTTTTCTATACCCTTACTATTATGGACCCTAATAATCCAGTATATATACATAAATACTGTTGTAGCTCAGTAACATACCGGACAACTGATCCAGGATCATGTCGATCACCTCAGCGGGGAGCCTGTTGAAGAAGCCGGGGGCCGAGGCGCGATGGCTGCGGTTCATGGTGGTTCTGACCCGCAGGGGGTTCTGGTGAATTTTCTTCAAACGCTGGGATTTACGAGTCCAAGGCTTCCTGACCATTGTCAGTGCTGTTTATCTTAGCTGGACGCAGTAAAAGTTCAAATAAAGTTCTAGTTATAAATTAGTTACCAGAAAAAAAACTGAGACTACCTGACTCACAGCCAGCTAACTGTGCAGCTAGCTAAAGTTACAGTACTTTGGTGAAAAATATACAATTCAGCTTTAAGCTTTATGTTCCCACACTGTGAAATACTTTATTCACGAAATACTTAAGCTTACTTATGTTTTTAACAATATCTTACCTTTACTGTTTAAATTGTGGACAGAAAAAGAGGAAATGCTAATGCAGCCAGCTACTAGCTGTCGCTTCATCACTGATCAATGGCGCCAAAATGTCTCTTTCATTGAGAACTATTAAAAGTATGGAAGCTCATTACTGCCACACTGAC
>NC_056510.1:14896262-14941013 GCF_014905685.2 Nematolebias whitei | reverse complement strand
TGTGTGACTTTGCATCTCATCAAAACATAAATTTAAAAATATTGCTTAAAATTTCCTATTCATGATTTTGTGATTCAAAATTTGACCTAGCATTTCATAATCATAACTTAGTATCTTAAATATGACTTGGCATATAACCAGAAATGATGGCTTAGCATTTCAGAATTATATGTCGTAATTATGGGAGGCTAAATCATGCATATGAGACAGCAGAAGGCATTATTTTGAGATACTATTTCAACAGTATGAGATGCAAATTCATAAATATGATATATTATTAAAACAGCTCATGAGTATAATATAGTAATTAGAATCTCCAAAATATGGAATAGTGTTTCATAATTACTTAGCATATGTTTTTGAGGTGTTTTTTGTGTGTGACATTTCATTGTTATGGGATGCTAAGTCTTTTTTTTAATATTTTATGTCATATTTTTGATGTGCATCTTGTAATTTGTCAAAATTGGGTTTTAATAATTACACTTTACTTTTAAATATTCAAAATATTACAGAAAAGACAAGAATGACATGGAGCTTATTTACTTTGTAAGTTGAGCGACATGAAAACCTCATGTTGTTGTTTCTGGTGTGTAATGCTGATATTGTAAAATAAAAAGGAGCAGAATTGTGCTAAAATGCAGGTTTAGGAATGACCATGTGTAGCACTTTGCACTAATATTAATTGCAAATATACTGAAGCAAATTCAAAATACTTTTTGTAATGACTCACTTTAATAGAATGTGTTCTTTTCTAATTCATTTTGCTTTTCAATAACTTTCTCTTATTTTATTCTCTTCTTTTGGGGTTAGGACAAAATTACCAGAAACACGTGCAGATGTGCAATGCCTTTTTATGCAAGTTTGCATTTCATCACTACAGGCCCAATATCTGCACGTAACATTTAGCAAGTTGTATTTAACACAGAAAAAAGCAGTCATAAAAGATGTACTACACACTTTATCACCTTTTTTTTTTACTCTCCAGCACTGTGTGCAGCGAACCAACTATATGCTCAGCTGCTAATCACAGGATTATTCTGCTTAACTAAGACTATTAGGTGTTCCACATTCAGACAGTGTCTCCCTCAGGGCAGTCCTTAGAGAGGATGATCCCTTCACCACAGAACTCTCACAGATAGCTGAATACTGAGGTACCCGGGGGAGGTAGGCAGGGAAAATCATCTTGTGTGTACCAACAGGATGTCACGGTGTTCTATCAGGACACAGACGAAGAAAGAAGGACGAGCTGCAGAAAGAAGTTGGACATCTAAAGGAAAATGCACTCCAAGTGACTTCTTCTGGTACAGTAGTGTAATTACCAGGCACAGTTTTCTGATTTACTGTTTAAAAGGTCATAATTTGGGTTAACAAACCAGTTTCCACAGGCTGGTTATTTGTTGTTTATTGTCTAAATTACATTTCAATTGATTCTTTTTATCTTCCTTTGTCTCATGAACACATCTGATGATGTAGCACTGATTCCAGAGGTAAAAACACACAAAAAAAAAGTGAGGACAATGTCTCCTCTGTCTGGCTCTGCTTAACAACACCGCTCGCCCCCCGCCAGCGCCACATTTGACACCGGTTCTGTTTATCTGTTTGGAGCGACGAGCCGGCAGCAGGACTGTCTCTGATGCCATCTCTTACAAGATGCCGCTGGCACTGACTAATCCCAACGATCTGGAGGGTGGGAGCTAAAACTGTGCTGCTGCAAAGCTGACAGGGTTGCGTTTTTTAAATTTTGTTTTTCTAAGACAGTGTGGAGTTGGTGACAGCTGTCCCATTTGTTTGAAACTTCTCCAGATCTGTATCCCAGGATGGTTATAGTATCTGGACACCTGCACTAAGCTGGTGAGTATGAACTATAGGAAGAGATATGGCACTTCCAAACTGCTTCAAGTTGCAGAAATTTCTTGTTTAATTTATTTTACAAGTGTCGGTATGTTGGAGAAATGTCAGCGTTGTTTACGCAAAAGAACCACCCTCGACAGGTAAAGATTTTTAACTGGCATTTTACTTGTTTAAACTGCGTTCAGGACAGGGTGCACACATGGATACGAGAACATTGTCATCTACAGAGTTTTCTACAGCAGCGGCGTTCAGTGGGCGTACCCTCGTCCTGTGAGCTGCAGTCAGCTGCACAGACATGATGGTCGTCGACGAGTCGGCCTCCAGGTTGAGCTAAGAGGTTGTTGGTTCTCAAGGCAGGAGGGGAAAATGTTCTCGGACATCTCAGCCACACAATAAAACATTCATAACCCTTGACCGAAATCTCTCTGACAGCGCACAATTTGGTTGTATTCAAGAAAAGGTCTAACTTTGCTTTTGTTCCTATGCTTGTGCATCCCTTCAGTGCAGTCAATCATTAGGTTTGCACAATGAGGCTTGTATTCCTGAAATGTGCTGAGGCCCACGCAGTGCCAGGTCTAAACACTGGACAATAACCGCGGTCAACAAGCGGCCTCTGTTCTCTCAGGAAGTCGGGACAATCATTTTGCTGTGGTGCAGTTTGGCCTCTGAAGCTCAAAATAGCCGACTCGTTGTTTACATTGTTTGTGTCGAGCATGGGACGTTAAAAGCCTACGATTCCTTGAAGGAATGCGTGTCACTCGCTGCCGTTCCTGCCCGTTTTAGTCGGTTGCAAAATGATTTGAAGGTTTTTAGTCAGATTTTAAAAGTGACATCAATATCATGCATCATTTGGAAATGACTCTCAGCTTCTATCACATCCAATTTGATCTCAGCATCTGTAAAACATATTATGTTTATTAAGCCTTTAAGTGTTTCCTGTTGTGGGTTAGCTGTGGTGGCCATCTTGAATTGGGTTTGCTCCATAAGTTAAAGACTCTGTCCAGTGCTTCTTGACCGATTTTGCAAATAGACAGAAAAAGTTGACTCCAAATAGTTAATGGCATTTTTTTAAAGTATAGTGCAATCTGTTAGCACTTGAAATATGTGTTGGGGATCGGCCTCAGCTACTACCACACCAAATGTTACTTTAATATCTGTAAAAGTGGCTGAGTTTCAGACATTTTTTGAGCTTTGAAAGGTCAGCTGGCTGTGCATCTTTTATCAGGCTGTGCATGAACAAGCACTGATTACTTTCAGACAGTTTTATTGTGTGAATGTTTATGAAGCAGTCACACTATTGAGATCTAGTTTTCTTCCATATATTTTCCAGCATCTTTCTCGTTCCACAATTTTTGTGCTATTTCAACAAATTATAATCGAAACGTTCAGCTCATTCAGGAAAAGGGTGCTATGACTTTGGTACTGGTGCAACTTTAGCTTTTTGAATTTTTTTTGCCTTTTCTGACACTTTTTTTTTTTCATAGAAAATGAATTGAGCTCATTTTACATTCTTCATATCTTTAGATATGTTTACAACATTTTACTGCTCCTTTTACATTTTGTTCTGATTCAGCTTCTTTCAGCATCCTTCTGCAAATTTAATCTTTTTTCAGCTGCTTTCAGCTGGTTTTTTTTAGCTGTCTTGTGCTCCTTTCAGATCTGATTCTGATTTCAGATTCTGCTAACTACAACATTTTTGTGCTTCTTCTAACTGCTTTCTACTAATTTCAGCTTGTTATGTTCCTTTCAGATTATTTTTGCAAGTTACAACTCTTCCTGCTATTTCAGCTATGCTGTTTTATGCTATTTTTTTCTTTTTCAGCTAATTCCCCATTTTTTGTACTCATTTCAACTTATTTTTGCCTAAATCAGAAAAATTGGTCTCTCTCCACTTCCTTCTACTAATTTAAGCTTCTTTCTGCCTTTTTTTTTTAGCTATTTCAGCTGTTTTTTATTGCTTTTTTTGTTTGTTTTTCAGATAATTTCCAATGTTTTGTGATCATTTCTGCTTCTTTCAGCCTAACTGGGCAAACCCGTGTTCTTTCTGCTTTCTTATGCTAATTGTTCTACCTTTTCAGCTACCATTTTAACATTTTTAGCTCATTTTAGCTGTTTTCAGATAAATTCAAGTTTTTAATGTTAATTTCTGCTACTTTCAGCCTAATTAATTTATATCTGCTAATTTCAGCTTCTTATGCTCCTTTCAGGGTTTTTTCTGCTAAGCTCATCTTTTTCTGCTCTTTCAGCAACTATTTAGCTCTTTTTATGCAAATTTTAGCTTGTTCAACAAATTTCACATTTTTAACTAATTTCAGCTCTTTCCACTTCCTTCTGGTTAAGCTTCATTTTTCCTTTCAGCTACTTTTCAGCAAAAAAAAATTCTAATTTCAGCCTTTTTAACTAATTTCCTATTTTTTGCTAATTTTTGCTTATTTAAACTTAATTCAGCAAATGTGTTCTTTCTGCTTTCTTCTGCTAACTTAGGCTTGTTCTTCCATTTCAGCTACATTTAAAAAATGTCAGCTGATTTTCAGCAAGTTCTTCTGCGATAAGCAATTACACTGCATTTTCACAGGAAATGCAATTTCTCTAATTAAAATTTGAGCTATTTTGCAAACCGGCTCATAATCAGACACAAGCAAAAACAATATTGCCCCTTCGGTGATAGGTGTCACTTGTGTAACACAGTAATGAACAACAGTTGAGTGTTAGAGGAAGATAGTATTGAAGCCTAAAGCTACGAGTTTTGTGATTTACATTTGTTTGTGTATATGTTTACATGCATAAATGAGTGTTTTGGCTTCTGAAGCTGACACTTCTTGTCACAGTTTGGGCCAGAAGTTCATCAATCTGTGCCTCACTTTGAAACAGCTGAAAATAAACAATTAAAGTTAGTAGATTGTATCTGTGCTCTCAGCTCAGGTGGTTTCTGTAAATGTTTAATTTCTTCTTTCTCTTCTTTAGTGAGGGGTGGTGAAGAGCTTAACAAATCGCCTGCTGCCGTTTGCCCACCAGAGGAGAGCGTTCAGCAGGTGAAGCCAAACACCGCTCTCATTAGTCACACATGCAGTCACCTGCCACTCATTAGAGACCACCGCCGCTGCTCTGAACGTTTCTATTTCCACCCACACTCAGGAGATACTCGAGGAATGGCTCAGGCGCCGTGACTGGATGTAAGCTCGGTGGAATATGCTGCGCTGCTGGGGATGATAAGAGGAATGATCCAGACAAGTTTCAGCTTCTGCAACAGAAAGTGTCTTATTTTCAAGTAGGGATTTCTGCATGGATTTGAAGTAGTTTATGGTAATTTTTCACACGTTTTGATGAAATCTCTGAATCCATACATCTTAAAAAACAGTAATAAAGAATTGTTTTAGTGTGAACATCTCCCTCTGGCTAATTCTAAGGTCTTATTTTGCAGTTTGAGCGTCTATCTAAGTGAGCCAAACCATGGCCAGCATGGTGCTTCAGCTGCTCGGCTTCTTCCTCGGACTGGGGGGTTTTGCAGGAACTGTACTGGCAACCCTGCTCCCCCACTGGCGCATCACGGCCTTTGTGAGCTCCAACATCATCACAGCCACCGCCAGCATGAGAGGCCTGTGGATGGAGTGTGTGTGGCACAGCACGGGCATTTACCAGTGTGAGCTGTACAGATCTCAGCTGGCACTCCCACCTGACCTGCAGGTACGGCGGCACTCTGTGAAAGGTTCACCTAAGGCAGCTTGCATCATCTCAAGAAGAAACAAAAAGAAGAAAATATCCTGCTATTCATTTTGATCAATGGTTCTTATTGATTAAAATGACTAACAAAAACTAATTTCTTTATCTGCAAATGTACTAAGTGCTGAATGACTGCTGAAATTTGTCATTAACCAGAACTTCAGCTAAAAGCTAAAATGACCAAAACACTAGCTAAACACTAATTGTATCAAACGGCTAGATAAAGATGAAATGTAACAAAAATGTTGCTAAAAGCAGCAAAAAGTTACAAAAAAAGCTGAAACTGCTTTTACCGTGGAACGCATGCTCGGAAGCAGAATATGAAGAAATAAGGCTTAAGACTTTTGCACACCAGAGTTTATCACTTTTGTTTTTTGTATTTTTATAGAGTGCATTAGAATTCAAACTATAAATGTGAAACAATTTTAAATAAATTAAATGTTTCTTTAAAAAATGTAAATCAAAATGATCAAAGCTGCATTTTATTACATTAAGTGCTCACATTTCATAACTTACCTGCCTGTTTTTTTTTATTTTTTTATTTTTTAATGATTTTAAAAATAAATTATTCAAAGAAAAAAATTGTTACCTCCATCCTGTCACACCCCCCCCCCCCCCCCCCAGCTACAGAACAAAGTTTATATTTATTAATTTTGAACTGAACTGTGTTGCTGTTCTTTAGGCCGCCCGTGCTCTCATGGTGCTCTCCTGTGTCACCTCAGTCCTCACGTCTGTGGTCGCTGCGATGGGGATGAAGTGCACCCGCTTCGCTCGAGGTTCTACGATCAAATCTGCCCTGGCGCTTAGTGGGGGGACTGGTTTTCTCTGCGCTGGCCTCCTCTGCCTTATCACCGTGTCCTGGACCACCAACGACGTTGTCATGGATTTTTACGACCCCTTCTTTCCCACTGGGATGAGGTACGAGATCGGACTGGCCGTGTATCTCGGCTTCGCCTCGGCCTGCCTCAGCCTGATGGGGGGTCTGGTGCTCTGCTGGAGCAGCAGAGACGGAGGAAGGCAGAACCCTGTTCATCTGAGGATGAGTCCACCATCATCACCTCGTCTTCCTCCTGTCTCTAACACCCCTTATCCCCCTGCTCCTCTGTACGAACCCCCCCAGGTCCTGAAGGACAATCATACACCATCACTTCTCTCCCTTTCAAGCGGCGGATACAGACTCAATAACTATGTTTGAACTTGCAGAAACACTAACACATCAACTGAATCCACAAACCAGAACATCCCATTGAGCACTTTACAGAATAATGTTTGCATATATTTGATTTAAACCTATAAAACAAGTTGTACATCACCACATACTGACCAAAATTCAAATGTCACCAGTGAGAGGCTAACTGGAGTATAAACTGTGAGAGAATAATCCGAAACTGTTGTAATGCATATAAATGACCAGGAGGTGGCAGTATGTCACAGTAAAACTAAATTGACTGCTGCTAAAGTCTCAATAACAGAGGAGTAACTGGTGTCACCTTTTACTATGGCTTTTCTGATTTGGATTAACTCTCAGGAAAAACAAACATTTAAGTTATTTTTAAATAAATTAATAGAAAATGTTTGTGTCTTTAGCTCCTTTTCATTGTGTAAATCCAGATTATACTTGTCCAGACTTGATGGATTTTAACAAAACTCTCCAAAAGTAATCAAGGTTTACATCTATAAACATTTGGAGTCAACCCCATTCAAGATGGCCACCACAGCTAATCTACCTTAGCAAATGCACAAATGTAACAAAGAAGGTGTAGAAGTAGCTGAGAGTCATCCTCAACACATACCCTGAAAGCTAATGCATCTCATGAGACAAAGTTCAGTCATTTACAAGAAATCTCAGTTTAAAACACTGATATGATGGGAGGCAGGCCTTTATTTTTTTTCTTCTGATGTTTACAAACAACAACGAAAAAAACATTTGATTTAATTTTAAGAATAATTTTCTGCTGATTCGTTTTCTGAAAGCCTTTAAGCTTGAACAAACCCACTAGATCCCATGTGTCAAACGCTTGGACTGTGGGCCAAATCCGACCCTGGTCAGCATTTTATCCGGCCCCACAAGATGATATTTTAAATGCAACATATTTATATATCATTTAGACTAAAAACTGATACTTAATTTAGTGCAGACTTCTTTGTCTGATTTTTAGTGATCTTTGATTTTGATGTGGAAAGAGAAACACAGAATGTCAAAGGCGATTGATTAAATTTTTGTTGATGAAGCTGCATCCAAGAAAAGATGTTGGGTATCAGACATGAGCTAATGTATAGATTGAAATTGACCCCTGGCTTGGACCAAGTTTTAATTTTGTTCCTTTTTTGTAACTGAGTTTGACACCCCTGCACTATATGGCAACAAAGACCTGTTGACAGTCTGAAGCTGTTGGTTAAAAACTGTTTATTAAGACTGCATCTTCTGGCATCTTTTTTATTTTTTCAAAGCTTTTTCTATTATTTCCTTTTGGAAAATTCACCACTGTTGAATTTACAACTGTCTACCAGCCTAACTACTTTTGTAACACAGAGAAAATATTTCTGAAGCCTATTTGCGCATGACCCTCCAATTAGCGGTGCCCCCAGTCTGGCAGCCTGTCAGAACAAACGAAAGGACAGACGCAAGTTCTTTATTTCTACCTGTCAGGTGAATCCTTTATACGTAGAGGAGAAAATTAATATTATGAGCAAACACCGAACAGCAAAATAATTGTTTCAATAAAAAAGTATACTTCTTAAAATAACTCATCGTGATTAGATTAGATTAGATTAGATTAGATTAGATTAGATTAGATTAGATTAGAATTAGAAAATGAGTAATGTGTAAAATTTAAGGCATGACAATAGAAAAATTGTTTTCTTCCATCTTTACCAAAGTAAACATTATGTTAGGTCAAAAGGGGTGGAAAAATTCAGTAAAGAAAACCTTTGTGTTTAAAGATGTTCATTTTATATCTGAATACTTGATGCAGCTCTGATAAGTTTCAACTAAAAGAAATAAGTTCATCTTCCGCATAACAATAGCATTTTTCTCTCTTTTTAAAGTTTTGGTTCATTCCCAATGTGTAAAATGTTTTTTTTTTGTTTTTTGTTTTCATAAATGTTTTATTTTTAATGCATTTTAGGAACCCTATGTTTTTATTTGTTTTTCAACATTTGAATTTCAGTAAGATATTTTGCGAACATTTTTGATGTTTCTATATCTAAGAGAAGAAAAAAAACTTTTTAGTGGAGTGGTTAAGAATGTTACAATTGATCTGTTGTTATTTATGGTCGAATTTGTCCATTTGGAGGTTCATTTTATTAAATAGTTGGTAAAATATGTAAAGAATAACAAAGAATGACTTGGCTGCTCTTTATCCAAGCATCTTTACGCACCATGCGCTGCTGCTTCCTCATCAACTTTTACGCATAAATCCACGAAACTAAGGGGCAAAGTGTTGCTCTTGGACGCCGTGAAGTGTAAAAATCACCGTGTGCCAAACATCTTCAACATCCCCTCTGTCAACTGAGCGCTGTAAAATGACGGCGCCTTCACCACGGGGCGCGCGGAGACCTGCGCAACATCGTCAATCTGGATTGAAATGAAACCTGGCAAAAACCTGGCGTCCAGTGTTGGAAAGCTGCTCCGTGCGTCACGCCACTGTTTATTAGGGGCTATTTTCGTCCTACCCTGGAAGATTCGTCCAGCTTCTATAGCCACCCTGACATCACCCAATAAAGCCACCACTCCCATTCATCACACCCACCTCCACCCTCCTCCAGCCTACTGGCTCCGCTCCTCTCCGAGTCTGACCGACCAGCAGCAACTGGGGGTTCAGCATCATTTGGTTTTGCTCATCCTGGATGATTACATTGGCCGGTGGTACATTCATATTTTACGGGGACACTTTTTATGTTTGTTTAATTCTGCTCCTGTGATATTTATCTTCACAGGAAAGGTAAGTATCTGTTTGTTTGTTTGTTTGTTTGTTTGTTTGTTTTAAGTCGTGGCGCGCTGAGGAGCCCACAGTGACAGATGATTTAAAGTGAGATCAATAAAGCATAGGCTTCTTGGAGCTCCAGAGTCAGCAGAAAGCTGAAAAGTCGGGTTTGGAAGCGGCACCTCAGACATAAACCTCCGGACGCTCTCGGATGACTTGGACGGGTTTTGCGCGCAGTTTGGAAAGCCAAAATAGAGTTTTGCGCATTTCCAAAAAAGCACGAATATTTTTCCGAATTGTTCTCAAGGTGTTGGACTATAAAATATATAAATGGATTTTTAGAGTCATGTGGGAATTTGCTGATAAATTAGCACCAGACTGTGGAGGAGAAAATGGCACGACGCGCGTAAAATGCACTGAAAGCTTTACAGAACATGATTTCAGTTAAACATTCGACAACATTAAGTATTTTATTCTTCCTGACATTGATTCACACATGAGAAAGGACTGTTCCTCTACAAACTGCATGTGTCAAATGGATACATTATTTCTTTTCCACTCCAAGTTCATATTTTGCAACTTAACGAGGAGAAATGCGCAATTTTCTATTTAGCCCGTTTTCATTTGTTTTAGACTTTTTATTCTAACTGAATACAATATTTATGATTTCAGTTTTATAATTGCAGACATTTTTTTCAATCTGAAATGTGATTAAAATAAGATTGCATTAAAAGTGCGTACTTGTTTGTCTACTCTGTGGTTTTATGTGCCAATTTTGATAATCAGGGAAGTCTGAAACTGACATTAAAGCATAAAAAACATGTTTGAATTTATTTAACTGTGTGGAAACCAGTAATTAGATATGTAGGTGTGGTCACTCAATTTATTCATGTTCAATTCAATTCATGTTACTGTGTAGGTTCGTGCTCATCTGCTCACATAGACTACTGTTTGTGCTGCTGTTTAGTGTATTGTTTTAATTGTTTTCTATTAGTGCTTAGCGTAATTGTAGTTTATGTTTTTCTTAGTTCATATCTTAGATCTTATTACTGTTTTTCTTTTACATTTTATTTTTGGATGTAACTGGGACCCTGTGTACACAATCTCGTCTGCGAATGACAATAAAAAAACTCTGACTCTCTGACTCAGTAATTGAGATAAACAACATATTTATTACATTTAAACTAAGTTGTTTGTCTTAAATCAATTCACCAAAGTTTTATTTTTGAATTCACCAGTTTGCCTTTGATTTTTGACTTCTTGAAGTAAAGATGAGGTGTTCATGACTGTTGATTTTTAACTAAAGTCTCAGGTTTTCTCCCTGTTTCCTTTCAGTTTTCTCCATGAGTTTCCAGTTCACCTCCAGCAGCACCAGCAGCACCTGAACTCGGCGTGAAGCCGACACGAAGCGCAGGATGACGATCCACGTTGAGGGTCTTGTGGCCATCGTGCTCTTTTATGTCTTGATTCTGTTTGTCGGGATCTGGGCGGCGTGGAAGAACAAGAACTCCGGAGTTGGTGATGGTGGGGAGCGGAGCGAGAGTATCATGGTCGGGGGCAGGGACATCGGATTGTTTGTTGGGGGGTTCACCATGACAGGTGAGGTTAAGGACTAGCCATACGGTTTCTATTCACTAATGGTCCTACAGACCAATTTCAATGCCTTTACTATTTATAAACATGAATTTCTCTCAGTATTTTACACACTGTAGCCACGGACACTGTTTATTGCTTTCTGCAATAAACCAACTGGATTTTGAAAGTCTTATGCTTTTTAAAGCAGGTTTGTCTTTAAAGGTATACTTTTTCTTTCTCTTTTCATGTTGTCAGCCACCTGGGTAGGTGGGGGCTACATCAACGGCACTGCAGAGTATGTTTACTTGCCAGACTACGGCCTGGCCTGGGCACAGGCACCCTTTGGTTACGCTCTCAGCCTGGTTGTAGGTGGGAATCTCTTCTTATCTTTGTTCAGATGCACACATTATTATTTTTTATTAAACTAGACTTTATATTCATGACTTTATATTTAGATCTCTCTTGTAAATGAGTCCCCGAGACCCAACGGGATTAACCTGTATAAATAAAGGTTGATTGAAAAATAAAATTGGATTGCAGTGGTTGCTTGGGTACTTCTTTGTTTCAATTGTTACACCAAATAAGAATTATAAAAAGCTGAAAACTGTGAAATTCACAGCTTTGAGCAGCATCTAAAATCAATTTAAGGTCGTTCAGTGCAAGTTTTTGTATCTATTTAAATACCACTTTATTTATAAAGCACTTAAAACAGCAACAAGGCCAACCAAAGTGCTGTACAGCAAAAACAAACAAGCAAAGGACACAGAATAAAAACATAGATCCAAATGGAAAAAAGATGACTAACATTATAAAATACAGACAGGTTAAAAACAAATCACAGTCAAAAGCCAGGGAATAAAAGTGGGTTTTTAAGCGAGACTTAAAAACAGTTAGAGAGGGAACCTGCCTGACATGTAGTGGTAACTCATTCCACAGTATTGGACCTGCAACAGAGAAGGCCCTGTCACCTCTGAGATTAAGACAGGTTCCTGGAACCAATGGAAACATCTGATCTGCTGACCTCAGAGTGTTGTGGGACATATGGCTGCAGCAGATCAGCAAGATAAGAGAGGGCAGAACTGTCCAGAGATTTAAAGGATTTTGAAATGAATTTGAACGTGAACCTGAAGCCACTGCAGGGAGGCCAGAACTGGATGATTGATAGAATGATAGAATATACTTGACATATGATAAAGCAGTGACAGAAACACATGCAGCCACACCCTTTATAATGGGCTCTATGGTTTACATACAGACCAGCAGTGTGTATCTGTTTTATTTAGTGTTTCTACAGTCTTAAAATGTCTGGAAAGGTATAGAGTTCTCAGTTTATTTTTCAGGTCTGAATAAGTACATTTGAACACAAAGTGTGGAAAATTCATTGTTTTTCCAAGCATATTTCTAGAACATTTTCAAGAAAGAGGCATATTTTTGACATCAACTGTATGTACAAGATGATATTTAGTCATTATAATGTAGACCTTGTCTTCGTTTACCACACCAAACCACAAAAATAATGTCTTAGCCGTCAGTATTTTGTTTCATTATTGATAACCCCTGGTATCTAACCAGGTTCTATAAATGTTTGTGCCACAGGTATTAAAATTAGATGTTGTTTTATGACATGTTTGCTGCACAGTCCACAGCCCCACCGTATGGTGGCATGTCTGCTGATAAAACTTTGAACCGCATCTTTCTTTCTATGGTATCACTTTGCTCAATATACGTATGTTCCCTTTATGTAATCTTTCAGCCACAAGGTAGCCCCCCCTTTTTTTTCCTGTTGCTCATATTTTGTGATCTAGTTTGTCAAAATGGAAGATGTGTTTGTTTGGGTTTCAACAAACTGTGTCTGACTTGCCTCAGGTGGCTTTTTCTTTGCCAAACCCATGCGGTCTCGTGGCTACGTCACCATGCTGGATCCCTTCCAGCAGCTGTATGGGAAAAGGATGGGGGGGCTGCTCTTCATCCCGGCACTCATGGGAGAAATCTTCTGGTCTGCAGCCATTTTGTCTGCCTTAGGTAGGCAACCATCGACTGGGACCAGCACCTTATATGCTTATAGCTGCTTTTCAATAAATCAGATGTTTCACAGATTTAAGTGCTTTTTTTTTTTACTCAGGTGCTACACTCAGCGTGATAGTGGACATCAACATCAACATGTCTGTGGTGATCTCCGCACTTATAGCCATTTTTTACACTCTCGTCGGAGGACTTTATTCCGTTGCTTACACAGATGTGGTCCAGCTGTTCTGCATCTTTGTGGGCTTGGTGCGTAAACTTAATCCAAGTGATATTTAGCTGACAAAAGCTGTCAAATTATGAACCATGTTGGAGCGAAAAAGACAAATATCAAATTGGCATAATGATTACATTCTGATGTTTTCTCTTCATAGTGGATCAGTGTGCCTTTTGCTCTTTCCAATCCTGCCGTGTCAGACATCAGTGTTTCAGCCAAGGAAGCGATCTATCAGTCACCCTGGCTGGGTAAGATCGAGCCTAACGACAAATGGCTCTGGGCAGACAACTTCTTTTTGCTGGTAAGCATGATCTTATTATGAAAAAACAATTTGAATATTGATGTAGTCCAAGAAGTGTTATTTTATTTTATTTTATTTAGACTGATGAATTAGTTGGTTCCGAGTTTGTATTTACTTTGATGTTTCTGTTTCTAGATGTTGGGGGGGATTCCCTGGCAGGTCTATTTTCAACGGGTTCTTTCTGCCTCTTCAGCTACCTACGCTCAGGTTCTCTCCTTCCTGGCTGCCTTCGGCTGCTTGGTCATGGCCGTCCCCTCGGTCCTGATAGGAGCCATTGGAGCTTCAACGGGTAAATACGCAACACACACATTGTCAACATGTTTGAAATGAGAAGAAAAGAGGGCTGAATGGGCAATAGTTACAAAATGATGCACTGTGTTGGGTCATTGTAAATACATTTTTGTGTTTTTAAATCTGCAATTTTTTTAAAGCAAATCCATGAATGATGTACCGATACACAGACAGTTAATAAAACATCATAAGACGATCAAAACATCCAGGAATCTGATCCTTTATTTAAGCAGGAAGATGTGATCAAAGACAGCACAACTCCTTTTTTGCCTGTTTAAATCCCAGCAGCTTTTTTCTTTCTTTTTTTATATTTAAAAGTAGGTTCATAAAATATCTGGAGAGTAAACAGCAGATGGATGCTGTGATGATACCCAGAGAAGAGAGCCATCAGACCATTTCAGTGAATATTGCATCTGAAGAAAAGCTAATTAATCTGGCTCTTCTGCTGTGATTTTTATACATAAACATCAGTAATCAACCGTGGCTTATGAGTATCTAGGGAAGGTAAATGATTGTGTGCACCTCTGGAAAAGAAAGAATATGGAGAAATTGTATAAAAAGGAAAGGTTTGCCAAAGAACAAGTTTTGCTATTAGTGATATTAGGGAAACAAATGATCTCCTTATTGTTCATAGGAAGGATTAGGAAACAGGTCAATTTGAGAAGATTTGCAGTCCTACATGTCTACAGAGATTAAATACTCTCAAAGTTAAAGGGTGAGATTCATTCCTTTAAGGAATGCTGGACCTTTAATATTTTAGCACTCTTATTTATTTTGTTTTTTCCATTTTTTTAATTAACAGAAGAGAATTGTATTGATAATCTGTATTGTATTCCCACCCACAAACAACACAAAGTCCCTTTGTTTTTTATGCAACTAAAAGCCATGTCTCCACAGGCAGCCACATTAAAAAAGTGAAACTTTTTTGTCTTAAGAGCTAAAAGGATTAGAACTAAAACTGTAAATGCAGAATTCAGATTTATGCAGTTTAGCCAAGAACACATTGTGCCAAGTACAATCAGCTTTAATTATTGTAGGCAGTGCTAGATCAGTTCAAACACTTTGGACAGTACTGATTACACAATGTCATTTCTGAATTTCTTAATTTCTTTACCAGACTGGAACCAAACTACGTATGGTTCTCTCCCTCCAAAGGATAAGGATGAGTCAGACATGATCCTCCCAATTGTGCTTCAGCACCTATGCCCTCCCTACATCTCCTTCTTCGGTCTGGGAGCAGTGTCGGCTGCTGTCATGTCGTCAGCAGACTCATCCATACTGTCTGCCAGCTCCATGTTTGCCAGAAACATTTATCAGCTCGCTTTCCGGCAGTCGGTAAGAGACGCAGCGTTATCAGCACGCAGTTGAAGAGAGCATCAACAGTTCATTCTGCTTCTGTCTTCATTATGTAATCCATTTATTTTCCTCCTCCAGGCCTCAGATCGTGAGATTGTTTGGGTGATGCGCATCACCATCTTTGTTTTTGGAGCTCTTGCCACAGCGATGGCTTTGTTAACTGGATCGGTGTACGGCCTGTGGTATCTGAGCTCTGACCTCGTCTACGTAATCATTTTCCCTCAGCTTCTCAGCGTGTTGTTCATCAAAGGCACCAATACCTATGGCTCTGTGGCAGGCTATGTCTTTGGTCTTTTGCTACGCATTGGTGGAGGAGAACCATACCTGAAACTCCCCCCGTTTATCTATTACCCTGGCTGGGTGACAGCAGAGAAGATCCACCACCTCACTGGTGACGTAGAGTACTTTGTCCAGCAGAGATTCCCATTCAAGACTATGTCCATGTTGGCATCCTTCTTGGCAAATGTGGCCTTCTCTTATATGACAAAGTACATATTTGAGAGCGGTATGCTGTCATACAAGTACGACTTCCTGGATGCTGTGGTGTCCAAGCATAGCAAGGAGATCATGGACAAGGCAACACTAGTGAGCAACCACGATAACATCATTCTTTCAGAGATGGCTCCCGTCAAGCAAGCTCTTGGTGCATCAATCGCTGGGACCTTCACCAACACCGAGATCCTCAGTGATGACTGCGAATCAAGTCCAGAGTCTTTTCACAGTGAAAACTAGACAATAAAGGCACAAAGACAACTCTGAACAAAGAATGTGAAAAGAATGGATCGGTCAAAGAGGCATCGGCTCTCTTCAGGAAACTTGTTACTGCCACACTGTGAGCCAAATCAGCAGAAATCTTCTGTGGCTTCCAAGTGACTCCACAGGTTAGTTTTATGACTGTGACATGGTGCCTCATTCGTTTTCGTTTCTTTCCTGTATAATAATACAAACTGACTCTAAATCAGCTGGGTGACGTACACTTGTAGTTGTGTTTTCTGACCATGACTCTGTGAATCTACACCCATTTTAATTTTAGTGCTGCTACTGTGATCAGAGAATTGAAAAAATGGTGTCTTCAAGGATTTGAGTAGACCATCAGAAAAAGTGCAATAGTGCTTTGTTATTGTGTGTCTGTCTAATTATTCTATATGTATGTTGTTGTACATGCACATACAATCATGGAAAAATAAACTCCCCCCTTTGTCAATTTTAGGGTTTTTATGTATCAGAACATAAGAAAAAAAAATTGATGTTGACCAAGTTCTGAATGTATTCGTCTAATTTTACATGTGCAAAAACACACACCATGCCACTCTGTATGAAATGATAATGAACACTAAATGAAAAAGTTCTGTGTGAAAACTTAATTTCCTGATACATTAGCTTGAGGAACCATCGTTAGCTGTAACAATGTGAAGTCATCATTTTCTGGATGACTTTCAGTCTCTCACATGGTTGTGGAGAATTTCTGTCCCACTCTTCTGTGCAACTTTGCTTTACTTCCTTGAGGTTTAAAGACATTAGTTTCGGCACAGCTTTCTCGATGTCCCATCATATGAGTTGGGTTGAGGTCTGGATATTGACTTTATTGTTGCAAATGCCTTGATTGTTTTTCTTTTCAGCCATTCTGTTTTAGATTTACTGCTATGTTTAGGCTCATCGTCTTGTAACTTCATGACCTATTTTGGTCCTCAACTCTCTCATCACCGTGCAACTATTGGTATAAGGTGTTTGTGTTGATGTGCTGCGGTTGGTTTTTACCAAACATGACACTGCATTATGGCAAAGTACTTATTTTAAGCTCATCTGCCCACAAGACATTGTTCTAACAGTCTTACGGTTCATTCAGCTTCCTCTTTGCAAACCTAAGTAGTGCTGGCGTGTTCTTTTTAGATAGGAAATGCTTTCAGGGTGAAATTTCTGGGACATCTACGCCAGGGAAGACTGTCTGAAATGCTTTCTGCTGATCAATCTTGTTTTCACTGTAGAATGGTGGACTCCAAGTTGATTGATAAATGTCTTTTTACAGATTGATGGACAGCAACAGTTGCCTCTCTAAGATAGTTGCTGTTGTCTTTCCATCTTGGTAATGTGTTAACACACACCTGTATGCTCCAAAGCAACAAATAGCTCAAACTCCTGCATTTATTGAGGTGGTCACATTGATAATGTCCACTTAATTATGGAAGCAGCAAGAGCGGATAATAATAATGACATAGTGGAATTTGTTGTATGTTTTTGTACGCTTGAGGTTGATTTTTATTATTATTTTAGGATTTGGTAAAGATTAAATCATTTTTATTTATGCTTGAAAACTCTAAACTTGAAAGAAGATGCACTTTTTTTCTCATCTATAAAATGAATGCTTAAAAACGACATGGTTTAAAGCCAATGGTCCTGGAAATTTTGGCAGACTTTAAATTTGAGGTTTGCATAAGGAAAGTTTATTAAATAGAGCAATAATACTTGAAGAATTTATCTTGAACAAATAGATATGTTGAGCAGTCTGCCATTATTGGTTTGAAGTAGAAAACCAGTCAAGTTTTTTACGTTCTTTACTCACCTCATTTTTTCCTTTCTCTTGTTGACACAGTGATAAAGAAATTGATGTTTAATTAATATAAATGTAATATTACCACCCTCTTAAACTGACCAAACAAATGTGAAAATTTGTCAAAATTCCACATTGATTTGAGTTAGAAAGTGTTTGAACTTTTACTGCCCTTAAACCTTTATTTCTGGAGCATGCATAGCCCAGGATGTGGTCGTAGAGTCAAAATCCAACTTGAAAAACAAAATTTGGGGTACTGTGGTAGCAGCCCAACTACAGCTGAAGAGACAACAACCCTATTGAATATAATTTTAAAAATGTAAGGTGCAGTGAGTTGTACCATAGTTTTATTAAGTATTTTGTACTCTCTAAAGGTAATATCTGACTGCCATTCTACAATATATTCTCTGATATTTAAAAACATAATGATTCTGCTCATTTGGATAATTATCTTTCACTAGAATAAACTGTAGGTTTAAAATAAACAAAGATGCCCATTTTTTGTGTTGTAATCAGAGCTCTTTGATTTGTGTTATGGCAGTCAGTCCTGTTGTGCATGCATGTTAGTGCATGTAAGGTCCTGCTACAGTCTGGAGCAATTAGACTTCCACATTTTGCTCATTTGAATAAACTTGTTTTTATGTTAGGAGCTTCTTGAGAAGAGCTGGAAGAAGAGTCAACTTGTTTTTTTGTTGTTTTCCAAAATAGAGATGATTTTTGATCTCTTTTAATATGTTTTGTTTCTTTCTTTTTGGATTCTGATGCTCCTCTTCGCCTTAAATAAAAATGAGCATTTATAATTTCAATATCCATATTAGACATTAAAGGTGTGGGTACAACTTAAAATGTGTGCAGCTGAAATGTTAAAAAAAAAAAAAGATTGTTTATTTTCCAGACAATCATTAAGTTTCCATTAATTTATGGGCATTCTGAAATTGAATTTGCAGACTTTGTTTCCTTTCATATTAAGATAAGAAAGATGAAATCAATGCACATTTACAGCAGACTACAAAACATCCACTGCAATAAAGCACATGCAAATATAATTTTGTAAGAATTTTATAAATGAATGGAATCTAATATCGGCCTGGAAAATATGAAAACAAGTGAAAAAAAGACTTTTAGATGGTGCAAAACATTTATCAATCTTCTTGTCCTTAGATATTTTGAAATCGGTGTCTGTGTGTGTTTGATGGTTCGTTCGCTCATCTTAAAACTTTATTGACCAGCCAGTAGGTTCACAGTGAACACAAATGATTGTTTCTCCCAGGGTAGTGTTCGTATTACCGGTCATTATTGATCCAAGCGTGCAGTGGATGAGCTCTCAGGACATTTAATTAATGCTGCACAGTTTTTTTTTAACTGATGGTTCTGAGAATTTGTTGAGTTATACAATAATAAAAAGCAAGTAATTCTTATTATCAGCTGAGCACACGTTAAAAATCTGATGATGAGCTTGTGATTGATCTGATTGTCACAAATCTAGAAGTTTAACCCACTGATTCAAACAGGTATTTACTTTTCACATGATCTCTTACAGCAGTTTTAACTGTTACTATTTTCTGATTGACAGCACTGCTTATTTCTTCTTAGTATTCCTGAAGTTTGTTGGCTTAATATAGAATAAATAAGTGGAGTTCCCTTAATTGATAAAGCTTGGCTGGAAAAATGTGTAAAAACAAGTTCCAAAAGTTGCCTTTTTTAAATTTCTTTGTTTAAACATTGTTTGAGAATTTCTCTACATGTTCTAACCTTGTTTTTTAAAGAATTTACACCTATTATGACTAAAACATATTTTAAAATATAAAAGGTTGTCAAAAACGGCAAGAATTTTTTTTAACTATGTTTGCTTGAGGATGTTTTGAGTGGATAAAGAGGAATTGAAAACAACTTTTAGTCCACTGAAAATGAGTGATGACAGAACCATCATCTGTTTCTGCTTCAAGAGTAAAAATTGATCCAACAAAAACTGACATAAAGTAATAAATGCATTCTGCCCCTTTTCAAATTGGTTGCTTCTCAGTTCATTCCTTCAAACCAGTTAATAGAAACACGTCTAACATTTTGGTCTGATTTAACTGTTTTATTTGACTTCTTTCCATGATCTGATGCCATAAATGCAACTCAAAGCCCATGTCATATTTACTGAGAAGAAAACAGAAGATACATGTTCAAATCATTCTTAAAGTTAACCTGCAAATATTTTGTACGCTGAATGCCAATCCTGACCACAAACAGAAATGTCGACTAAAACATGGTTGTGGTGTTTGTGGTCCCCAAAAATGGGATCCAGTCCTAATATAGATCATGATACACCAAGTATCATTGTTAATTATATTTTTATTGTTAACGGTTATACAAAAGCAAAAACAATGGCCATAAATGGGTAAAATGAATAATTTAATAGTTGATAAGATGAGTAATGGTTGTATACTTCAACCAGCAACAGATGGGATCACAAGTGTCTTCCTCTTTTATTTTGTGGTTTGAAAGTTGAAAAATTTGGCAGCCACTGCTTTAAAGTATCCAAATGGCCTTGTGATGAGTTTACCAAAGATGGATTATTAAAAGAAAGTGATGTCATGTTTGTTTGTAGCCATAACACTAAAAAAGACTAAAGGTAGACTTGACCCAGCCATCATAACTGTGTAAATGTTGTCACCCAAACAGCCGCACCTTCAAACCCATGACTGCAGATCTGACGTTTGTTCCATGTGTCAGGAATTATATTTTGGTTATATCTGTGAATGTAAGCCTTCCTCCCTGTTAGCTGAGTGTGTTGTTCACGTACAAACCTGTATACACAGAAAAGAGTCAGTGTCAGCTGCTGGACTGACTTATCGTTGCTCCATGTCATTAAAAATGATGTCGTGTTTTTGTGTTATAAATGTAAATACATACAGTATATAAAGCAAAGGAACAAATCAGTCCACTTTAAATGAAAAGTTGACAATATTTGTCTATTTATTTATTTATTTATTCATGCAGTGTCTAAAATAGTATAATTGTAAATGTGAGGTAATTTGAATAAATGCAATGAACTTAGTGCAGCACTGGTTGGTCTTTTTATGTTTTAAAATATACAGATTATATTTTTATGTGTTTGCAAATATTTTTTGTGTGTACTAATATTACTAATGCACTCATGTATTTGTGTGTGTGTGTGTGTGGTGGGGGTCTTTATGATGTGGGAGTTTAATGGAAAGACTTAATCTTCGGTCTTGACGGTTACAGTTAACTTTATGAGGTAATGAATTTAAATCAGAGGACTGTCTTCTCAAGCAATGAAAACACATCTGTGTGTGTGTGGGGGGGGGGGGGGGGGGGGCATGTGCACACTTTGACTGAATTTAATCTCAGGGTTGCCACCTGCTTAGATATATCAATCAAAATGCCCAGCTCAGAATTGTATGACTGCCAAAGCTGTCAGGGCTGTCAGTCTTTTTATTTACACACACACATACACGTATACACAAATTCACATCCTTCCTCCTCCCATTGCATTAAACTCGAACTCCTATATTAAAAATTCAAATCTCATCCTTGAATTCAGTGTCAAAAAATGATAAAATAAAACCTTGTGGTGTTGACAAAGAAATTTAATAAAAATGATCAATTTAGAAGATTTTTCTTACTTAATATGTAATGTTCCCCCAAAAATAAACAACCATGACGTTCTCTCCAGCTTCCATTGTATCTTTGCATTTCCATGCATGTAAAGTTCTTGCCTTAAACCATGGTCCAGGCTAAAATATGTTATCTTTGCTGAACCTTGCTTCCTCACAGAGAATTCTCTGATTACAATGTGTTTCACAGAAACACAGAGAAACATATTCATCCCTGCAGCACAGGGGAACAGAAGGCAACACAACACTGGATGTACAACAAAGTTTTAGAAATATCTACAATTTGCAATGCTTAGTTCTATATACAGTAGTCCCTCACTTATCGCGGAGGTTACATTCCAGACAACCCTGTGATAGGTGAAAATTTGCAATGTAGGGAGGTTTTATTTATTTTATTTATATATATATATTAAGGTTTTATGAGCCTTTCCCACACTCTTGTTCTTTACATGCAATGTTCTTTACATTGTTCTAAACTCTCTAAACGCTGACTTTTAAGAGCTATAAGGGAAAATATTAAATTTTACTAACACAAAGCCTTTTGGCAATTGAAAAAGAGCTTGAGCAGAACATTTGGAGCTATTGGCTATATGATGTCAAGCTCCACTCTATGTTCAATGTGGATCCTTGAACATGAAGGAGCTGCATTTTATTCCACTCTAGAATTGCCTTAAGATGAATTCATCTATGTCTAAATGACCCAATTTGTTTTTGCCTGACTGCAATTACCAGAAAAGATGTCCACAACTCTGTCATCATTACAGAGACAAGATGATTCTCCACTTTTTGCTCAGCAGGAAACAAACTCTCAGCAAATCCCCCACACAAACAGTAAAATAAAGCCTGTCTGTAAACAACTGACAAAAATCTGTATTTTTCTCTGTCACTATGCTTAGTTTTAGCCATGTAGAATCTGATTATTGGCTTTGAAAATGTACATACATTTTACAAATAAGACTTTATTGAATATTCTGGTATTTAGCTTCTAATCAATGTTAATAAAAAAGCTGATGAATCATCCTCTGAAAATCTGTCCAGAGATCCAGAAAGAGAGTACAGTAGTTAATTGTTTTAAGCAGACATTTTGAGCCAAGAGGAGGAAACTTCAATCCTTTTAAATGGATAGGATGATGTAAACAAAAAAAATCTGTTAAACACAAATTGTTTGAAGCAATGTGGTCTACAGGAACACTATTAAGTGAAGACAAAAAGAGAGACTGAAGCTGTCTTAATACTGTTTCTACAGGTTTATATTATCTTAATTTATCATAGGCATTGTGTATTTCTGTATATTGAGTAATTTGTTTAGACTAATCCTAGTAATCAAACATTTGAAGTAGGTTTGGGTAAAAAAAAGATGGAATTGGTAGGAACATGAAATAAGCTGAATGATGGAAAAAAAACAGCTAAGAAAATGTAATATTAAGACATTTAAAACAAGAAAGCACACTAGCTAAAGGTGGAGATGATGTCATTCACTGCAATAAATCTTTGGCCCATTTAGTGCTATCTCAATAAGGGCTGTGGAGAAGGGTCGGCCTGGAAATACCCTCGTTGTTGTTATTCATATTAAATTAAGTGCTCCACTTCTCAGGACAGAGTGAAGAACGAGGAGGGGAGGAGGAATAAATGGGAAGGCCAGGCATTTACTGTGACACCCTTAGCTCATATGAGGAATGGGCAGGACTAAGAGCCTCCACCCACCAGTTTATGTCCTTGTGTTTACCCTTCTCCATGAAGGAGCAGATCTTCTGTGGTAAGAATCTGATTTTTCAGGATCAAAATCTGTATGATTGTGATGAGTAGACTGTATCCACCACTAAACAGTGAATTTATATCTTGTTTGTTTTAGATGTCATTGTATCTTGTAGGAATATGAAAGACAGTGAACAAGTAGTGCCTTTTATGAAACTCAGGACAAAGCAATAACAGAATTATGAATGAAGCAACCTTGTTTAAAAAAAATCTTGAACTTGTAGGCCTTAAAAATAATATTTAGAATTATACATACATGTCAGATATTTGACATTGATTCAAATTTTAAAAAGGGACCAAGGGTGAATTGCTTATCTGTATATAATTATATTTACAGTATACACTGTATATCAAATCACTATTAACCTCACAAATGTTAGCATTATGTAAAGCATTCCAGAGACATGCCCTAAATAAAATATAATTTTAAAAAAGCGTAAAAAATTGAAATTATAGACTATTCGCTGACTGAGATTATAGACCTTTTGACCCATTCATTGACTTTCTTCTACTTCTCTTTGAAAGGGTTATTATGCCATACCGTACCATACCATACCAATTTATTTATAGCGGTGAGGGACAGCAAGCCCTACACACCAGCACCATCTTGAATCCTTATTTATAAGTTATAACTTATAAGTTGTGTTTCAACAGTGAGATCTTTGATTATCTTGCTAATTCAGTTAGTTGGAAGTGACACTTCCCAAAGGTTGAAATAATTTGAACAGGCTTGTTGAGATATATTTTTTTATATGTTCAATTTGTTACAATCAGTTGTGTTGAGATGACATTTTATTTCATTTTTATGTCACTGACAGCAACAGGTTTGCACCATCTTTGATGCTGTTTTTCATTAAAAACACGTAAGCTGCATTATATTCTGTAAAGCCATTACATTCATCAAAACACGTCAATCAGGAGATATTGATTTCCACTCATTAATTATCTGCTTTCCCTCTTCCTTAAAGAGTATGCCTCTGGGTATATTTTATTTTCATTCACGTAGCTCAATCAGGATAAATTACTCTTTAGTGTTATTGTAAAGATAATCAAAGGTGTGTTCATAATTTGCCATTTGCCTCATTGTTCCTGTGTCATTAGCATCATTAGTTAGGGAAAAACCCTCCTACACAGCAGACTATTATGAAGTACAATATTTTAGTATGTCATGTCAGAACATTTCACACATTTTTGCAAGACTCTCTGTCATTATATTAGTTGTTCATGCCAGGTGGACCTGTGTTGTCTTTACAGCACAATGAAATTATGCCTGTTGTTTGTGGTCTGGATGTACTCTCAAGAATACCTTGAGACAGGTACAGTATCAAGATGGAAAATATAATTTCTGTGCTATAATGGAGTTAACATAAAATGTAATTTACTATAATCAACTCTCATCTGTAAAACAAAGAAATCAATTTGTTCAATCACTTTACTAATGACAAACAACAGCAGCAAAGTCTATATTCGGGAAATTAAACAAACTTGTACATTTCTCACCTTTTATTTATTAAACATTAGGACATTATTGGTTTTATCATGATATTTTGTCAGAGATTTTTATGAGAACTTTAGGAAAAATAATCTGAATGGGTTTGAAGGTTTATGGGTAAACATCAAGGATGAAATCAGGTTAGATTATTTTTTGCAGAAGATTTATGAAACAAGCCACAATATTTTTAGGAAAATGAGGGGAAATGTAACTTATTTGATCCGATTGTTTACAATAAAATAAAGCTAATAAGGAAATCAGTATCCTGCCAATGGAAAAACACAGTAGCGGTTCTATCATGATTTTAAAGCTACTTTACTGCCTCCAGCAACGCAGATGCTGTATACCGTAAAAAATTAATCTAATATTAAATCAGGTGTTTTGGAGTGAATTTTGCTATACTTTAATATGTGATAGTTTAGATTATAAAAACTCTGCATCCAGGCCTTCCTATTATGAAATATATTTCAGCTTTACTAAATTGCCATTTAACTTAAGTGCCTCTACCATCTGACAGATCCTGTAGCCGTTCTTATTACTGCCGGACTAACTGATTGCTGCGGTGGCTGCCCGAGTATTGAGCTGCAGTGCGTAATGAAAATGGTGTGTATCTACTATGGCTTCTCTCATTGATCCCATCAGTGGTAAGTAGCTTGGTTCCAATTAGACCTTAATAGGTCCAGGAGGAGAAAAGTGGATGAACTGTATGAAATGTGAAATGAAGGTTTACTTATAACTGAAGATGATTAACATATATCTAAACAAAGCTGAGAGGAAAGACATATTTTCTTGGAAAACCTTTTCGATTATTTTTTCACACAAACACAGCATGAGTGGGCACTCTGTTAACACACACAGATCTAGAAATAAAGTGCTCTTAAAAAGAAATAAATTACCTCATTACTCATTTTTAATGTTAGCCACAGTCCCAGATACTAATGACTACATCCTCTCTTTTATCCAGCCAAAAGCTCCATCCCCAGCTGCACGGAGCTCTGCTGAAGAGCTGACAGAAGCTGCCTCTCGTCACTGCAATGCTAACGTAATCAGCTGAACCCACCCAACCTTTGGTGCACAAATTGCATTACAGCAGAGTTTGAGGGGGGATCTCCAAGTGGTTTAGTTTGTAGATTGATTCTAAACTAAAGGAGGAAGATGGCGACTTGCTGTCGTACAAAAGACATGCAGTGGAGTGTGACCAATGAGGATGTGTGTTTTTGTGTTTTGCATGTGTCGATCCATTGTCAGTCTGTAAATATGTTCTTCTCTTTGCTCCACTGCATATGCGGCTTTGTCAAGCAGAAAGAAATGAGCCAGTTAAAAAGATAGAACAAAGCAAAATATTAAAACAAGAACAAGGCTGAGATTAAAAAAAGATGAAAGCTGGCAGGTGAAATGATGCTCGTTCATTAGAGCAGCAGAAATCAAAGAAGGTTTTGATTTCAAATCAAAGTGGGCAATTTTTATTTATTGACAAGGTTCACTTGAAACAGATAAAATTATAATTTATTTAAGCAGCACTGTAATAGAACTAATGAATACCAAAATAATTTATTCACTCCTGTGGTTGAGCTAGTTTAGCTGCTGGATCTGAGCTGGGTATTAGGGTGATACGCCAAGTGAGATGGAGTGCTACCCACTTCTACCCAGCTCTGTCACCCATGCTGCAAATGGTCTGCAGCCACTAAAGACATTCACTGGCCAGCTGCCCCCACCTCCCAATCAGCACAAGGAACCTGCAACACACACAAACAGGAACCCCGGTTGTAGGCCTGATCCACAAAGACAGAATTACAATCAGAATAACCTGACATGGTTCTCGCACTTAGAAAGAAATTAGTTCATCATCATCCAAGGCTTCTATCAAAACAAAACTTATAAAATTATAATATTTGTATGTGCTGCATATCTCTTCATAAAGTTTTTCCTTATCCACATATTTAATCAAAACCCCAAAACACCTTTTCTTATTAATGAAACATTATCTACACTATTTTTATTATATTTTGTTATCCTCTCTTGGTTGATGTGCACCTGTTGCACCCGGCAGGATGCGTTCTTGATTAGAAGTGAGAGCAGCTGCTGGCTAACAAGCTAACGGGGCAGAATCATTTATCTGGTTAACAGACGCCTGACAGTTCCTGTCCTCTGCTCCAGTCACTTTAACGCTTTATGACACCATCATTTAAAGATGACATACGGCAGGAGAAGGGGTGATCCTGCCAGTGGCCCCTACTATAACAGACCCACAAAATACACACAAACACCACTGAGCCGGCAGTGCCTTTGATTGTGTGCATGTGTGTGTGTGTGTGTGTGTGTGTGTGTTTGTGTGTGCGTGCGTGCGTGCGTGCGTGCGTGTGCACACACACACAACCAACAGCAGTCTGCTTTATTTGTTTTGTTATTTTGGGGGGGTTATATTGCTCATAAATCAGGAGGGATGTAAATGTGTTAGTCTGAATATTGGTCTTCTCCTCTATCTAGTGTGTGTGGGTGAGTTTGTTTTGCATAATGATGGGGCGCAAATCATAAGTGGCACCCACCTTATGGGGACTTCCTGTAAGGGACACAAATTTTAAGTCCAGACATGATTTTATGAATAAATAGTTATTTTTAATTTTAAATTAATGACTTTTGTTAGGCAATATGTGAAGGATAAAGGGATAGTGAATGCATTTAGTCAACAAAGTGTCCACACAGGATAATAAAACAGACATATTTGTTTGGAGAGGGGATTTCAGTGTCGTATGTGTGTGTTAGTACCCAAAACCATGACAGCTACAAGTCAAGCACAACAGAAAACACTCTTTTTTTTAGGCGATTTTCACAGTCTCATCGGCAATCATTAATTAAAGAGACACATTATTTATTAACTAATCAATTAATAATTCATTCATTAACAAGACAGAGTGAGTCCAGTAGCACAGCAAAACCTAATTACAGTACACAGCAGAGTCACAGCGCACTCTTTTCATTGATGATAGATGAATAGTGGAGAGTCAGTTTGTGTACTTGAAAGGCTTTCACTTAAAAGCAGGTTAATTAGATGCTAAAATAATCTGCTTTTCCATTTCCCCTTTTAGTTTCTGAGTATAGCTTAAGGGTATAAAGATGTAGTGTACTGATGTTCTTCCATTAATATGTTTTGATGCTGCTGGGAGGGAACTACAAATTGCTCAGGCTTGCAGCTTTTTCTTGTTCTTTTTGTTTCTTTCCTGTGTGCTTACCTTGACACATTGCTGAATTTTAATGACATTCTCAAGATCGTGAGCATTTTAGAGCTCCAACTGGGTCTTACATCGGCAGCTGCATGTTGTTTTAAGTGACATAATGATCAAAAATAGCAATTTATTGATTTTGAAGTTCTGTGGTTATTGAGAGTTTCTTAATCATAACATTTTATTAATATTTTTTAACAGGATTTTTACTATTTCTTACTGTTTTTGTGAAGGTGAATAACATGCCTCTTAGTGCATCTGCTTACCAGTGTTTTACTCAAAAATGTTGGATAAATTGAAATAATTTGACAAGTAATGCACAAGGTTACATCTGACAACTATTATAAAAGAAACTACCTAATCAGGAGAAGGAGATTGTTTTTAAAGGATTTCTGGAACTATGAGGAATACAAAAAATGGTTTTGAGATAATAGCTTAACTAATAAAGTGTAAAAGACAGTGTAATGAGTATAAATGACCAATAGCATAAATCTAAGTTATTACAGGATAGGTTTGATGGTGTGCATAATGGAGTCTGTTTTCATCCAATTTATTATTTATCCTCACATTTACAAAATGTTTTTAAAGCACCTTTCAGATAAAACTAAATCATGCACAAAGTACCTGAGTCAGAAAAGAGAAGCAATGCCACTTATTACTTATGTCATCCTTTTTTCTTTTGACAGGGAAGACAAGTTCCACTGCAACTTTGTATTGTAGCTGCTCTAATGAAAACAAATTTCCTTTATTTTAATTAACTTGTCTGTGTGCTTATCTTTTTTCAGATTTACATGAAGAATGAAAAGATATGCTCCTCTCAGATTTGTATGACCTCTGCTGACTGGGGTCAGACTAACCTGTGAATCTCCTCCCAATGTAACATTTTTACTTTTATTCACTTGTTTTGTACTGTAACAGTTTAATGAAAACACCTGTGAGCTCAATGAAAGTGGAAAAAAAACTGAGCACAAACACTCCCTCGTATTTTTAGTAATAAATTGCAGGTAGGATTCGTGTCTCTCTTTGTTTTGTACAGGAAGCAGCAGAGAAATAATTAGATTGCTGACTCTGAATGGAAAAAGATAATTAAATCTTTCATGAGCTAACCTATTTACCAATTCATTGCCCCTGTTAGGATTTGAGCACCTTCTATGAATGTTTAGGAATGGACAATTTGGAATTGAAGAATGGAATAGAAGATTAAAATGTAGTTTTCTCCTTAAAAATAATTGCAAAGATTGTTTTATCTTATGTATTTATTTATTTGCTGCAATGTATAAATGGATAAACTGCATGAACACCAGGTTTTTTTGTTGCTAAAAACATCAGGTTTGCACAAATTCTTTGTATTTTTGCATTTTGTGGTAAAACTTTTTTTGTTCTGCAGCAAAGCACTTTCTGTATCTTACTGTGTGTTGGCATTCATACAAATGTTGAGTGCATTGTCTGTCACTGTAGGGTTGGATTTTACTTTGGCGCAGTGAGAGTGGAGAGCTAAATGGATCAAGCCCTGAAGACTGTCGTGACACAGTGAAAAAAGCATAGTTCAGAAAAAAGAGGGAAACTACTGTTTCAAAAGGCTTGTCTGTTCTAGATCCAAGTGCTGACCTAGAATGAATTATGATGCAGTAGTACTTCTCTAACAGGCATAGCCTATATACAGTATAGTTTATATTTGGAGAAACAGAAAATTGAATATATATATATTTTTATTTGAACCCTTTACGTTTTCCAACATTTTTCTATTTCAGACCTTTTTAGATGCACTTCAGCTCTAATTTTTTAAAGTATTATGCAACATGAGTATCACAGAAACAACTATTAAAAAAACATAAAGGAGCATTTATTAATTTACAAATAAACTCAACATTTTAGCATCTTAAACAATGGTTTTATAACTATGTTATGTTTTGGTTTCATCATAACCTAAAGAGTAGATGTTTGTGTTGACTGCTTATAGTAAAAAGAAAAAAAAAAAAATCAAATTCAGCTTTTATATTTTTAATACCTGAATTCTAGTCTTATTTGTGAAAATCTTCAATTCACAGCAGTCTGAAATTATAAAAAGTCCACTTTCACTCCCTGCACATCTCATTGAGAATTAACATTATGTAATTGTGTTATAATTGTGTGTTCGATGCTTAACAACTAACTTATAATATCCCTAAAATCATATAATTGTGTTGCTTAAATCTAACCTCATACAATTAAACCAGAGTCTCAGTAGTCCAAATACATTTAAAAAAGCAATGTACTGAGGCAGAACCCCCCAAAAAACTTTTCTTGTCCATCCCTTCTACCTGCTTAGTGTCATGTTGCCTTTTGAACCAGGAACACTTGTTTCACATGAACACTTGTTGTCTCCACAAATCACAGTAATTTAAAACGTGTTTCATTGATTTTTTTTTCTCCACTACAGACTGTCGGTTCAATCAAATCTTATCACTAAAACAGCAAAATGGAAAATTAAAACACATTGGTCATTGTTTTGGGAACTTAAAATCAAAGCTTTAACCATGTAGAATTTTAGAAATAAAAACATTGTTTTATGACGGTGACAGCCAATTGGATTATGACGTAATTTCCAATGTCATTAATTACTGGGATGCACCAAAAAAAAAAAAATCAAAAAAAAAAAAAAATTACTGGGATGCAGATGAAAATGACCAAATATAGCTAACAAAAACATGTTGCAATCAAAAATGTAAATATATGTATATTTCTAAAAAGCTAATCTAATTAACTGTGCATCAGTTTGTGGTCCTTGTCTTCTCCAACATAACATTTAACTCCACACTAAAAAAAGGCAATTGGGTCACTTGTCACATTCTCAAGTGCATTTTACATGATGTCTTCACTTTAACCTATCAAATCAATCTATGCCACATAACGGAGAAGACATAAATACAATGAAAATGCTCTCAGATGGACAAAAACTTTTAAATCTTGAAACATTGCTTTTGTGGGTATGTCCAACTGCTGCTTTGAATGACATCAGCAGAGCTGCTGTAAAGTTACTCTTTTTATCTAAATTAAATGGGTTCTTTGAGAGAGGCGGAAAGGCAATTTGTCTCTTCCAAACAAGCTGAAGATAAATTGGAGATCAATACTGATATTTTTGGCCCGCAAACTGCTCTTCTAATATATTATTGATGTTTGGGTCCTGCTGGATTAAATTTGGGCTGCACACAACAGTTCTGATCCACACACACACACACACACACACACAAAGAAAATGTTCAAATGGAAGAATATAAGAATTGTTTTGGAAATGCACTATTACAGCAAGAAAATGGAGAAAAACGTGTTAAGAGACCTGCCAGGATGAGTAATGGGAAAGGTTGGAGAGTGTGACTCAAAAAACCCATCAGAGCCAGTGGTTTCTCTTGTTAACCAGATGAACTATCAGAAAAAATGCTCACTGCGAGCTGTGAAGTAAGATGGAGGAATGAAACAATGTTGCTAATAAGATAGCAGAATGAGGATTGATTTACTGCGGTACTGAGTTCAACTGAGTCATTTGTGCCATGAAAACAATTAACTAAAAAAAATCTGATTAACAGTTTGAAGACCTTGTGGATGGCCAATCATTAATATTTATGGGTACCAGTTTGATGGTAACACAAAATGCAAGTCAGTCACATTAAGACCTTTAAGATTAGCTAATGCTAAATTATTAGCTCATGCTAGTTAGCACCTTTATTAGCACTGTGCATCTCTCAAGTCAATTTATTTGTTATTCCACTAGAAATAGCTTGAAATCAGTGTCGTAGTAAAAGCAAATGCATTAAAAAGAAATGCTAGTGAAGATGCTGCTACACTATTTGAATGCACAGAATGCAGATAAATTGAATTGAATTGAATTCAGTTTATTCATTTAGTGCAAAGTCACAACAGAAGTTGTCTCAGGGCACTGTATAAAAACATTCACATACATAAAAAAAACAATAAGTAAAAGTTATCCATCTAAGGAAGCCAGTAGATTGTGTTGAATCACAATTTAAATCCATTGTTGTCTCCTTAATAGTAAGAAAAAGAAAATCTTAATAATGCCTACTACTGTTATTTACATATAACTACACCTTGCAAAAACACACAAATACATGTATGTATATATATATAGTTATATGTTTGTGTTCATATGGTGTATCCATATGTCAAATACACAGTACAATGCCATTATCCATTATATTTTCACTGTACTTCACATAAACAATTAAAGATTTCTGATTCTAATAGCAATTAGCCTGTTTACTGAAAATAACCATTGCCAAATCCTAATTGTTTTCTGATTTGCAACTGGGACACCGTAAAATTGTATTTAATGTCATCCTCAGATTTGAAGATGTCATGAATTGTCTATTTTTAGTTATTTTAGTTATTAATCTAGCTATTATTATGTCTTTTAATAAGCTATTGTGAATCAAATAAGACATTTTTAGACATAAATTATATAAACAAGAACATTGCTAATTTGAAAAACAATTTGTAATTAGTTAAGTTGGGTCCTTTGACGAATTCTTCTTTGTTGAAATGCTTCAAACAAAGAAGACTCTGTCAAATGACCTGACTTAACCTTGTTAGATTTTTCTGCCGGGATTATTGAGCATTCATCAGGACAATATGTAATTGGCTGTTTACAGCAATTTACCACAGTATTGAGTTGGCTGACATGTAATGAGGTAGTTGTACTTTCAAGTATTCAACAACTGTGGTCAACATTGACATATGGGATTATGCTGTACTATGCTGGTTTTTGGCCCAGCCTTAAATTTTATCTGCACTACTGTTTTTATTGTTTTTATTTATCTTAATGTTTTAACTGTTTTATTCTTTTGAGTGTTTAAATGTTCTGGATTTCATGTGTACAGCATGTTGTTGCAGCTGTGGTTGCTTTAAAAGACTTTATAAATAAATTATTATCATTATTATTATTATTATTATTATTATTATTATTATTATATAAAAATATGAATTAATTAATTAGAAATATGCCCCTGCAGCACCTTCTACTGGATGGATTGTGCAGGTGTCTGTATTGGCTTAATTTGTCAGACCTGCAGGATGCCAAAATGGGATTTCTCTGCCTTTACTTGTGACCTCAGACTTATAGTTGATGTCACTGTGCAGATAAACTGCACACTGCAATGTGTATATCACAAAAAGTTCAATTGTAGAAATAAATATTTTAACCTCTGTACAAAGTTGGAGTAGACCCAGAATATATTCCTATTTAAAACCATATAACTGTACGAGAGCTCTCCTTTTTGTTGCCTTTTTTTTTGTTTGTTTTGTTTCTAGCTCCCGCAGACACAGTTGCATTGTCAGCTTAAACGGGACTCCTTATAAAGTGCACAAACTAATTGCTTTTCCTCTGCTCATTCACTATAATTGGCTCTCAGTATACTGTACGTTCTTTACAACTCAGTGCAAGAAATGTATTGTAGAATTCAACGGATAATTTCAGACCATACAGTGAATGTTTCATGCAAAAAAACAAAGTATGTAATGGATTATCAGTTTTTAACTAATAATCCATTTTAACTTTTAACTTCCCTCATTCAGTCACATCTAGTTGCAGCACCTTGAAACATTAATTCTCTTAATGGAGTTCTTTCCATTCATGCCTGTTTTCTGACAGTGTCCGATGTTGCTGAATACAAAAAGAGTGGTTCTCCAGGTATTGATAAACTCAGCGTATGTTGTGCTACAGAGGCATGGCTTTCCTCATGAGCTGTCTATCGTATAGGTGTTCACTATGAAAATATAAGCCTGCACATTTTGGTCAAGTCCAGCTTTTCTGTAGTTATTGAACAAAACCAAAAGCTGTAGAGCAACACTTCTTAGAGCTGGAGTTTAAAGAATGTGACAGTACACCTGCAGCAGCAGCAACAAGAAAAGAGTTAATGGTGACAAATGATAATGGTTTCTTATTAAAAAAGTCAAAAAAGCTATTTAATAAATGGACTAAAGGAAAATTCTGCAATTGTAAATATGCACACAGTAATTATAACGTTCAAAGGTCTTTATTTGCCATTTGTGCACAAACCAACAAACCAGGCACATTGGAATTCTTGTGCAGAGCTCTCACAGTCAGAGTCAAAAACACTGAAACAACAATAAATAAAAATAAAAATTGGTTTCTAATTGCACTGTGCAGAAAGTAAACCATGTCACATGACAAGTGAAGTTAGGTAGTGTGGGGTTATTGCACAGTTTTGTTTTGCCATCAGTCAGACTGTGACAGGGGAAAAACTATTTAAAAACCTTGTACTCTGGATTGTCTAATTACATTAGACAATGTTCATTAGCCTGTAATCACTTTGCATTATTTTTTTAGTTTAAACTTAGCAAATTGCAGAATGGTCTGATTTGTTAAATTTTACAAAGGCACATCACTTTTGTCCAAACCTGGTCAGAAACAAAATGTTCTTTGCTACAAACACAGAAAAGTTGTTTGCTAGAAACACTTTTTTTTTGTTTTGTCTTTTAACTTGGCAGTGCAACTCTGCAACATTTTAGAAACCAATCATAATTGAAAAAATATTGTCAATTAAAATAATGATATCAGCACTGACAGCCATTTCTTTCAATGATGAACAATTAAAACATTGGTTATATGCAGTGATTGTATTTTCTTGGAACATTAACAGTTTTTAATTGTTTTACAAAAAACAACAATGAAACCCCCCACAAAGTGTTAATAATGGCTCTGTTGTTTTGTAGGGAATCGTGAGTTAGTCTACCATTATACAGACTGTGTTGTTGCAATGCGTTGGTTGTATATGTGCTAGAGAGCAAGTCCAAGCCAAGGGCTGGCCAGCCCTTCCATTAGCTCTGATTAAAATGAAAGTTTGCGGATAAAATATATCCAATAAAGGTTAGGAGACTCAGTCAAAGCCCCTCCCACAGATACATTCAGAGACCAGTGGGTGCAGGCCACAGCTGCATCAGATTGCTGATAAATGACAAGTAGCAAAACGAAGCAAAAAAGATGGAGAGAAAAGAAACACAAGAGGAAGAGGAGGCAGTATTTCAGTCACACTTAGCAAGCTGCTGTCACCGGTGAATCCAGATACCTCATCACTCTTAGAGCCGTCAGCCACTCTGCTATTGCTCTGCTGCTGCTAATGAAATCAACACTGACCGGCTGTACGTGCGTGCGGACATGTTTTTTTTTTTTTTTAAAGGATCATGAATGTACATGAAACTGAGCTGACATTTCAGGGCTTCCTCAACGGACTGAATAAATATGATTTTTAGCTCCCATGGTGACTATGCAACCAATTACCGTAATGTATGCCCTACTGATAATGAAAGATTGCATTCTCACTAATGGGCTCAATGTGATTACAGTTCTGTGAAAAGTAGAGTGTTTGAGTGCAGACTACTATCGTGGCCAAGACAGAAAATATTCAAGATGGAAAGCTTAACAGGTTGCAAATTCTTGAAAAAATGAAGAGAAACACTCCTCACTTACCCTGGCAACAGTTCCCACCTGCCTGAAGACTGCAACCATCATCCCAGTTCCAAAGAGCTCTATAGTGACTGGACTGAATGACTACCGGCCAGTAGCCCTCACCCCGATAGTCGCTAAATGCTTCAAAAAACTGGTCATGACCCACATTAAAACAACCATCAACATCTACGGGGACCCTCACCAGTACGTATACCGTGAGAATCAATCTACAGAAGATGCAATCTGTGTGCTGGTGAAGATTCTCAGTCATCCAGGACATGATAAATTAAAAAAATGGTAAATACAAAAACAACTGGACTTTGTAAAAGAAGACGTTTCACTCCTCATCCGAGGAGCTTTCTCAATTGCTGCTCTTTGAATTGAGAAAGCTCCTCAGATGAGGAGCGAAACGTCTTCTGTTACAAATAAAGTCCAGTTTTTTGTGTACTGAACATTTTTTGAACATCTCCTCTTTGGTCCACACTGCTCTCACCCACCGGGAGCAGAAGGACTCCTATGTCTGTATGCTCTTTGTGGACTTCATGACTGCCTTCAATACTATGAACCCCCAAACCCTGATGGACAATCTACTCATGCTAGGACTAAGCCCCTCCATTTGCAGCTGGGTCCTAGACTTCTTAACAAACAGAACGCAATCCATGAGGATCCACAACTTCTCCTCCTCAACCATAACGCTCAGCACTGGCTCCCCTCAGGGCTGTGTGCTGAGCCCTCTCCTGTTCACTCTGCTCACGTATGATTATGCACCCACTCATCCAGGCAACCATATTGTAAAGTTTGCAGATGATGCAGCAATGGTGGGATGCATCACAAACAACAATGAGTCCAGTTACAGGCAGGAGGTGGAACACCCGGAGAGCTGGTGCAAGGGCAATAACCTTCACGTCAGTGTGAAGAAGACAAAGGAGATGGTCATGGACTTGTGAAAAAACAAATACACCTACACCCACCCACCCCACTCCCACCCCTCCAAACATAGGATGATCTGCGGTGGAAGTGGTCTCCAGCTACAAGTACTTGGGTGTGCACCTGAATGGCAACCTCAGTTGGGGCAACAACACCACCAGCCTGATCAAGAAAGCTCATCAAAGACTCTACTTCCTCAGGCAGCTGAGGTGAGCTGGTCTGAGAAGCTCAGTCCTCACTTCTTTCTACAGGTGTTCAGTGGAGAGCACCCTGTGCTCCAGCATCAACGTATGGCATGGTATCTGCACAGCTGCAAAAAGAAAAGCTTTGCAGAGAGTGGTGAAAGCTGCACAGAAGTCTGTTGGAGTCAGCCTCCCCACTATCACAGACAGAAGAGGGCCACCTGCATCATGAAGGACCCCATTCACCCAGCACACACACTTTTTGCCCCGCTTCCCTCAGGAAGGAGGTTGAGGAGCATTAACCACTAGACTGAGGAACAGCTTCTACCCTGAGGCTGTTAGACTCATGAATATCTAACCCGAATAATCACTGTGAAGAATCTCATCATGTTGCTGCTGATCTGTTTCATGTTGCTGTGTTCATTCATACTCATCTGCTCACACAGACTTATGTTCGGGGTGCCTTTTTGGCATATTGTTTTTGTACTATTAGTGCTTAGCATACTTTTATTAATGTTTTTCTTAGTTCATATCTTACATCTTATTATTGTTTTTCTTTTACATTTTAATACTTTGTTGAATGTAACTGGGACACTGTTTACACAATTTATTTCCACCCACATGTACCACGTGTGGTGCGAATGACAAAGAAACTTGAATCTTGATTCTTGAGAGCTCAGTGCTACGCAGGTGGAACAAGAGCATAACCTTCCTTTATAGCTTAAAAATGACATATGTGAATAATTAAATTTGTGGTAAAATAAAATATTAGTTGCTCCTTGCAATCTTTACTGAATGTGTGTCCGTTAGAGCCATCAATATGTGTATTAAAAACTATGCTTCAGCATGAACCCCTCTAGCTAATGTTTGTGCTAACTTGTGGCATTGGAAGTTAGTGAAGGAAATAAATCAGTGGATTTACAGCTTTTGTACAGGATGTTAAAATTATCTTGTAAGCATGTTGAAGTAAAGAGTGGCAGTGGGAGGAGGAAGAGAGGGAAAGGACTGCAATCAAGGCCTGGTGCTGGTGTTTGTGCAAAGGATGCAGGTTTTGCCCATCCTCCTTGATGAAGTGTTCTTCTCCTGCTGAGCCACCAAACTATTTATACAGCAACACAGAATGCCCATGAGCACGGAAGAGAAAACTGCTACACTTCCCTTTTCAACTGTTGTGTCCCTCAACTCACACAGCTCAGCAGACAATGTGCACAAAATTGAGTTTGCTGACAAAATATTGACAGATGAATAAAAAGTAAAAAAAAGAAAAAGTTTAATAAAATAAAAAAAATTCAATGTTTACAAAATCACCAGATATAATTATTGACATTTTATGGTAGTGCAGGATCTTCAGTTTCAAAATGTGAGGATTAACCTGAGAGTGGGCCTTATCAAAGGTCAACAATGCTGTGTGTGTTCATCACATCAGAGGCCTAGCTGACAGTGTGCAACTCTGACATCATAAATAATACAGTAGCATCCCTAAGATCACTAGTGTGCGAGCAAACACTCTCGCAGATGGCAGAAAATCAATGTAAAAAGCACATTTGTCAAAGTCTCCTATAGAAATCATTTATCTCTTTATGACATTATCTTTACGAAGCCTGAAAAAAGCAAGAATACAAATAAAATTTCATTTTATTTATGACAAACCCTGATTAATGGGTAAGCTGCTTGGCTGGTTGATTAGTGAATTGGTGGATTAGTTGGTTGGTTAGTTGTTTCACTGAATGATTGTATTTTGGTTTATTTAGTATGGTATTTGGGGTGGCACAGTTGGTAGAGGTGCCGCCTCAGCGAGAAAGTCACCGGATCGAATCTCGGCCAGGGGCCTTTCTGGGTGCAGTTTGCATGTTCTGTCCGTGCATGTGTGGGTTTTCTCCAAGTACTCTGGTTTCCTCCCACAAACCAAAAACATACATGTTGGTAATTAACTTTAAACGGTCTCTAGGTGTGAGTGAAAGAGTAAATGGTTGTTTGTCTCATTTATCTCCACATGTCCCTGTGATGGACTAGAGACCTGTCCAGGGTGTCCCCAGCCTCTCGTACAGTGATGGCTGGATATAGGCACCTGTGACCCTTGTGATCCAAAAAGGGAGAAGTGGGTAAAGGTAATGGACGGATGGACGGACGGATGGATTGATTTGCTTTGTCATTTAACACAGTCCATCACTTTTATCCACTCTGATGAAACCCCAAAACTATGTTGGCTGAACTGCTGTGATAATTTCTCTAAAAAGTCATTTACTGCAATAAAATAGTTTACTTAAAATACTTTAAACCTATCTAAAACAATTAATTTAATTAAAAAAACACTTTAAATACCTTACATTTTAAATATTTAATGCTGTACAAGGTGTTAAAGCTGCATTTTTTTTATTTTATTTCTCACTGATTATCACAATCAACCTAATTTTTTTAGTTCTCATAAAAACAGACAATTAGTGCTTGCTTTACAGCACCCACCCACTGACAGAGTACCTGCTCTTGAGAATTTGGCACCCAGATTTAACTATTAACCTGTTATGAAAACACATTATTAACAGCAGCTTCTAACATAATGGCACTTCTACCATCTTTCAGGAGTCTGAGCTACAGTCATTTATTAGAGACCCCGCGCTGACGGCGTCTTTGGTGAAAAAGAACAATCTGAGAGGTTCTGTTCCCACATTAATACATTAAAATGTCAAAGCTATATGTTAAAATGTCAGCCCTATTAATGGCACTGCCAATCTGCACAGGTAAAATGTCAGGAAGGAAACAAACGCAGGACACAATGAGTGAAATAAGAAGTCAAGCATCGTAAATTCTGTATAAAATGGGACAGTATTATCTAGATGACTCGTTCAAACTGTTGAAAATGTTAAGAAGTAGGCATAAAAACAACGAGTTAATTCTAATTAATATTTATTCAACCTTTATTTAATAGAAAGATGTCAGATGCAGGATAATGTGTTTGTTGGATGTGGTTATTTGAGGTCAATATATTTACCTGTTATTTATTATAAGTGCACCATTATCAGTGAGCACTTGTTGTGGATTAAGATGTTTTCCCTGGGGTTCAATATTAAAGTATTTCCAAAGACCAATTGTTTATTTAGGGGGATAATTGACAAGTCAATTTTTTGTTTCCTACAGGATCCCCACTGGGAGACTTCAATCACACCGTACGTGTCCCTGAGAAAACAACTCCACTTCGCCTCCACAAGAAGTCAACTTTCACTGATTGGTCTAAGCACAGAGGGAAAAAGAAAGAGAGAAAAGAAAAGATAGAAGAAGAATAGAATGAAAAAGATAAGCAAAGAAGCTTAAAAAAGGGGTTCCCAATTAGAAAATTTCTGAAAACATTTGGCACTGTGCTCTTTACTTTGACTCAGTCCTTTATTCTGAACATTATGGTCCAAAGACGTAAATGTAAAATCTCCACAATTTACACCAAAAATAAATATAAAATGAAAACCATTACATATAGTCAGTGATGAGTTTCCAATATGTCATTGGGTTTTAGATAAATGTCGAGCAAGCTCACCGTGGTGGTAGACATCAATATTGCCTTAGTTTTACCTATACTCGTGAAAAAGGCCATCTGTAACAATCAGCGGTGCAACAGTGACCTAAAATAAGCTGCTGCATCTTTGAAGATAAAATGTTTGAATCAGAATCTCATGGACATAAAATAAACAATAGAAAAATAGATTAATAATATTTTAACTGCATGTGTTTAAGCAGGTAATGACAATTAACTACTGCAGCCTTGAGGTTTTGAAAGTCAAATATTGTGTAAGGTCTACAATTAGTGCATATTTAATGGTGTTTAAACAGAGAGCTCTTGTGAGAGAGAGCACCACAAATGAGATGGATGCATCTCAGTCTCCCTGTTAGTTTGAAATGTGGTTGTTGTTGTAACAAAACCAGCAGAAAGAAGTGAGACAGATTGAAATGGGGAAACGCAAGAGCATGAAAGTGCGTCCGCTCCTCTTCCTGATAGACCCAGCCAGGCCATTCATTACTCCCTGAACGCCAGCCAGTGTCAGTTATATTACTGTAAAGCTGTCCCTGACTGACGGCCACGAGTGGGGGGAGAAAAATGGCAGCAAAATACTGCTGGGTGCCCTGAGAGGAAGCAAGGAAGGGGCCCGTTGATGGATGGGTGTGTTTGACCCAGGCGGACTGGAAGGCTGAGACTGGTCCCTTCCAGATGAGACAGGGAGTCGACGGAGCCTTTGCCCCTCTGCTCAGAGCATGCCAGCCTTGTCAGCATGAGAGGCATCAAGTTTAGTTGCCCCTGTCGGTGCCTCCGTCACTTGTGTCAAAACAGGCGCCCTCCATATTCAACAGATAAAACTGGATCTGAGGAGAATACAGAAACTCAGTTTGACAGTCCTGATGTCAGCAGGAGGGCAAAAATCCCGCTTTTTGTTGTTCTAAATCATATGTGTCAAACTCAAGGCCCGGGGGCCAAATGTAGCCCTTGTTGACATGTTATCTGGACCCCAAGATGTTTTTTTAAATGTAAAATACTTTTATCACTTTAATTTTTTTTAGTAATCTTTATGAATGTACAAAGACAATCATGTGCAATATACTGCCACAATTCACATCTGTAAGAAAAAAATTGCTATCATAGATGACTAGTCTGCAACTACAAACACTCCAACAGAGTTCATGCTCAATCATCCAGGTACCAAATCCAGTAATGCTCATCTGGACAGTTTCTTTTTTTGTAGAGACGTTTCGCCCTCTACCTGGAGGGCTTCCTCAGTCTTGAACCACTTTGGCTGTGGCTGCCTGCTTGGGAGGAGTCGACGGGAGACAGGACAGCCCCCAGAAACCATCCTATCTCCAGCAAACTGGTTGGTCCACTTAAGCAGTTTACTGCTTGATGGAGAAACGGTTTACTTGGAACTCCTCAGACTGATGAAGCCCTCTGGATAGAGGGCGAAACTTCTCTACAAAAAATAAACTGTCCAGGTGACCTGACTGAGCATTATTGGATTTGCTACCTGGATGACTGAGCATGAACTTGATTGCCTTGAACCGCTTTGGCTGTGGCTGGCTGCCTGGGAGGAGTTGATGGGGGACAGGACAGCCCCCAGAAACCATCTTATCTCCAGCAAACTGGTTGGTCCAATTAAGGAGTTTACTGCTTGGAGCGGAAACAGTTTACTTCTCAGATTGATGAAGCCCTCCGGATAAAGGGCGAAACGTCTCTACAAAAAAGAAACTGTCCAGATGACTTGACTGTACAAACACTACTCTTTTTTTTTTTTATTTATTACAACCTCGTTTGCAATTTGAGACATTATCTACAAAAAGTACCATTCCCTCAAGTTCAAAAATCACAATTTGACCTTTACTCGCATTCTCATAATAAATGAACTTTAGATAATGTTTGATAAAGATCAAGAAATTAATAGAACATTCAAGAAAAGAGAGTTGTCATACTGAGTTTAAGTAGAAAAGTTTGAGGACTGGGTACTGTAATAACCAGCTCAATGGCATTTTTCAGTTTAATAGCAGCATATTCATGTTATTCCATGTCCTATAGTTAAAACCGTGTTTCCATCTGTTAAGACTGCTTCTTACTTTGTGCAATTTTTGTGTTAATGTCTTTATTTCATTGAGTTTATAGGTGGGACACAACAAAGCGAAGCAGTTAGTTAAAAATGTTGCCAATTAATTAGGTTAGGGCATTTTATACTAGAAACTGTTAGATAAATTCCTGAAAGGAAAAGTTTTTTTGCCTTTTCTGATACGTTGTTGTGGACACGTGACCTGATTTACCGTTGACGAATGCGGAAGTAGGTTGCTGCTTTAGCTTGTTAGCTCACAACCAAAACAGAGGAAATGTCCTCGTTTTAGGACTCCGTAATATTTGATATAACCCTGAATATTAAACGAAGTATTTTCGATCAGCTGAATTTCTCTCTCTGAGTGACAGAAGAAGCTGAAGAGCCGACAGGCAGAGATGGAGGTAAGGTAAATGTTGGCTGTCGATGTGCTAGCTTCAGCTAATCTAACTATCTTACTTCTAACGCTTCTAACAGCCTCTTTTTTATATAAATGAAGCTGACAGCCGACTTTAACAAGCTAAGATACCTCAATTCTGCAATTAAGCGTATGGATTAACCATGTACTTGTGTTTTATTCATAAAAATGCTTTATTGTTAGCATTCACCTTGAATTTATTTTCTACTTCTACTGTTAAGGAACATTTTGGTTACTTGGTAATGTAAATGCTTCTATTTAAACCAACTAAGTCCATGCTCAATAATCCAGGTATACAATCCAACAATTTTCAGTCAGGTCATCTGGACAGTTTCTATTTAAAATACTTGTCTAATTTGTATTTATGCATTTCTAATTGAAAAGGGTTTGTTATAAAGCAAATAAAGACAGACTTGTAAAAAAAAGCTGCAAAGAAAATGACATAACAGAAAGAGTTCACTTATAATTTATTTTAGTTTGACTTACAAAAAGCTTTTTTATTTGAATTTTTAAAAGGATCCTGGTGGTACTGCAGCTGAGTCTGGGACTCCATCACAAGCAGGTGCCTCAAAATCAAAGGTACATTCTTTAACAATTATCCTTTTCTTGTGCTTCATTAAATACCAGCTGTCCTTCCTTTCTTGATGTATGAGATGTTGCTGCTCACATTTAAAGGGTTTCTTCATTTTGAACCAGTTGATAATTTCAGCAGTTGTAGAAAACTTCAAGCAAATTCCTTGAGTGTCACTAATCCATCCACATCCATTAGCTGTTCGAGTCATTGTCACCTGTTGTGTACTTAATGATCACACTGGATTTTTTTTGTTTGCTTTATTGTGAAACTGGTTTTGAACCACCAGAAGAGAAGCACTGAAGCTGTAAAGTGTCCCAATTACCTCACAGTAAAGTTTATAATGGCCTTTACAAAAGAGTATTGACATTATTTTAAAACATTACTTGATGTTAGTCAGCTTTTACATCAAAATTAAATTTTGGGGGGATCTTTATTGTGCTTCACCTCTTATTTTCTTCATGCTATTTTTTTTAGCTGGACACACTGTCCAAAGATGACCTTATCAAATATGCCAAAAAGCAGATGGCTGTTATGCAGAAGACGAAGAGCAGATGTGCAGGTCTCTGCCCAACACTTCTTTTTTGTTATTAGGTCTAAGTTTGTAGATGTGAACTAAAAGTGGACAAGTTTGTGACAATATTTGTCTTTTCAGACTTGGAAAAAGAAATTGAATCCCTCAAACAGCAACCACAAAACAGCAATGCAAATTCAGATGATACCTCTTTGATGCAGGTTTGTTTTTAGAGTAGCATCAATTGTGTATCTCTTATAAAATACTGTTTCATAGCTGCTGTTTTATATTGGGTTGCTGTGTAACAGGAGCTGACTGCAAGGATGGATGCCTTGCTTCTGGAGAAGGCAGAAACTCAACAAAGTCTTACTCGCTTACGCAAAGATCTAGAAAAGACTAAACAGCAAGCCAAGGTGAAATACAGCATGAGTATAACATTTATTTATTTGCTGTAAACTGAATCCTAGACAGAATTTCTGAAGACTGACAGGTAAAGTTGTTTTACTGTAATAAATGCCATATTGTCCGATCTCTTCTTTTGTTCAGGAGGATCTAGCTGTGCTGCAAAGTCAGCATGAGAGAGCACTGGAGGACCAGCAAAAGAAGATCAAAACCCTTGAGTGCAGCATTGAGGAATCCAGAAGCAAACACCTGGAAGAAGTGGCTTATTTTCAGAAATTACTCAAAGAACGAGAGGAGCGTGACAGAGAGAGGGAGAGCGAAAGGGAGAAAGAACGCAAAGCAGATCATGACGATGCAAAAAAGAGAGCAGAAGCCGTCAGACACTCCTTAGAAGCTCAGCTGGAAACTGTTCAAGCGGAGCTGAAGGCAAACCAAGAAAGGAATTCCCAAGAGATTGCTGAGTTGCAGGAGAACTACCAAAAGGAGTTGACTAAGGCCCAGCAGGATGTGGAGAACATGAAGGAGGACCTGGCTCAGAAGAGTCAGCAGCACGAGGAGGAAATGAGAGCTCTGGAGGAGGATTGGGAGATTGAAAGAGAGCGTCTGTTGTTGCTCACAGAGGAGCTAACGGAACAGCTTGCTCTCAAAGGTACAGAAGTTCAGCTACAGTCTTTCCTGTTTGAGATTTCATTTATAGTAAATACTTTGTATACACAACTTTTAATGCTTGTAAACATAATTATATTACAATTAACGTCTATATATATATATATATATATATATATAATATAATTTTTTTTATTTATATAT
>NC_056510.1:14848666-14895862 GCF_014905685.2 Nematolebias whitei | reverse complement strand
ATATATATATATGAATTTAAAAAATTATTATTATTTTTTATTTCAGACAGCTACCTGCAAGATGTTCAAGAGGAAGACGAAGAATCTAATCGTGGTTCAGGAATTGCCAAAATGCTGGAGCTGTCTGGATGCAGTCAGTCTGACACCAGTAATAGTGTTGGAGAGGAGGCTGAGATGAGTAGACTGAGGTCACCACTGGATGACCTTCAATCTCAGAACACCATGTTGCAGGATGAACTCACCCTGCTCAGTAATGTAAAGGGAGAGCTTGAGGCAGAGCTAGAGAGGACCAAGGAGGAGTTTCAGATGGAAAAAGAAGAATTGGAGTTCAAAATCAACGAGCTGCAGATGATTAATAGTCCTTCCATCGAATCTGTTGTGACCCTAAAAACTGATCAGGGAGAAATAAAACACCCGGTTGTTACTTCAACCAATGACCAAAATGCCCTGAGTTTAGAAGAGCAGACAAAGCTGAACGAGGAACTAATAACTCAGTGTGAGGTTTTGATCAGAGAACGAGACTCCGCAGTAGCTGAGTGCCACCACATGAGAGGCATTCTTCAAAGTGTGGAGACTGAACTGGGTGAGAAGACCAAAAATTTTGTTCAACAGTACAATGTCATGAAGGAACAGGGAGCTAATACCGTGAGAGACCTCCAGGACAAGATTGAGCAGCTCAGTCAAGAGAGAGATGAGCTATTAGTGAGGATGACCGAGATTACGAAGGAGAAAAACACCCTGGTGGACAATATGCAAGACCTTCAGCAGAAGCTTGAAGGTTCCTCGATTGAAAATGAGAAACCTCTGTCATCTGTGGAAGAACAAATCCCTTTAACCTGTGAGCTAAAACAGTCTGTGGAGGATCTGATGAGGAAGAATGAAGAAATCTTGTCCCAGCTGAAGATGAAGGAGAACATGATTCAAGATTTAGAAGAACTACTCAACACACTGACTGAAGAAAGGGATCAAATGCAAAACCTGCTAAAGCTTAAAGAAGACGAAATGCAAATCCTGAATGATGAGAAAACAAAAGACGTGGAGAAGCTGCTGGAGGAGAAAGCAAGAGAAGCACTTTTGATTAGAGAAGAAAAAGAGAAAGTGCTTGAAAACCTAAAAATAAAAACTGAGATTGAACTGAAACATTTGAATGAGCAGAAAGAAAAGGTGGAGGAGAGTCTAAAAGAAACGCTGGTGATCCATGAGGAGAAATGCTCCACTTTGGATCTGACCATCAGCGAGCTCTCCATAGACAAGTCCAATCTCTTTCAGAAACTGGAGCAAGCTTTATCAGAGCTTTCCAAGGCTCAGGAGCACAGTGAGCTCTTGCTCTCCAAGCTGACAGAGCTGGAGGCTCAGGTGGAGCAGAGGTCATCTGAAAAGCAACTCCTTGAAGCAAAGTTGAAGTCACTGACTGAGGAGGCTGGACAGGCCTCTGCTTCTGTGCAAACATTGAAGGAAAACCATGCTGAAGTGCTCAAAATGTCCAGGGATGAAGTTGAAGAGCTCCGAACACATGTTGATGAGCTGGAGAAGGAAAGAGGACTGTTAAAGAGCAGCATTGAAAAGGCTGATGCTGAAAGAACAGAGGAGGTTCAACAGGACCTACAGGCTCACATCACAGACCTGGAAAAGGAGCGAGACATGTTTAGAAGCAACCTTGAGGAGGTGGCGAAGGATGTCGAGGGGCTGCAGAAAGACCTGCAAGACATGAAATCAGTTAATGCGAAGCTTGTTGATGAGAACCAGGAACATCTGGCTCATATTTCTCTGCTTGAAGGTGAAAAAGAGTTAGAGGAGGAGTTGAGGAGAAAGATGAAGAACATGGAAAGAAACGGCAAAGAGCTCGAAGATCAGCTGACGGAGAAGGACTCTCTTATGTCACAGCTGAGGAGCGAAATAGCGTCTCTACAGGTAGGTGGAGCGTCCGACTCGTGTCACAAAAAATTTCACTAGTGATGCTCAAGAGAATAGAAAATAAAACTAACAGTTTTTATTGTCTACTTTTGTCCCTCTCTTTGTTTATTCACTCTCACAGGAATCTGCTGCTCAGTCCGTTTCCTCTGAGGAAAACGAAGTCAGTGAGATGACGAAGAAATTAGGTGAGACGTTGGCTCTCGCCTGTTATTTCACACAATACGTGGTTTTCAGAACACTTTCTTTGCTCCATTTCGTCATTCAAATAGAAAACGTTCATTCCGTAACTTCCTTTCCCCTCAGCTCTTCTGACAAACGAAGTGAAAGAAAAGGATGAGAAGATGAATAAAATCAAGGCAGTTGCTGTTAAAGCAAAAAAAGAGTTGGACAACAGTAAGAAAGAGGTAAAGTGAAGAACTGCATTGCATCTGTGGCCGTCTCGTTAACAAATGTCCAACAACACCATGTACATGATCAGGTTTATGTTTTATCAGTGTACTGTTCCAAGGGCAAGAGATGTATAGATCAAGGGTTGTTGAAGATTCACTTGAACATAAGATGGACCACAGCAGAGTTCATCCACTATGATTCAGGTCTTTTATGCAGCAGAGTAAACTTACTGGAACAATAAAACAAACGAGCAAAGCATCGTAGTGTTGTGGCTTTCACACCCATTTAAAAAAAAAAATTTTTTTCAAAGTAAAAGCTGAATGCAACAACAAGTAAATGCAAAGCTGTATACAGCATTAATGCAGAGAGAATACAGTACTGTACTGTGTTTGGGCTCTTAGTTTTATGATGAAACAACTTTAAAGCTGCCCAAGAGTTTTTAAAAGAATCCTTTCCTAACATTTGAGAGGACTTCTCTAATCCTGAGTATGATTTCTGTCATCGGGTTTGTAAACCAGATAACTAGCACCCTTATCAGCCATATCATTCAACACCGTTTTTAAAGTCTTTGTTTAACAGTCTACTTTTGTCATACTTTATTCCACATGCAGTTCATTTGAATCATATGTTTATTAAATGATGCATGATTCCTGGTGTCATAACAGTTTAGCTATTTCAAGCCAGTTTCAGACTACAGCTTATTTTTATTTTTAACTTTACAGTCTAAATTAAATCACCTCCATTAGTTTTTTTTTTTTTTTCTTGAAATAAAACATCTTAATATGAAATTTAATCTTTATTATCTCAACCCCTTTCTTACTTCAATGAATACAAATTGACTATTGATAAACATCCTTAATAAAGACCCACCAACAAAAGTAGGAACACACTCTTGCCTCCAGTTACGTATTATATAGATCAGATATTTCTTACTTAGTTTACAGATGAGTAACCACGCTTGGCTAAAATTGTAATTTACTTCATCTTTTCAGGTTCAAACTCTCAAGGAGGAAGTCGAGTCACTGAAAGCAGAGCGGGAGAAGATAAACAGCTCTATGAAGGATATCATTCATGGTGCTGAAGGCTATAAGGTAAGATCTACTGGGTTTAATCAAGGCTCAAAAGAAATTCCAGATCTGTCAGTTCGTAGGAATTATTCAGTATTCAAAGCATAAACTATGCAAGTACTGAAAATACTAATAACTTAAGTACTATTATAGTCTACAATACTATTTTTGCCTCTTACTGTGTCCACTTTTGAATCAAGTCTAGGGTTGCCAACCTCAGTAAAGTGAAATGGGAAATGCATATTCGTCCAACACAGTTTTTAAAGTTATTAACGAAAACACAACTTTTTTATTTATTTTATTTTGGCATATATGTATATAAAAACTTGAACGTCAAGATGATGGAAATTTGTAAGATTCTAATCAGAAAGTAATTTAATCCTACCACAACACTTTTACATGTAATATTTCCTAAAATTTGCAATAAAATGAAACTTTAGTGAAAGAAAAATAAAATGAGAAAAAGATCCTTCCAGCATCCAATAATTTACTGTCAATATACAAATAAAAAAAAACAGCTTTCTTGTACAAATGTGTTTAACTTATAGTAATGTTTTAATGTCAAACAGTGTCTCCAAAATTGTTTTAAAATGTAAGTTTGAGTCTGGAGAAGTATGGGATTTCAAAATAAAAAATGTGTTAGAATTCTAGACTATTAAGCGCATAAATTGTATATATATAAATATTAATAAATACAATATTTATGTATTATAAACTGGTATTATCTGCTATACTTGTGTTTTATTAAAGAGTTTAACTGTAGTGATGCAATCCTTCCCACAAGCCCTCTGTGGTCGATCTATGCTCAGGTGTTCCGTGTTTTCTGGGTTCATTATGTCACCTAGAAAAATCCCTTTAGTCGTATTTACCACTAGTTTTAAACCTCGACTGATCTAACACATGATAAAAAAGTAGGACTTTAAAGTACTTCCTGCAGTAAAATTAAATGTAATTTAATCAATGTCAGAACACAATGCAGTGTTTACAAAGTTCCTTTTTTCTATTTTTCCTTTGTACATGTTTTCAAAGAGCAGAATTATTAATGTATCTGGTATATCAGATGGAAAGCTTAGCTTTAATCCTAACATAATGTGAATAACTCTAATGTAAAACTTACAGATTTGATTATACATTTATTTTGCCTCATGCATTTCTTAACATTTTGTTGCTCATTGGCAAGTGGAGGTTTGCTCTCGGTAAAACGTAATATTATTCCCAGTGGGCTCCATAAACAGCCCCCCAGACTGTGTCGTGCTTTAAAACTGTGTCTCCACTAAAGAGGAAACCGCTCTGTTGTGTCTAATGAGAGTTTTGTCCCAGAGGTGAAGGCAGCTGATATCTGAGAGGCATCGTGTTTGCCTTCATTGAGGAGTTCAAGAAATGAATACTGAAGATTTGCCTGTGTGTGTTTGTGTGTTTGTGTGTGTTTAGAACCTGCAGATAGATTACGACAAGCAAACCGAGCAACTGGATGGAGAGCGAGAGAAGGTGGAGGCGGCCGAGAGACAGATTGCTGAGCTGACCAAACGACTCAGCAGTGCTGTCACACAGGTAGCTCGGGCACACACACACACACACACACACACATTACAGAGAGCCAGCAGACAAAATGCTCTCAGCATCCCGTAAATCTAAGCAGTACGACTTTACCCAGCAATGCTTATAGCATAACTCAGTTTCCCTGTGATTTACAGGGAGTCGTTCTAGCCAGCGACACTTTACCCAGATAAATCTGGCAGGTGGGCGCCCACAAACAGCCCATCAGATGTGACTGGGTGAGCAAGGGAGAAATTGTTTTTATATATATATATATACTCCTTTCACCAAAGCTCATAACTGTCTCTTTCCAGTGAAAGGACAGGCAGGTAAATGGAGCGGGGTATAGCCTCCATCTGTTGTATGCTAGTGCATTTTCTGAGGCGCAGCTTTATTCTCATAAGCGCTCATGGTTCTCGAGGTGCGCACACAGCAGCTAGTTGGGGATCTCAGAGTACATCCCAACGTCTCCGTTTACCCATCATATGGTCGGCGTTTGGCTGACAGCTGATTGGCGAGAGCTGCCGCTGATGCCGGTCGAGAATACTGTCTAGAGAAAGCCCACAGAGCCCGCTGCTGTCAGCTTCGCATGGATGGATTTCAGAAGTGTCACGTGTGTTTTGTGCTGGTGTGGTGCGTTTGTCTACAAGCATATTTCTACAGAAAACTTGCCAAAGAAAGAAAAGAACAATCCCTTTTCTTTTTATTATATTTGACTGGATCATTTGATTGATTCATATACTGTTCGATTTGACGTATGGCTGTCTGAGAGACATTAAACGAGTGAGGTTTTCTTCACTTTTGCAGAAGGAAACACTGAGCGGTGAGAAGGAAGATCTACTAGCCGGTCTGGAGACCATGAGGAGCACCATGAGGCAGCTGGAGGCCAAGAACCAGGAGCTGCAGAAACAACTATCAAGTCTGGACAAAGACCTTATAGTCGAGAGAACAATCAAAGAACAAAAGCTCAAGGTAGAAGTTCTAAACATTTGACTGATTCCTCCTATACATGCATTTATATTACATTAATTTAATATAATAATAATAGAACTGATGGGTTTTCTTGTCTCAACAGGAATTGTCATCTGCTATGAAGGAGGTGGAGGAGCTGACAGCGCAGCTCTGCAAGCAGCAGCAGCAGTCTCAGCAGACCGCTCAAGAGCTGGAGCAGCTTCGCAAGGTAGGTACCCAAACACACAAGTGCTTCTCAGACCCTAGTGTGTCTCAGAGGGCCTATCCAGCCAAGAGACTGAGCTGCAATGGCCGTCCTGGAGTTACAGTGGCACTTCACATAGAGAGGGATCCGCTTTAGCCCACAGAAAGAGAGTAATCTTTCCATTAGTGAAGACCTACATATTGCAGCAGTGTACAAGAATGATGCCCAGGGGTGCAGCTTTGTCTTGGGCCCATTTTACTAATTCTTCCAGAGAAACAGAAACTTAGAGGCTGATACTGTAGGACAGGAGCGTCCATATGTTTTCATAGGTGGGACTGTTTGGATGAGGAGTCTTGGGTCAGAAATTTTTGAATTTAAGAAAAGAAACGATTTTACAAAGTGTGATTTTTATTTTTCCCTCTCATTTTTAAACTCTCAGCAACTTGAACAATATTTTGGAGAAAGTTAAAAGTTTAGTTTAAATTATTGTAGATCCAGAATATTAGGAGCCCCATAAACCCTAACCTTTTATTTATTTATTTAAATATTTAAATTTATTAGATTTTTTTAGGCCTATTATTTGTGTTCTTGTGCTTGGAAAGTTCTTTTTTTTTTTTTTTTAGAGACAATAAAAGGAGTAACTAACTGTTCTTTAAAAAAGGAGTAGAACTTCAATCACCTGTTTGAACCATAGACGGCCCAAATGGGTCATCAAAATTCTGAAAAACCGTCCAGCTGGCAGTCGCTAAAACAGATTCATGGAAGGTTTGAAGGGACACTGATAAAATTGATCAACTTGTATATCAATGATACCATTTTATATTCTTTTAAAAATGTCCAATTTCTCCCAATCAGTTATTTAATCAAATGAAATTATTTTCTTTGAAAACACGTTATTTTTAGCCAAGTTTTATGAATTATTATCCAAAATGCTACTTTTTGGTAGGTCAGTGAAGGTTTGTTGTAGGATAAAGGGATTACCTATAGCTAAGTATAACAGCGCTCATTTTGTGAAGATTATTTTAATCTGTTTTGCTGTTAAACCTAAAAATGTAAAAAGTGTCACCATTAAATCTAAAAAAGGTCTACATCTGCATCCACCTCTTAAGCCGGTCAAAATTATACCATTCTTTAATTGCAGTCGTGGGCCTCACATAATCACTCCAAGGGCCGAAAATGGCCCTCGGGCCACACTTTGGACACCCCTGCTCTAGGGCATTTCTTTAAATGGTACATGGCATTCTAATTATTTTTTCTGTTTAAAAAAAAAGACTCAAAAAATTATATTTAAAAGTTGTACGTTGAAACATTCTGAAGAAGCTAATCAATTAAGACTTTTTATTTTTTTATTTTTTTGTAAAAAATACATAGACAGTCATCTTAATTGATTTGAACAGTTCATTCCAAAAAATGAAAACATAACTTGGAGACTAATGTTGCAAAAATGTTTTACTTCAAATCTGAAATTGTAATTAAGCCCTTTTCCCATGAGCTTGGATCAACCCAGATGGGTTCAGAGGCTTTCAAATGGGTGATCCTACCCACTTCCAGCTCGGTTCTTAAGACCTACCCATCCGAGGAACCAGGCAAGCTGCGCTGAGCTGATGATGTCACGTCAGCAGGCTGCAGGCCATCGATTGGCCAGGGAGCCACGTCACTGGATGAGTCACGGCAGTAACTGCTTCCAAACCATTTTCTGCAGCCAAACTGACTTGCTGAACAGCTTTATTTACTTTATTTGTCAAGTTTTAGGATGTTTAAGGGTCACATCCTAAACTATTAAGGTTTTTATTTTTCTCAAACTGTGTTGGTATACAGCCTAGGAAATACTGTGTATGTACTTGGCAATTAGCTGGTACTTCCAAGGTACTTGCCAGTACCTGCTACATATCAGGTACTTACAGTTGGGCTGTTTTTCTTCCAGTGTGTTTTATAGTCACATTTTTAGTAATGTATTTCACACATTTGACTGAGCAGAGTGCTGTTTAGTCAACCATGCATCAGGTCTTATTCATGTATTTCCTATAAGTGTGTGTGTATCTGCTTTAAATAGTAAATGGTAAATGGACTGTACTTATATAGCACCTTTCTATCTTATTTCAAGATACTCAAAGCACTTTACAACACAATCTGTGTCCTCATTTACCCATTCATACAGCACTCTACTAGATCTCTACAAAGTTAATTAAACAAATTATTCTAATGAGATTAATCAGAGCTTTAGATCACATTCATACACTGATGGGACACACATCAGCGGCTATGAGGGGTTCAGTGTCTTGCCCAGGGACACTTCAGCATGTGATTGCTGGTGGATTCTAACCCCCAACTCTCGCATTGGAGGACGACTGCTCTAACCACTCAGCCACAGCCGCCCAACAGAAAACCTTTAACAGAAAGGTCTTGTAAGTGGGAGACTTGGTTTGTTTTCAGGAAACAGAGGCTCTGCTTCTAGTCCTGCACATAAAACACTTGCATTTCCCCAGAATGGGATCAGCTCTCGGTGAAACAAGCTGAAACAGCACTGCACTTAATCTGTTCCCAAACAACACACCTATACAGTAAAAAAAAAAAAATCTGTCAAATTTGTTTTGAATAGGTTCTGCAAACACCTGACATGAGATAAACAAATTGAATTTTTTTTTCAGTTTTTCTGAACATTTTGCTCAATAACTACATTTGTCTTTAAGTCTTCCCAGCTTTTCTCACTTCTGACTATCGGGTTCTGTGTTTGCCACTAGGAGGCACAGCAAAACTCCCTGCTGGGCATGGAGATGGCCGACTATGAACGACTGGTGAAAGAACTAAATGGCAAACTCACTGAGAAAGACGAGTCTGTGGAGGAGTTAAAAGTTCAGATAAGGACCCTCACCCAGAAGGAGGAGACACTCAAGCAGGAAATTGGTACAGACTGCCTGTGCTTGTGTAAAATGTTTTTCCCCATTAAAGAAAGAATTACACACATTTACTCTTACTTTTTATCACACAGAATTATAACATTTTGGCAGTAATCACACTGTAGTTGGGTTCTAGCAAGTCTCCACAGTTAGGTCCAGATTTGTTTAACATTTATAAGAAAATTAAATAAAATATTAAAGGATTTAGAAGCACAAGTTTGCTTTTGCAGATCGTAAACATCCATCGTTTATGCAGATTTTTAATAATTTTCTCTCTATCGTGTTCACGTAATTCTAGCGCCTTCTGTTTGGAAACATATTTTTATAATTCCACCATTCTACACAATCAAGTTTTGTAATGGCAGCAAAATACCAACCATCTAAATATCTCTGAATCTTTTTGTGTTGAATTTGCCGTGCTGCTTGTGTGCACACGTCTGATATTATGTGTCTCCAGAGGCTTTGAAGTCCCAGCTGGACCAGGAGGGAGAAAAAATCATGAAGATGAAACAGCTGCTGGTGAATACGAAGAAAGACTTGGCGGATGCTAAGAAACAGGTCTGTGTGTGTGTGTGTGTGTGTTGGTGCATCCCAAAGGAACCTCTGTTACTGTGTAACGTTGCTGCTTGATGAATGTAAATAGTCTTTTGCAGTCATGTGTAGACATGACTTACAGGAAGGCCTTGAATATATTGTGAACAGTTGATCATCTTTCTGTGCTGACAGTCTTTCATATGTGTATGTGTGACTCTGTCCTCCATTCCTTCCTCCCTCCCTCCCTCCCTTTCCTTTCTTCCTCCCTTCCTTCCTTCCTTCCTTCTTCCCTTCATTCCTTCCTCCCTTTCTTCCTTTCCTTCCCTTCCCTTTCTCCCTCCCTCCTTCCCTTCTCTTTCCTTCATCCCTTCCTTCCTCCCTTTCCTTTCTCCCTTTTCTCCCTCCCTTTCCTTCCCATTTCTTCCTTCCTCCCTTTCTTTCCTTTCCTTTTCCTCCCCTTCCTTCCTTCCCTCCCTCCCTTCCTCTCTTCCCTTTCCTTTCCTTTTCCTCCACTTCCTTCCGTCCTCCCTCATACATGCAGGAGAGCTCCCTGATGATGGTGCAGGCATCTCTGAAAGGAGAACTGGAGGCTAACCAGCAGCAGCTTGAAAGCTCTAAGGTAACGAGCTAAGAACATCCAAGAAATAAACGCCTCACTGCTTTACTCGTAATTAAAGTACAGACTATGGGATATTAGGATTTTGCTCATGCACGGGGCACATTTTGACATGACTGTGTGTTTAGATTGAGGTGTGTGACCTGACCGCCGAGCGCCATCGTCTGCAGGAGCATCTGAAGTCTGCACTGGAGCAGCAACAAAGAACCAGCAGCTCCCTGCAGCAGCATATCCACAGTCTGCAGCAGGAAAGAGATTCTGCCAAGGTGCTCAAGTTAAAGTTTCTTCTTTTGAACTGTATATATTCCCTCTAACATCTTGGCTGGAAATGAATAATGATGGTGGACTGCTTAAAAAAAAGAACCAGTAACCTTTCTGGTATTGAAGCTAAATGAGACATTTTTCAGAAATTCTTGGCTTGGACTCACTAGACATGATTGATAAATGGTGTTGCAAGTAATGACTATTTTCATTATTAATCTCTCAATTATTTTTAATTAACTCTCAAATTTTTACAATGTCAACAGTATTTCCAAAAGGACATTTGTCATGCTCCAAGTGCTCAATATGACAGCTACTAATAGCCTGTTTGTATGACAATCAACTTAAAAGTAAAAACTAAACGTTGTATATAGATTAAAGGAACAGTAGGATTTTATTGTGTAAAGTTCTTATCGGCAGGTTAGTGTCTTACCTACAGAAAACAACAGTTGACTTAAATCCAGATGTGTTTGTGATTGGTTGTTGTTATCCTGATCCTGTATATATTTATTATTTTGGCTTCTTTACTTCTTCCATACATTTTTCTCCATCTTTCTTGTTCCACAATTTTTGAGCTATTTCAACAAATCATAGATCAAAATGTTCAGCTCCTTCAGGAGAAGGCAGCTATGACATTAGGTATTGGTGCAACTTTAGCTTTTTGAGATATTTAGCCTTTTCTGACACTTATCTCATAGAAAATGAATTGAGCTCATTTTCCATCCTTAAGATCTTTAGATCTGTTTACAATCTTTTACTGCTCCTTTCACATTTTGTTCTGGTTCAGCTTCTTTCAGCTTCCTTGTGCAAACTGAAACTTTTTTACAGCCACTTTCATCAGTTTTTCAGCTGTTTTGCGCTCTTTTCAGAATCATTCATCTAATTACAAAATTTTTGTGCTTCTTCTGCCTTCTTCCAACTTGTTATGCTCCTTTCAACTTGCATGTATTTATGCAAGTTTCAGCTTTTTCTGCTATTTCAGATACTATTTAGCTGTTTTTATGCTTATTTTAGCTTTTTCAGTTAGTTCCACATTTGTTGCACCTGTTTCAACTTTTTTCTGCCTAATTCAGCAAATTCCTTCTGGTAAATGAAGGTTCTTTCGGCCTTTTTTTTCACTACGATTCAGCTGTTTTTGTAAATTTCTGCTTTTTTCAGATAATTTCCACTTTTTGTGTTCATTTCTGCTTCTTTCAGCCTTATTTGGCACAATTGTGCTTTTCCCACGTCCTTTGGTAATTTTAGCTTCTTTCTGCCTTGTTTAGCTTCCAGTACTATTCAGCAGTTTTTTTGTTTTTGTTTTTGTTTTGTTTTTTTCAAATTTCTGCTTTGTTCAGATAATTACCACTTTTTTTTTCTTTTTTTTTCAGCCAAATTAGGCACAATTGGGCTCTCTCCCTTTCTTTCTGGTAATTTAAGCTTCTTTGCTGTTTCAGCTACTTTTCAACAATTTCTTTCTAATTTCAGCTGGGGGTTTTTTTGTTTGTTTTTTTTGCTAATTTACAAATTTTTATGCTCATATATGCTTTTTTAAACAAAATTTAGCAAATATGTGTTCTTTCTGCTTTCTTCTGCTAACTTAGGCATTTTCTTCCATTTCAGCTACATTTCAGCATGTTTTTAGCTAATTTCAGCTGTTTTTCAGCAAGTTCTTTAGCAATAAGCATTCACACTACATTTTCGCAGGAAATGCAGTTTCTCTAGTTGAAATTAGATTCACAATTCCAAGAAGAATGGAGATGAATGGTGACTTTTCGATGCTTACTAACGTCTAGGATCAGTGATGATGTTTAACTACGGACATATCTGCTGCTCATATCAGCATAGCCGTCAAACGTTTCCATCATGCTGAAGAGATATTTTTGACTCTGTGACTGTGTAAAAGGTCTAACTTAGCTGAGAAGGATAAAACATGGTTTACGCTAAACAATTTTCTAATTCATGACATACAACTATAGTGAGATTTGTGCTGTGGCATTTATTCCACGTCTGCTGTGTTTTAATTCCAGGCTGAACTTGTGGCGACAACGAGCGAGTTTGAGAGTTACAAGGTGCGCGTCCACAACGTTCTCAAACAGCAGAAGAACAAAACCAGCACCCAGAGCGTGTCAGACTCCGGCAAACTGGAGAGGTGAGAGCAACTCACAAGCAATGAGAAACCGCAGTAAGAAGACATGACTGGAACTTTTGCACATAATCTGCAGTTTAGGGTGAAATACTTGTGTTGGTGTTTTCTCTGCTCTCCAGCTCAAGTGCATTGAAAAAACACAAAGTTAAGGAGTAAAGTACCACCTGTTTTCTTCATTTTGAAACCAAAATGTTTGCATTTTTATTGTGTGTTCATCAGGAGGAAAAATAAAATGTACACGGTTATTAATGTACAACAGTGAACATATTTAAGTAGTTATTATGACTCTTTCAGACATAAAAGCTACAAGACTAATTTTGGCCACAAAAGGATGAAAACTTCCAAGTACAATATGTGCTTACAAATACAGTCAGGAAGTTACCACACTGAAGTTTGTGAAGATGAAAACAGCAGAATTCTTTTAAAACTATATTAAGACATTTAGAGAATTGTTTAATTAATGCAGAATTATTGCTTAGTAAGCAATGTAGCTTTATGCTACAAGCTGTATGAATCAAAGCTTCAAGAAATTCACACTGAGGTGCATACAGTGGACAAAATATTACATAAACAACAGTCATAAAATTAGTTAAATCACAAACACTGTTCTTAGTGAGTCAAGGCAGCGCTGTAAGGCTATTCAGACATGTTTTAAAATAGTTTTAAGCTGTTCAAGTGTTAGTGGGTATCCTAAATACAGGTCTGAATTTTAATAATGCACATTGAAAACATTTTTTGTGGCCACATTCAGGTGGTCCGAAGCCCGTTTTTTGACATGTGCTTGTAAATGGTAAATGGACTGTACTTATATAGCACCTTTCTATCTTATCAAGACATTCAAAGTGCTTCATACAACTCTCTACTAGATCTCTACAAAGCTAATTGAACAAATCATTCTAAAGAGATTAATCGGTGCTTTATCACATTCATACATTGATGGGACACACATCAGAGACATGAGGGGTTCAGTGTCTTGCCCAGGGACACTTAGACATGTGACTGCTGGTGGAATCGAACCCTCCAACTCTTGCATTGGAGGACAGCTGCTCTAACCACTCAGCCACAGCCGCCCCTAGTAGTAGTCTGAACATAATCCGTCCTGATCTTTGACTCTTGCAGCAAAGTGTGCACCCTAGGATAAAAAAGTCCTTAGCTGTTGTTTGATTAAAGATAATTAAATTGTTCCTTTTTAATATTTTACATATAGGTTTTTTTTTTCCCTCTCTGCTGAAAGTTTTCTCAGTATAAATGTTTTGTCATGATTTTATTCATGTAGATTACAGGATGTTGTATTGGTGAGTTTCTCTTTGGTTTATTGTTTGCTCTTTGGGGCAGCTGTGGCTAAGTGGTTAAGAGCAGTTGTAATCCAATGCAAGAGTTGGGAGTTCGCAATCACATGCCGAAGTGTCCCTGGGCAAGACACTGAATCCCTCATTGCCTCCGATGTGCGTCCCCTTGGTGTATGAATGTGATAAAGCACTGGTTATTCTTGGTATAGATCTAGTAGCATGCTGTATGATTGGGTAAACGAGGGCACAGATTGTGTTGTAAAGCTCTTTGAGTATCTTGATAAGATAGAAAGGTACTATGTAAGTACAGTTCATTTACCATTTACCATTTTGCTCTGATTGTTTCTGGACTTGTTGTGGTCACGTGTGCTGTAGTGTCCTGTGTCAGTCGGAGGACAACAGTCTGTTATGTTGAATTATATTCACTTAAATAACACAGAGCTGTTGTTAAACTCAGTAAAGTGGAGGGAACAGCTGTCAGTGCACTCCGATCTTTAACATGCTAAAACATTCATTATTTGCTCTGAACGAGCTTTGTGAAACTTGATCAACAAATCTGAAAACCCTCTTACGGTCATTAGAACGTGTGATGTGTTTTGCAGGGAGCAGTTGTCGTCTCAGGTTGACCAGCTGAGGATCAGACTGGCAGAAAGTCAGCAGAGCCTTCAGAGCAGCACCGCAGAACTGCAGCAGCTCCAGACTGAACACGACACTCTGCTGGAGAGGCACAATAAAATCCTTCAAGAAAACGTGACCAAAGAGGCTGAGCTCCGGGAGAGGTGGCTTTATTTATTGTTTTTTAAATTCTGTTTTGTCTGAAATTTGTTTTTTTGCTACATCTGATTGAATCTAACATTGTTTTTGTACGTTTGTAAACTTTTTCTTTCATCCTTGTCTCTGTCTCCAGGCTTTTGTCGCTGCAGTCGGACAACGTGGCCCTACGGTCCGACCTGTCCCAAGCTCAAGTGGATCTGTCCTCCCAGGTCGAGGCCCAGCGGCAGACCTATAGGGAGCAGCTGAGAAACCTGCAGGATGACCACCGAGCCACCGTGGAGACCCTGCAGGGACAACTGACTCGAGTCGAGGGGCAACTCTTCAACCTGCAGAGCCAGAACAGTAAGCTTGGAGGGGAACTGTATGCTTGAGCTGCCTTAACATAAAACATTTGTGGTAACGGGCAACGTAGCAGCTGCAGACTGGTGGCTCTCTGAGGTCTAAAACAACAAAAACGATCCAGAAAGTAACGCAACGCTAGTCATACTGCAGTCATTTTAAAATAAATCATATAAAGAGATCCTTCAGAGCATCAAGTAGTTTGCAGTGTTGATGTTTTCTTACTGTTCCATTCAGTGAAAGGAATGATGGAGGACAGAAAGGAAACAGAGCAGGGGGTTATCTGTGTGTTTATGAGTGGAGCAGCTCAGAGAACTCATCCATCACCTCCCACACAACTGCCCTCCAGAGTCAAACGACAAAAACACAGTAATGACTAGGAAAGGCAAGCGTGTGTGTCTGTGTGTTTCTTCTCCGTCACGTCATCAAGGCCAGGTGTTGGCTGGGCTCCTCAGCCATGTTCCCGCCTCACAGTGTGGCAAACGGCTCCCTGTGGCATCTGGAGGGACTCATCATTAGTGGCTCACACATGGACACTAGGATCAGCCCATTATGTGTGGTGGGGGGTGATACTCCTGTCTCTAAAGTCATATTTGGTCATTTTCACCACTACATTTAAATTAATTGCAGCTAAAATGGAGGTTGATTTAGCATCTGTGTGTTTGGTTGGGCCATAAAACTACTGAGCTCAGTATCTTTATAACTCAAGTGTCTCAAACATTGACACTGATTTGTGTTTATTGCCATACTCATTTTAATTTATTCTTTATTTGACCTTTTAAGGAGTACATAAACGTAAATAATTACATTTTAATTTACTGGTAGAAAGTTTAATCTAAAAACTCAACTCCTACATGTGTCCAGTTAACCACTGTTTTTGTCTGTCCAAACAGGTCTCACTTGTAAATGAGTCTTCGAGGCTCAATGTGATTTATCTGTTTAAATAAAGGTTGAATGAATTAATAAAAGATGTAGTTTTATAACTTATCAGGGATTTTTCTGAGTGATTTTTCTAATATTTAGGATCTTCATTTTGCTCTAAATTAAGATTCTTTCCCAGTTTTAGTAAACCTTTCCAGTAGATCTTGGTGTGCCAATAAACAAAGTGACCATTCTTTAACAGCAACATTTTTCACATTTTTGATCAAATAAAAACACAACGTTATTTATTGTTTCAAGCAGGATAGTAGGAGGGATATTCTTTTAAGTGGGCTATTTTTCCTGTTGTTTTCAAGAGTTTGTGTGTTGGCCTGGCAGATGTTAACTGTTCCAACGTGTCCCTCTACTGGTCTAACTTTATATAACCATTACTGTTGAACCTCACTAGAGAAGTGAAGGGAATGGTTGATTCAGATTTTTTTTTAATGCTGCCATCGATTCATGAATCAAAATCGTATCTGGTGCTCACTCGTGTCTCAGTTTCAAAATACAGACGACCAGCTCATAGGAATCAATTTTTTTGTTGATACTTGTATAAGTTTAAATAATCCATGAAAGCTTTTTTTAACAAATAGGCATAAAACTACCTTGTAGTAATGCTTTTATAGCTTTTTACTTAACTAAAATGTTGTCACTCAAATGATTTAATGTACTTGATTAAAGTACAAGGTACTTTAATCAAAACCTATTAGTTTTAAAGTGTTAAGTAAAATGTATTTTTTATAGCTTGTATAAACTCACACTAAATAAAATGCAAATGTCGTATGTTTTACCATGTCCACAAAAAGTAACTTTTTTTTCCTTTTTTATTTATACTCAGACTCTGTACTGGTTCATTCCAGTCGTAAGCCCCTGGCTTCAGACCCTCAGCGCAGAAACGCTGATCAGAACCAAACGGGGTTGACTTTCAGCGACCTCCAGTCTATGGCCAGGGAGGAGGGAGAGGGTATGGAGACCACAGAGACTGAGAAATCCTCTCCAGCTCTTGCACCCCTATCCTCTCTGGAGCAGCTTCTCACATCCCCAGACCCCAAACAAGGTGTGTTTAAAACAACAGGTGCATTTATAACAATAATTGTTTGTTAAAGCCATTGGATATTTAACTTTATTTTAGCAAAATGCACAATATACCCTTTTGTAACACAAGCAGAACAAACTACAGTAATAGTTCTCTTAATCCAACATTAGTCGGTATAAAATCTGATTTGGCAGAAGCTAAAATTTAACACCACACATACACATCAATAATAAAACATATTGTTTATGCAAGGTAGGCTTTTAACTTTTATATGACTTTGGTATCCTCTCCAGAGCCTTTTGTGTGGACGGTGGAGCCAACCAAAGAAGAGTTATCTGAAAAGCTGAGCACAGCCACTCGCAGCATGGAGCACATGAACAGCCTCCTGCATGAAACTGAAGCCACCAACGCTGTTCTCATGGAGCAGATCACAGTATGTAGAAGAAAAAAAATCAAGTTAACTTTTATTAACACCTGATCGTGTTTCACTCATCTCCAAAAAGCCAAATTATGTTTTTATGCGTGTGGCCAAAATACAATTACTGGATGAATTTTGATTAAACTTCTCATTAACTTTTGAGTCAACCCAATCCAAGATGGCTGCCACAGCTAACTCACCTTAGACACACAAGTACATATAACTGTCATTTTCAGATTTTGAGCTCAAATGTGGTGTGGTAGTAGCTGAGACTGATCCTCAACACACATTCTAACTACTAATATGTTGCACAAGATTTTTGTTGTAAATTTTCCCATTAACCATTTAGTCAACGCTTCGCAAAATGCCTCATGGACCACTAAATAGATTTTAGTGAAACTGTTGGGAAACCGGCATGGTGGCGCAGTTTGTAGAGCTGCCGCTTCTCAGCAAGAAAGTTGACGGATCGAATCCCGGCCAGGAACCTTTCTGGGTGGAGTTCTCTCTGTGCATGTGTGGGTTTACTCCAGTTTCCTCCCAGACCAAAAACATGCATGTTAGGCTGATTGGTAACTCTAAATTGTCCCTAGGTGTGAGTGAGAGAATGGTTGTCTCTTAAGCTGCTTTGCCATTAATAAGTGCGACTCCACTTGACTCATCTTATCGGTTCTTCTCAGGTGTAGGTGATTTGCCACTGTGACTTGTTTCTCCACTCTGTGGGTGGGATCGTCAATGTGGACGGTATTATAACTGGTCATTGTGCTTGAGCCTCTTAACTGTCCTATAATCGGACTTCCAATTTCTTTATCTTATCCCGGCACTGCTTGTAAGTCTGGGCGTAGCCATACCATACCATCATCTCCGTAAATGTGCTCATTTCTTGTGGTGTGGTCCGTCAACGCGATCAGAGGAAGTGACGGTTCAGATGTAGTTTGCAGTTTTGATGGGCGGGTTATTCAGTGACGTAGCTGCGCTGGCCAATCAACAGCTACTGTCTGCTTATGTCATAATCGGCACCTCGGAGCAGTCTGCTCGGAACCTCAAACAAGATGGTCCCATAAACCATGCTAAGGTGGGTACCGGCAGTGGGCAGGCCCTTAACTGGTGCAGAACCGATGAGAGTTGAGACAGTAGCAAAGTGTCATATGTGGGTGGCCTTGTGATGGATTTGCGACCTGTCCAGGGTGTCCCCCACCTCTCACACGGTGACTGCTGGATATGGGCACCAGTGACCCCCTGACCCAGAAAGGAAGCAGCAGGTAAAGATAATGGATGGATGTTAAGAAACAGTTATTAGATGCTCATTTACAATTGAGAGAACTTTGAGTCATTCCAATTGAAGATGGATGGCACAGCTAACCCACATTAGCCAACTAAATCATGGCTTTATCTCTGTCAGTTTTACAGATATTGAACTGTGGTAGTAACTGAGTGACCTTCAACACATGCATCTTAATATCTCATAAAATTGTGAATTTCTTTCTTTTTCAACGCCACAATTTGTCAGCATCATTTCATTTGATGATCTTAGTCTAAAACTTCAAAGAATGCTTGACCTTTAATTATAAATACAAAACTATTCAAAATGTCACTTTTTATTCATTTAAATTACTTTTGAATGTGTTATTCATTTAAATTACTTTTGAATGTGTGTATTGCGTAACAGATGTTAACATGATACAAACTTAAATGAGCTCAAACTTTGTTTAAATTTATTTATTCGCTTGAAAAGAAACTGTGCTATGGTAGCATGGTGGTCAGTGCTGCAGTAGAGTACAGGTTGCATCTGAAAGAGCATCCAGCATAAACATTTGCCTAATCTTTTATGTGAGCTTGTTCACTGGCGATCCTTGAAGAACTGAAGGGAGCAGCTGAACGAAAACATATGTGCTTGAAGATAAATAACCAAAAACCCAGTATGAGGAAGAGTGGAGTCTGCCACCTTTTTTCAGCTCTAGTACTACATATTAAAATGGCCTGTAGGCTCCCACGGTAATATCAAACAGCCTGGCATTGTTCACAGTTCCTTCTTTATCCAGAAGAAAATAGAACCTGTATCCTTTGATTTTGAGGGGGATAAAGGAGGGAGATTCCTGTCTGTGGGCATGACAGGCCACCTGGGAGAGAGGGACTGTCATTGTCCTGCCTCGTCCGGGACCCAGAGGGGACTGTGTGCAAACTGTCACCATCCTCCCACCCTTATGGAGGACCACCTTATTGACAGAGCGCAGACAAAACAGAGCTCCGAGCCCGGCTATCCCCGCACCTATAACCAGGCATCCCAGCGTGAAGCCGTACCTCCAGGAGTTTGAGCCCAAATTCATCTCGAAACTCCACATCCCGGCTAGTCCGGTGGTGGTGGGCGCCCTGGCCTTCCCCTTAGCTCCGCTCGTGTCTTTGAGCTCTGTGTAGGCGAAGTGAGACAAATACGTCCAGAAAAGAAGCTGTCCTCCGCAGAAGGCCGAGAGAAGCTGGAAGAAGCGGGTTTTGTCGTGCTGGAACAAGGTGACGTCCCTGGAGGGTTGGGTGGAGGTACAGAAACTGCGGCGGGGTGCCGGCAACCTGCGGCTTGTGTTGATAAATATCCCGTAGAACAGTCCGGTACCACTGCTGAGCCGGGTGGACACGCTGCTGGTCGGTGAAGTCTCCGCCGACTTTGACGCAACGAGCCGAACTTTGTGCTGAATGTTACAGAGTCTAAACTGGCCGCTGTAACGCTCCAGAGCTCCACACAGAAGGCGCTCCAATCCCATGTCTCACTGTAAAAACCTTCCTGAGACTAAGCGACAATAAAGTACGGCGGTCCAGATACGTAAACTGAGTTATAAATCTTGTTTTGAACGTCCTTTTCCTCCTCACTAGAACTTACAGCGAATGGGCGCCGCCATATTTGTTACGTACTAAGATCTCGCGAGAAAAACTGAACGAGATTTGCTCAGCTGTTAGTTACGCTCAGAACTCTATAAAGAGCTCCCTATAGGGCTCTGGTTACGCTGTACAGAGCAACACAAACAAAATTGCTTTTATTTTAGAAAACAAAAAAGCTCCACAGTATACATATTATTCATTAAGCTAAATTTCTACTACTCAAATGAAACAAAGCAAATAAATTCTCATCAGTCTCTGATTTTAGAATAATTTAAAATATTCACTTACTATATTAATGCAAACGGAGTATTTTTTAAGGCTAAACAAGATTGAATTTATTTATTTATTACTCTTAACCACATAACACAGGCAAAACACACAGTATTTAATTTAAATGATGCTGTTTGTTCATAAATTAAATGAAACAATTTTATTTATTCATGTTTTATTTTATTGCTTTAGTGTTACAAGTTTTACCCCATTAAGTCGATCCACATTCTCTCAATCATGTTGCATTGAAGTATTTTCTCACTTTGTCTTGTGTTAAGAACATAGTTAAAATCCTGCTTTATTTGTTTACTTTTTTCCCTCTGACTTGTTCTTAATATTAATAATTTGTATGTGTATGCTTTAAATGTACAATATTTTTTCCTACCTGCCAGCTGTTGAAGAGTGAGTTGAGACGTTTAGAACGAAACCAGGAGAGGGAGAAAAGTGTGGCCAATCTGGAGTACCTGAAGAACGTTCTGCTGCAGTTCATCTTCCTGCGTTCTGGCAGCGAGAGGCAGGCTCTGCTTCCTGTTATTCACACCATGTTGCAGCTCAGTCCAGAGGAGAAGAGCAAACTGGCTGCTATCGCACAAGGTACATAATGAGTGAATAGTTTGGATGATTTGTCTAAATGTGCCAAAAAATTTAATTATACTAGTAAAACAATAATTGAGTGCATGTAAACACTAAGTATTTGAGTGTATATAAACTCGAACTACATATCCTTTGATTATTGATTATTAGTTTTGATTATTATCTTTAATTATTTGTTACTTTCTGCAGGTGAGGAGGAGGTAAGTGGGTCTCGAGGCTCCGGCTGGACCTCCTACCTCCACAGCTGGTCTGGGATCAGATAGACTTGGTGACCAACCAAATCATCTTAAAACACTGGGAGCACATTGAAGTGGCATCACTGAAGTCTTTCCTATGATATTCTGTATTCGAGCTTCAAATAGTTAAACTGGGGCATTAAATATATTATTGGGACAGAGTAAAGGGGACCAGAGAATGTATTAGAGTGGGTTTGTGGTTGAGAGAACTGATCTAAAACCTTTGAGAATGGATGTGATAACTGTGATAATTTTCTGTCTTTCTTAGTCTTATTACCCTGATGGTGATATTAAAATAACACATTCTTGAAGTGGGGCTTATAAGGTGTAGGGCATCAGAAATAAAATAATATTTATGTATTGCATTATATTTTTAGTCTTTATAAGATACATGTACACAGATGTCAGTTTATGAGATTAAGGATTAATCGACTATGTATTGACTGAAACTAATTTAAGGCTGTAGGAACTGAGAGTGCTTAAGGTGCTCCTAGTGCTCCTCCTAGTGAACGACACAAAGTAACATCAGAAATGCAAACGGATTGAATGAATGAGTAAAATTAGAAAAAACACATAAGGTGTTATGTAAGTTTATAATCAAAGTATATTTTTATGATAATGACTTGCTTATGGGGGTAAATAAGTTTTCTGTTTGGTCCCTGTTTGGGGTTCTACAGTGTTCCTCTCTACACGGTCTCACAGCACTCCTTGTGTAAAACGTGTTCCCACAGCTTTGCATTAATTAGTTGAAAGATCTTGTCAGACATTTGACTCTTTTGCAGACATCTTTGACTAGTTTGCTTGGGTCCTGTATAATGTGCAGTACATTTTTCTGACTTTACTGCTTTATAAGTCATTTTGTTACAAATCACAATGCTATCAGCAGCTTCAGAGACGCAGAATGTGTTGCTCTACCTTAAAGACAGCAATTTTGCCTTTCATTGGTGGCAGTAGAAACATGCATATGAAATTAGTTTAAAACTAAAATCCTCTCCAAGTTTAACTTTTTACCAGCTTTTGTCTGGAAGGTTAATATTAAATATTAAAATGCCTTAATGCCACATACAGTGGTAAGTGTGTTGGTTTATATTGGTTAATGGGCTGACATTTAATAATCCATTTGTGCAGCCTATTAGCACAACCTTACTGCAGTTACATATAAATCTACATTTCTGACCAACACATACTGTTATATACTTCTATTAGTATGGATTTGCAGTTGTTCACTAATATCTCATGTTTTGTTCTTGTTCTGATCCTTTGCACCTGCAAGTGATGTTTGGTTTGTGACATAATCAATACTTTTATTGGATGAAGGAAGGTCTCGTTGACAGTGAGCACATCTGCTTTGAGCAACACCACCTGTCACATCTTTGGATGACACAATGTTTTCATTATTTTACCATGACTTCTCTGTGGGGTTGGAAAAACGTCTTTGCCTCCTTTCTGTAACTTGAACGCCTTTTCCTCTCCCAGCCAGTGTTGAAGAAACTTTGCTCGTTTGTTTTCCTCATTCCAGCGGCAGCTTCTTGGGTTTCATCCTCCACAAGTGAATGTACTTTTATCTTAACTTTTATATTTATGATGACTGCTGTCATCACAAGCTGTGAGAGATTATAAAAACTGTAAAATCTAAATGTGTACAAATGATTAGATTTAAAATCCTGCCATTGTTCTCTGCATGTACATCAAGAATTACAGAACTTGATTAACAGAATTAAAGTAATCAAAGCTTGTGTTAAGTTGTGCTTAATTTAGAATCATAGTATTCACTGTGTACCAGAGTTTGACTCTAAACAACACTTAGAAAATTTCTAAAGATGTTTTTAAGAGTGCAGATGCAGCTACAACATAACTTTGTAATTGTCTCCCTGACAAATTCAGAATAGAACTCAAAATCTTGCTTCAAACCTACAAAGCCCTCAACAACCTAGCTCCATCTTAAATTACCAATGTTATTGTTCCATATTTTCATAACAGCGCACTTTGCTCTCAGACTGCAGGCTTACTTGCGGTTCCTAGAGTTTCCAGAAGCAAAATGGGAGAAAGATCTTTCAGTTATCAGGCTCCTCTGTTGTGGAACCAACTTCCAGTTTCTGTCTGTGAGGCTGACACATTGTCCAGTTTTAAGACTTTCCTTTTTGATAAATCCTATAGTTAGAGTTGGCTTGTTATGCTGCTATAGGTTTACACTACTGGAGGACAAATTTACCTCATTTCTTAAAATGAATTGTTACAAATGAATAGTTTGAATTTGAAATTATTTATAACTTAGCATGATTCTTGACCTGCCATTGTGTATCTGTTCCTCTCAAACCCAGCCGGTTGAAGCAGACAACTACTTGTCCTGAGCCTGGTTCTGCTGGAGGTTTCTTCCTCATGAGCGAGTTTTTCCTTTTCACTGTCGCCTTCATGCTTGCTCAAGTTGAGAGTCCTGTGATGAGTTAAATTTAAAGTAGTCTGCTCCTCAGATAAATAACTTACTTTTTATATATATGAATGTTTCTGTTCAGTGACTTCTGTTGTGACGACGCTATATAAATCAACTGAATTAAATTGAATTGAATTAATAATCTAAAGTTAAAAAAATATATTGTTCGTGTTTCAATGTGCAGGAAGAACTTAGATCCAAAGAAATGTTAAAACTGTTGCCAGCGCATTATGATCACCAAGATAACTACACGACTGTCTGTCCCTCCCTGACTGATAAAACAATGAGAGGCAGACTGAAAAACAAGCCTCAAAGAAACAGTTGCTGTGTGAAAACTAGACATTGGATCTTTAAAAATTTTGCATCTTGAATCAATGGTAAAAGACTGATAGTTGCACATTTTATGTTTGTACCTACGGTATTATATGTAGGAAGTTTTTCACGTCCTGTATTGAAGAGAAAATTCTGAACTCACTGTAACAGTTTGGCTGTGCAAACTCTGAACTCGGGTTTAAGAGGAAACCATAAGTCTTACTGTGCAAAAAAAGTAAAATCTAATGTTTGTATATGTACCAAAAACTATTGAGAAAAAAAGGGTTGAAAAGATTTTGAACATTTTACACAGCTTAAAAATTAAGATTGACATCAACAACTTGTCGTTAACAAAAAAAAAAAACTTGGGAAAAAGTACTGTGATTGTGTAAAGACTGTTAAAGATACCAAAGTGTCAGTTTAGATGTGTAAAGTCCAACTTCCTGTGACCCGTTCAAATGTTGAACAATGTGAAATATGTCTGAGCGACAGAGCTCTAAGGACGTCTGGGGTTTCTCATGTGATTCACCAAAATCCCATTCATTTTAAAATACTTCATAAAGTTCCAAAAGGACCTTGAATACACAGGATCTGAAGATGTTTAATGTGAGCAAATAAATTACTCTGGATACTCGAAAAGATTAAAGGATGAACCAGATCAAATGTGAGGGCCTTTCTTCCGTCTGCTGCGATGGATGGAAAGTCATTTACGTAAAGAAGGGAAGGGGGAAAAGGGGGTTGCCTTTTAAGGAAATAAATGTGGTTCTGGTTTCATGGCGCATTCAGGGGAGGACACAAATAATAGCTACTACAGGCTGCTGAAAGTAAAAGGTAAACTAAACTTCCTGTGCAGCAGCAGCATCATTAACTCCTTGCTGTACTCTCTCTTTGGCTTTCTCTCTTAACTTGTTTAAATTTATCTGTGTAGTTTATTTTAAAGCTTTTGCCTCGGGTTGTATGTTTTTCCACAGCACCCACCCGTCTTGTTAAACTTCTGTGGAGGTTTGTGGAAAAGTCAGATTTTCCATCCACTCAGAGGGAAATCAGCTGATTTAGGAGAGGATGCACAAACTAAACTGGTGGGAGTCTAATTTAAAACGTTGTTGACTCACAAGAAGACTTTGGAGGGACTTCACAGGGTTGGACTTTTTGTTTCCTGACCATAAAATTTATAAAACTAATTCAGTAAAAACAGGAGGTTGAGCTAAAAGCTGAAATAGACACATAAAACACTGAATCCTTTGGTTTTCAAAATAAAAGCACTGTTAAAAATCATTCTGCACTTCATAGCACTTTGAAACTACTAGGTTAAATATATGCATAAAAACAATAAACTAACTCTCTTGTTTGGGGCTGCCCTGATTTTCCTTTTAAGTTGAAATTGAAAACTTTGCAGTTTCTTTTTTGCTTTGGTAATAAAAAATAATTTTATTTTGATCTAAAACAGCCAACCAACTCTTTCAGTACTTTGTCTTTTGTTTTGAGAAATAATGATTTGCTGTATAATATTTAATATTTAAATTGTGTTTTGTCTTACAGCAATTCACTGACTACTCTCATAAAAACTAGTACAAAAAAAGGCAATAAAACAATAAAATTTACACGTTATTTAAAGCAGTACATATTATACTGTACCTGTTCAAGTTGATCCGCTAGGCTGCTTACTTTATTTTAGATTGTTACATTCCTGCTCTCACATCACATTTATTTTACTACTGTTGGTTAATTTCATTCTCATACAACTTCTCAACATAGCATAGCTAAAGAAATAAATATTTTATAAGCAATGCATTTTTTAAGGTTAAGCTAAGCTCTCGTTAACAATACAAACTGGAGAAAAAAATAATGCAAAAGGTTTAATTGATTTTCAAGTGACAAAACCTACATTTGAAAGTTATTAGGGTTGGATTCAGTTAATCTTCTATTAAAAGTTTTTGTGAGTAATATGAAATTAAAATTATTGACAAGCGTATATAAATCATTGCAACCTGCAGCCCTAAAGCAACATGCAATGGTTTTATGGAGCTTTGACCAACACAATCATGGAAGTGAATAAGATGACTTTATTTATAACCACAAATAAAAAAACGACCAATAGAAATGACAAGTCATTCTGAATATATATTTGAAATAAATGAATTTCATTCATTCAACCTTTATTCATACAGGTTAGTCTCATTGAGCCAAGAGAACTCATTTTCATGAGACTTGGTTTAAACAAATGACACAGATGAGGTACAGACAGCAATAGACAATCATATAAAAATCATATAAAATGAAAAGTAAATACAAGAAATGAAATAAAAATGGACCACAGAAATGGCTACATTATAAAACAGTATAAAATGCTCAAAACAGGAAAATGTCTGAGTTGGTTTATGCCATGAACTTAGTTGTTTAAAATCCCTTAGAGAGGTCAAGGTCGAGAGCTTCAGATCATTTTTGCAGGGTGTTACAGGTAGGCCCAGATTTCCTTAATTTTGGGACATTGGCTGATACTGGCATGAGAAACTGATTTTATCATTTTATTTTTAGTTTCAACAACAATTGTCTGAACTTCATTTATATTTCAGAGTGCTACCTCATGGCCAGTTGAAACAAGTTTGTATTGTTTCTAGGATATTGTTCAAGAGTATGTTTTTCACTAAAATAATATTGGAAAATTAAAGGTGCATTGTGACTTTATAACACCTGACAGTGTCGCTTATAAAACAAAATTGGTATCGGCCAAAATTGGAATCGGCAGATCAGACGTTTGTAGAAATCGGTGATTGACCAGAAAGCTGCAATCGGTGCACCCCTAGTTCCAGGTCCAACAAATTGGTTTACTTTGATTATTTCAAAGCGGGATACTTATATTAATTTCCCACAGATCTAATAATAATAATAATAATAATAATAATAATATATTTTGATTTGATCAAAAAAGGTCTGCACAAAAAAAAATTTGTATTTCTTTATTTACAACTTGTTTTTAACTCTAATATGTACAAATACCACATACTGTCAACAGAATTTCATACTATTACAAACCCTATATTATTTTTCTATAAAAAAAAAAATCTGAAATAGCACTGAGGTCTTTATTTAAGCTACAAGTTAGGACTAAAAAAATAATCTGTATGCCTCTTTTACGATTGTCTATTGTTGTCACTGTTGTCCATTGTTGTCATCATTCTTTGTTGAAATCAGGTCTCTCTTGTAAATGAGTCCTCGAGGCTCAATGGGATTAACCTGTATAAATAAAGGTTGAATGAAAAGTACATTTTGTTGCTCTTGGCAAATTTAATTAAGCAGAAGTACGTTATTTTCTTACAGTAAACTGATCAGATAGTTGTTTTTTTTAGCTCTGTTTGAGCCTGAAATTAAAGTACAATTTGGTTGTGAAATGAGAGAAACCTGCTTTGTTTTATTTTGAAAGTGTTTGCCGGAAATAGAAGAATGTGGACTTCCGTTACGAAGCGAGAGGCGAGGCGGATTCGCCTTTCTGCAGTGAGCAGTCATTACTGTACGTTCAGAACTGTACAACATCTGGAAATCTGGTTCTAAGGACATTAAACACATCTGGTTCGGGAGAGGACGGAGCGATGTTCGGCATCACCGAAATGACAAACGGGTAAGAATTGATAAAGTTAATCTTTTGACATAAATTTTTCTGAAAAAGTAAAAATGAGTAGTTTATCGGTAGAAGAAGAAAAAAAACCCGATATGCAGTCCGTGTTTTTTTCTTAGGAAACCGCTGTTTAGTTGAAACAAACCTAGTTTTTTTTTCTAAAGTTTTTTCTGTACTTTTTAATACCAAAACCTTTAGTGAAAACGAAGCATCATAGAAAAAAAAAAAACTAGCAAAACACGAACGTCAATACATTTGTATCTTGTTTGCGGAGCGCCCCCTACCGTCTCATTGGGCGAACAGCTACTTGAAAAGTTTGATTTATTTTGGTAAACACGAGTTTCAAATTACTTCATAACAACAATATTTTCATTCTTGTTGCACTTACGTAATAGTCAAAATGCTGTACAAAACACTAATAAACCAAATTAAATATTAACAAAGTCCATGCTCAATAAATTAAATATTGTTCATCATCGCCAAAAAAAATACAACTTTTATAAACATCTAATTATGAAAGCATGAAAGCACAAAAATGGTTTCAAGGCTAGATGAAAAGAAACAATATAATTATAAAATAACAAAGCAAAAAAACGAAATGGAGTTTAAGCTAAACGAGGCAAAACCACAATAGCTAAAATTCAAAAAGACCAAATCAATAGCTACAAACAAAAAGAAGCAAAATGGTAACTAAAAGCCAAAAGTAGCTAAATGTTTGCTACAAGTAGCAAAACACTTACTAGAAGCTAAAGGAAAAAAACCAAAGCTATAAACCAAAAGGAGCCACATCCAAGGTAAAAGCAGCAGAAAATAACTACAAACCTATCGAAGCAGATTTCAGACAACAACATTGTTGAAGGATTTGAGTTGGATATTTTGAAAAGTGTAAAAGTTTAAAAGATCAAAAGAATAAGCTGAATGTTTTGATATTTGACTGGGTAAAATGGCACAAAGTTTGCAGAGGTAGGTCGATTGCAAAATTAATTGAAGCTGAATCAGCGTTGACACAAGGGATCAGAAACTGGGACCAGTTCTCAGAATGATTTAAAACAATCGATTGTTCATTCTGCTCAGCTCTTCAGGCAGCTCGTTGCACAACTTAATGTTGATCTAATGTTACTAATGTTAATAATCTTGTTAAAACTTTCCACAGACTTTGTTAGCATTGGCATAGGACAGGGTTGTTCAACTGGTGGCCCGGGGGCCAAATCAGACCCATGGGTGAGCCCACCAATGGGTTGATTTTTAACTAAAACTAGATTTTAAACCATAAAACAAACTTACTTAATGACAATAATTTCTGGATGTCCAGTCCCTGAGCTCTTAGCTTTCATTAACTGTGGCCTCCTGAGCAATTTAGTTGAGTAGCCCTGGCATAGGATTTCCTACAAGAACCAGTTGTCTTTTCGAGTTTACGGCTTTTAACCTTTTTTTGTATCGTTAATTATACAGGTAGTCTCATTGTGTCATGAGGACTAATTTTCAAGAGAGACCTGTTTTAGACAGTCAACATATAGAGTATAAACCTACAAACCTTAAGGTTTAAATAAACAATCCTAGGTTAACCTTTCAGGATTTTGAACAATTCAAGCTGTTTTCATCAGAACTATAAGAAAACTGGATTTTCTTGTGGAATATTTTTTTCATAGTACCATAGTTTCAAAAAGTGCAGACCATATTTATCTATATCCACCTCCTCCCTGCTGAGGAATGTCCTCATAAAGTCACTGGACAGTAGTCTCTGCTTTCCAAACCACTTCCTGGCCACTCAATCTCCAGGGATGGCTACTCAGAAAAACATTTTATCTTTCAGCAACAAGAAAGTTCATGCTTGTTATGACCCGAGGTGAATCTGGCCATCATCAAGCACATTAGCTGTAGCGTAAGCCTTCTATAAATGTAAAGATCATTGTCTTGTATGTTATCTGATCCAGCATTGTGCTGTTGATACAAACAGAGCTTAGACGGACGTCTCAGCCTCCAGTGCAGACTTGTCCTTGTTTGGAAGTCTGGAGATGAAGGATTTGACTGTGTGCAGCTGACTGAATGCAGGAAGTGTTATAGGAGCTGTGACTGCACACATTGTCGGTCTGTTACACTGCATTCAGTTTCATTATTTTGCATGAGTAGTCTATTGATAAACTGAAAAAAAAAACTAAAACCCACTGATCTATGAGCATTCTGGAAAATAAAGTCAGGGGGTCTGAGAAAGTAGCCTGTGCAAAACTCTCATGCCTTGAAATGAAGAGGCTGGCTGCAAAATTTAATTCAACCTCAGCTGAGATATTATCTCCTGACCATTACAAAATACAATTAAAATAATTAGGTCTGTATGCAATAAATGCATAAACAGACTTTTTAACAGTTTAAACAAAACAAGACCATTGGTTAATATCCAAGATGGCCGCGCTCAGAGCAGTTGCAGCTTCACAGGCTCCCGGTACCATCCCAGTTTTTAGAAGTTTTGATATTGACTCTGTGCCTGACTCTGCGCGATTTATGCGTGTGAACTATAGCCGAACCGAACTGATGAGAATAGGAGCGGATTTGCCACGAAATATAGCAGAAATCAGCAACAAACTCAAAGCTACGCTCGGCAGAATGCAGATCTTAAAGTCATCTACCTGGAAGCTGCAGCAGAGGCGTTCCAGCGGGCAGAAGAGGAAGCGCTGCTCCCGGCTTAAGAGGAGAGGATGCCGGGCGGGGGTTATGGTGAGGCTACGAGCTAACGCTAAAGCCGGTAAACTCCCCATGCCGTCTCTCTTTCTGTCGAATGTCCGCTCGTTGGACAACAAGGTGGATTTACTTCGTCTGAGAGCGGGCGCCTCAGAAGAGATGAAGAAGTGTGCAGTGCTTTGCCTCACAGAAACGTGGATTACAAGTGAAACGCCGGACTCAGTCTTCCAGCTGGATGACAGACTTTTTTTTCGAGCGGACCGCTGCAGCGAGCTAACGGGGAAATCACGGGGGGGCGGAGTATGCATTTACGTGAGTAAAAGTTGGTCCACGAACTGTACTGTTGTAAATAGCTCATGCTCGAAGGCTTTGGAGCAAATAACAGTGAAATGTCGGCCACATTATCTACCCCGAGAGTTCACAGTGACTTTTATCACAGTTGTTTACATTCCTCCGGACGCTAATGCTAATGAATCACTACAGGAGCTTCATGATATCATCAGCTCGCTGCAGAACAAACACCCCGAGGCTCTGTACGTGGTAGCCGGAGACTTTAACCACGTGAATCTAAAGGACTGTCTCCCAAGCTTTAATCAGCATGTGACCATTCCAACACGTGGAGACCGCACGCTGGACCGTGTTTACACGAACGTAAAAGATGCATACAAAGCCGAACCCCGCCCCCACCTAGGACTGTCAGACCACATCTCAATCTTCCTGGCTCCTGCTTACATGCCCCCGCTGAGACGCTCCAGACCGGTTCAAAAGAAAGTTAAATGCTGGATCCAGGACAGTGGCCCCTTACTGAGAGATTGTTTTGATCGAACAGACTGGCAGGTTTTCAGAGAAGCTGCTGAAAATGGAGGTTCGCTTGATCTTGACCAATACACATCCTCAGTACTGGGTTACATTAGTACATGTACTGACACAGTCTCCACTATCAGAAATGTTAAAAGCTACCCAAACAGAAAACCTTGGCTGAATGCAGAGGTGCGTACCCTGCTGGAAGCCAGGAACACTGCCTTCAGGTCTGGAAACTCAGAGGAGCTGAGTAGGACAAGAAAAGAGCTGGTTGCTGGTATTAAGAGGGCCAAGGGCACATATGCAAAGAGGATCGAGGGTCAATTCATCTCACAAGACCCTCGGAGCATGTGGAGGGGCATTAAGTGCATAACAGATTATAAAGGAAGGAGTGAACAATGTCCCAAAGACCCATCTCTGCCTGATGCCCTCAACAAGTTCTATGCACGCTTTGAAGACCCGAACAGACCACCCAGCACCAGACTCACCTCACCACCGGATGAAGAGCATCTCAGCGTGACCTCAGCAGAAGTAAGGAGTACCTTCAGGAGGATTAATCCGCACAAAGCAACTGGCCCAGACAACATCCCCGGAAAAGTGTTGAAGGAATGTGCTGATCAGCTCTGTGAGGTGCTGGCAGACATCTTTAACACCTCACTTACCCTGGAGACAGTTCCCACCTGCCTGAAGACTGCCACCATCATCCCAGTCCCAAAAAGCTCTACAGTGACTGGTCTGAATGACTATCGGCCAGTGGCCCTCACCCCGATAGTCGCTAAATGCTTCGAAAAACTGGTCATGACTCACATCAAAACAACCATCAACATCAACGAGGACCCTCATCAGTACGCATACCGTGAGAACCGATCAACAGAGGATGCAATCTCCTCTGTGGTCCACACTGCACTCAACCACCTGGAGCAGAAAAACTCTTACGTCCGTATGCTCTTTGTGGACTTCACATCCGCCTTCAACACCATGATCCCCCAAACCCTGATGGACAAACTATCCACACTAGGACTAAGCCCCTCCATCTGCAACTGGGTACTAGACTTTTTAACAAACAGACCACAGTTAGTGAGGATCCACAACCTCTCCTCCTCCACCATAACCCTCAGCACTGGCTCCCCTCAGGGATGTGTGTTGAGCCCCCTCCTGTTTACTCTGCTCACATATGATTGTGCAGCTACCCATCCAGGCTGTCACATTGTAAAGTTTGCAGATGATACAGCGGTGGTGGGATGCATCACAAACAATGATGAGTCCAGCTACAGGCAGGAGGTGGAACACCTGGAGAGCTGGTGCAGAGAGAATAACCTTCACATCAATGTGAAGAAGACAAAGGAGATGATTGTGGACTTCAGAAGGAACAAAAACACCTACACCCCCCTGAACATAAGAGGATCTGCGGTGGAAGTGGTCTCCAGCTACAAGTACTTGGGTGTACACATGAATGACAACCTCAGCTGGAGCAACAACACCACCAGCCTGATCAAGAAAGCTCATCAGAGACTCTACTTCCTCAGACGGCTGAGGCGAGCTGGTCTGGGAAGCTCAGTCCTCACCTCCTTCTACAGGTGTGCAGTGGAGAGCATCCTGTGCTCGAGCATCAATGTGTGGCATGGAGGCTGCACAGCTGCAGAAAGAAAAGCTTTGCAGAGAGTGGTGAAGGCTGCACAGAAATCTGTTGGAGTCAGTCTCCCCACCATCACAGACATCTACACCTCCAGATGCAGGAAGAGGGCCACCTGCATCATGAAGGACCCCACCCACCCAGCACACACACTTTTTGCCCCACTCCCCTCAGGAAGGAGGTTAAGGAGCATTAAGTGTAGAACCACTAGACTGAGGAACAGCTTCTACCCTGAGGCTGTTAGACTCATGAATCTCTAACTAGAATAATCACTGTGAAAAACCATATCATGTTGCTGCTGATCTGTTTCATGTTGCTGCTGATCTGTTTCAATGTTGATGTGTTCATGCGTGCACATCTGCTCACAGACTCATGTTCATGTTTGTGGTGATGTTCAATGTTTTATGTTATGAGTGCTTAGTGTATATTTAGTTGATGTTTTTATTAGTTCATATCTTAGATGTTATTACTGTTTTTCTTATACATTTTATTGTTGGATGTAACTGGGACCCTGTGTACATAATTTCGCTCCACCACATGTACCACATGAGGTGCGAATGACAATAAAGAAACTCTGACTCTCTGACTCTGATTACTTGTGAACAAAATGCTGAAACTCTTCCACATCTCGCTCTTCAACTAAAGACAGAATTAATTTGAAGCTATTTTTAGGGAGCAGGTGTTTCCGATTAAGACGTGCTGGTCTTGTTTATGTTTGCATTTAATTTACCCATTTATAATAATGTAACATTGTTTCATGACAGTTCAGCTGATTTACAAGTAAGTTGATGACAGTCAAAGTCATAATAATAATCATATTATTAAAAATAATCATAATTATTTTTGTTTTTTGTTTTTTTTACTTAGTTTTGTTTCTGAAACTAACTAGTGGTTTGTGTCTCATGCTAAAAATACAGTTTAGAATAACTTTTTACAATCATTAACAAAACATGAGCTTCTCTGTTATTTTTCTATTAACAGTGACAACAAACAGCGTTTATTAGCTCCCTAATTATGTAATTATCTACTTGTCCAAAGTTTTTTTGTTTGTTTTTCAGTAAATTTTTTCCAGTTCTACGAACACAACAAAGGGATCATTATGTTGTAGAAAATAATTACCCAGCAAAATTATGCAGAACTGGGGAACAAATTGAATTCTTGGCCACTATATAGATCTAGATCTATATAGTGTCTAGATATCTACATCATCAACTTAACACCCTGCCTTTCCTCATAGCCTTGTCATTCTCTTCTCTGACACTCCCCTCCAAGTTCTCCCACCCTGCCTTTACTCAAATGAAACATCTAAAACCACACACAGATGTAGAAGTTTATTGGTATTACTCCAACCGATTTCTGTCAAATAAGGAAATGTACAGACACTACATCCTGCATTACCCACGCCACTGCAGAGAGGAAGTGATGTGGCCGTGCTGACAGCGATAACAGCAGCAGGAGGGTTTGTGACTTTAGAAACAGCTGAAACTTTCTTACTGTCGGACACTTTATAGGTAAGACGGGTGTTTAATTGTTAAATTAAATTAATCAAGTTATTTGCAGTTCACTTTTGAAACCTTGTGCTTTTGGCTCATGCTTTGGGGCTGCTGGACTTCTTGTGTGTGAGAGCCTTGGTGTGACTGAGTTTACGACTCTAATGTTATTAGATTATAAGAATAGCAGCTTCCTGTAACATATGGTTCATTATACAGTCTAATCAGATTAAGAGCAAAAAATAATTAACTTTATTTAGTTCTACCATAGTTTTCAAATTAAGACTAAGTTGATAGCTTTAGATGGGGGAACACTAAAATGACTAGATCTTTTTTCACCACACAAATTGTATTAAGTATTTTGTAGCTGGGTGGCATGGTGGCACAGTTGGTAGAGCCGCTGCCTTTCAGTGAGCAGGTCGCTGGTTCAAATCCCAGTTGGGGTCTCCCCAGGTGGAGTTCGCATTATCTCTCTGTGCATATGTGTTTTTTCTCAGGGTTCTCCAGTTTCCTCCCACAGACCAAAAACATGCATGTTAGGCTGATTGGTAACTCTAAATTGTCTGGGTGTGAGTAAGAGAGTGAATGGTTGTTTGATGGATGGATGGATTTTGTAGCTGTAATACAAATGTTGTCCACATAGAGGCAGTGTCGTAATTGCAGAGAGCACGTCGGAATGTGGAAAATGACTTCTAGTGTGTGAGTGAGTGTAATGATGAGGAGTCACTGAATCTGATTATCTCAGCAGTTTTCTCAACACATTTACAACTTTGATTCAAAACTAGCTGTGGATTAAAAATTGCAAACATTTTCTATATACCCAACTCTTACTTCTGATAACATCACTTTAAACGTACAAAAGTTTTGTTTTAAGTTTGAGGGAACTCAAATAAAGTGGCCTATTTGTACAAAGCAGAGGGTAGAAAGAAATTCCCATTGACCCCGTGTTACTGTGACCCTGCAGCAGCTGCTCCTACACCTAAAGTTGACGTTAAAGTTCAACGTTCACACTCTGCACTTATGTCTGTGAGTCGGTGTGTCGTTAAAGGCAAGTGGAATTTTGAACAGGTCAAGGCAAGCACATGACAGTGGTTTTGTATATTTTGTACCTGTCAGTACATATCAAGTTACTAACACCTCTACCCATCTATACTGATGAATTCATTTGATATATACTGAACAGCATCAACACAGTTAAGAACATAAAATAAAGGTACTTGTAGTTTTATCTTCTATAGAGACATTTTTTATCAGTACAACCCCTAGTCTGAAAATATTGGAACTATGTGTAAAATGTAATTGAATTCAGAATGCAATGATTTGCAAATCTCATAAACCTATATTTTATTTACAATGGAACAAAGTAAGCATATTAAATGTAGAAAATAAAATAAAAAAAAAACTGTACCATTTTTTGGCACCAATGCATCTCCAAAATATTGGAGCATGGGCAGCAAAATGCAGTAAAAGTAGTGCAAATAGAATTAGCTGGAGAAGCATTTTAAAACCAGTTAGGTTAATTAGCAACAGGTCAGAAAAAGGACTCGGTGTCAAAAGAGCTTTTTAGAGAAGCTGAACAAACAATGGAACAATTTTAGGATAATGTTCCTCAATGGAGAATTGTGAAGACTTTGAATATCCCATCGTCTACAGTTCGTAATATCAGTCTTGGCTCATCTTTTCTAAGATAAAGCTACTTAAGCATAGGCTGAGGCAAAGTGGACAACTGTTCTGTGGTCAGAGGAATCAAAATTTGAAATTCTTTTTGAAAACCACATATGTCCTCTGTATTTAAGAGGAGAGAGACCATCCAGCCTGATATAAAATCACAGTTCCAAAGACTACCTCTCTGATGGTATGGGGGTGCATTGGTGCCCATGGCATGGGCAGCTTACACATCTGGAAAAGCACCATCAATGCAGAAAAATGTATATGGTTTTAGAACAATATAATTCGTTCCAGCAAAACAATCAGCAGAGAAGACCCAGGACAGTTGAACAGTTAGAATTCTCCATCAGACAAGAATGAGACAACATTCCCCTCCAGAAACTGCTGCAGCTAGTTTCACCCACCTGGAGGAGAAGGACTCCTGTCCGTATGCTCTTTGTGGACTTCACATCCGCCTTCAACACCATGATTCCCCAAACCCTGATGGACAAACTACTCACACTAGGTCTAAGCCCCTCCCTATACAACTGGGTCCTGGATTTCTTAACCAACAGGCCGCAGTCTGTGAGGATCCACAACTTGTCCTCCACCATAACCCTGGCTCCCCTCAGGGCTGTGTGTTGAGCCCCCTCCTGTTCACTCTGCTCACATATGACTGCGCACCTACCCATCCAGGCTGTCTGAATGTAAAGTTTGTAGACGATACAGCTGGTCCTGGGACAGGACTGAGGACAGGTGTCCTCAGTTCCTAAATGTTTATAGACTGTTGTTAGAAGAACAAGAGAGGATGCTTCACTGTGGTAAACATGGCCCTCTCAGATTTTTCAGATGTGTTGCTTCCACAAAATATAAAATGACCAATTTTTCACAACAACAAAAAAGGTTCAGCATTTGATATGTTTACTATGTTCCATTTTGTTTATTCACAAGAACTTTGGTTCGACTAACATCTGATGTCTTTTTACATTTGTTTATTCTTCAGTTGTCTTCTACATTGTTTTTGTTTTTATGTTTTTGTTCTTTCTTCGATTGTGAAAACAGCTCTGTTTTGAGTTTAGTCTGTCCTTAGAGGCAACTGTCTGAAAATGTGTATTTGTTGTTTTTAGTGTCAGTCAGAGAGGAGCACTTGTTCCCACATAATGCTGGAATGAATTATTCATACTGACATTTTTTTTGTTTTTCAATAGTTCCTTTGTTTCTGCTGACAAGTAATTTCAGTTTTACAAAAGAAGAGCGCAAATTTAATCCCAAGCGTCTGGAACTGGAATCTGCTGATGGCGGGTTTTAGCTGTTTTGTCTTTCTTTTTCTGACGTTTGTTTTTGTTTTTAAAATAATAATGTAGAAAAAAGGAAGAGGTGATTAATAAATGCTTGATATGTTCCTCTTTTGCCCTGTACCTGCTGGAGGAGGAGGGGGAGGAGTGTGAAGGTGTTCGTGCTGTGAGGCCACACCTCTGTCTGTCCTCCCTCAAAGGTGTGAGCCCTGGGGGGGGTGTTGAAAGAGGGCGAGAGCAACACAGAGCCTAACATTTTCTAACAGGATCCTAGACTTTCTGTGACCGGAGAGTTTTCAGCTCACAAGTAGGAAGGAAGGAAGGGAGAGGGGGAGAGAGGCGAGAGGGAGATGAAGTCTTTGAGGCTGAAAGAGTTGTCCAACTCAGACTTGTACAGACGAAGACAGGAGAGACCAGACAGTTATGGACATCTGGCAACCGACAGCCTCAGGTGAGTGGAGGCTCCATATGAAGCATCATTTGGGTGAGCATTTATGATAAGGATATTTGTGAAATGCTTTATTTATATAACTTTAACTGGTGCTGATGGTATATTTCATGACATTTTGTTGATGTTCTACATGTGATACTTACAGATACTAGACAGAGCTGAACTAAATGTAGTCTTTTTTGCTTTTTTGTTATTTTATTATCTATGCTCACTAAAGACTGTCGGAGGATTTTTATTAGTTTCTAGGTGTGTTCAGTCAGCTAAAGAATTTTTCCTTAATCTTTAAGTTGATTATTTTCCTGTTAATGCACTGAGATGCAATAAGATTGGTTTAAAAATACATTCTGCTGTGCCCTTTGACCTTTGGAACTGCTGTGATTGTTGTGATTTGTTTATCAGTGTTTTTTTTATTATTATTCATTTACCTCTGATCTTGCAAACTAGGAAATTTTACTTCTGTTGCCAGAGCCCCACATCATTACCAAATAATCTGACTATAAGTCTCTACCTGTCTGTCTTGTGTTGACAAGAACAGATACGGAGAAATGTGGTGGAGAATTTTTCCAGATACTGCAACAGATGGTTGAGTGAGCATCATCAAACTTTTGCAAATTTAGTTTCACAATATGATATGGTCAGCTTCTTGCACATGTTCTTTTTTTGTTAAACACCTTATTGTGTGTGTGTGTGTGTGTGTGTGTGTGTGTGTGTGTGTGTGTGTGTGTGTGTGTGTGTGTGTGTGTGAGTGAGTGTGTCTGATCCTCAAGTGGCTTTAGAGGAATGCAGTAAATGTGAGGAATGCAGGTTGAAAGAAGGAGCTCTTGCTTTAGAGGTGTCCCCAGTCAACCCACGGGTTGTTTCTTTGAACCCTTGCTTTATACACAATGCAAGGTTTGTCTTAGCTGCTATCAAACTCAATATATCTACAATTAAATTAAAAATAAATTGAGAGGAGTTTATATCCAACAGAGCATGCATGGGCCCATGTTCAAATTTGCTGTCACAAATATAGTACATAATCCATGTAAATAAATGTTACTTATATTATTCTTTCATTATGTGCAGTATTTAGGTAAAACTTGCCTTAAAATGAGTAAAGGCAGTGGTTCTCAAACATTTAATAACAAGTTCCACCTTAGAAAATACTAAATTGTCCAAGTACCACCATTTTGACTATTTACCAATCTAGTTGAATGTCTGTCTGTAACCTAAAAACCAAACCAGGTTTTTATCCTGATCTTAACACACAACACATGAACCTGATGAACCTCAGCTGGACCAACTACAGTATATGTGAGGGGATCTAGCGATAATGGCTAAAGCACCCAATGAGCCTGAGGTCCACTAGAAATGTCTTTTAAAATTCTATTAACAAACCTTAAAACATTTGGATTGCTAAATACTTTTAATAAATTTACCAGTGTTTACATTTTTATTCCTAAGCTTAACGAAGGAGATGAGATCTTAATGTGTCTTACCTTTGACTCCATACTTCAACCTATTTTGGTCCTTCGACTGATGCTGTCTTTACGTTTTAGCTTAACATTACATTTCAGCTAATGAAGATAACTATCTAAGTTTTAAATAGTTGACACCGTAGTTTTTGGAGTACCACTACAAGGGATCCTTAGTCCCACCAGTGGTTCTTATACAGTTAGAGAATTATGGATTTAAGGAAACTCTGCTATAGATATGTAGCTAAAAACATGATTTAATTGTCTTTAGTTAGAATAAAAATGTGCTCCTAGCTAAAGAAATTTTTTCAAGGGAATTATTTCCTCTAATTTTAGCATCAGAATGACAAACATTGTAAATGCAAATTCTCCAACTATTGTAAAATATCAGACATTTAGCCTAAAAAAGTCAGTACAAAACAGAGGAAAACTAACATGAATAGTTCTATTAATGGGATGTTCTTAAATGAAAAAAAGGAAAATAGAGCTTTTTTATTTAGACTTGTTTACAGAAAACTTAGTAAATTTCATAATTTGATGTACATGAGACACTTGTGCAATTATAAGTATTGTTTGAGTTAACTTGAAAATAAACCTCAATGTATGCTCTGATTGGGATTTTATGCTGCTGTGTTGATTTATGTCCAGTTACTGAATATCAACACTCTGGCAGTGTGTAAAAACTGATCAGCGACGTTTTTTTAATAAATAATTGTAATGGAAAAAAACAGAAGATAGCAAAACAGATTGTGTGTGCAGCTGTTTAATTTGTTGAGTTTATTTATTAATTAGTCAGCTTATAAAACCAAGAAAGAGCCTTGACATTAAGCAAAGTAAATTTTTATGGGTTATTCTGATTTCATAGTACCGTAGATAAAACTACCAGTACATAAAAGTACCTTCACTTGTATAAAAGAACAGAAATGAGATATGTTTTTTTTCTCAAAGCTAAGTGTTTTTTCCTGCCTTGGACAGTGAACTAGGACTGGACTGTTATTAGTGCAGATCAAAATGTCCCTTGGGACCTCTTTCACAAGACAATAGAAATATTAGTCAGGATTTATGCTGGCGTAGTCACTGAATCAGAGCGTGACTCAGTTTGACATTTAGTCAAACGTGTGTGTTCACTTGTACGATTGTGTCTCTGCACACACACTTAACGCTTTGCAAAAGGACAAGAAGTTTTACCCAAGCAGCCCTCGGGTCTGCGTTGCCATGGTTGGTGTTGACTCAGTGAGTGCGAGTGTGTGACCTGGGCGTGTTCGATTTGTGTGCCTTCAGCGAAGAAAAGTCCAAATCGCTGCGAACAAATATATTCAGCTGGACAAATTAAGATAGGGTTTAATAAAAAAAATAATTGTAATGTAGTTGCTGTTTACCTCCAACCTTCCGAGATTAAATTTGCAGCACTATAATAAAGATTTTTGATGACCCATGTCTTTTTTTTTACAACTTTAAACACACACTGTGCGTGCACTGCAGCACTGTGCTGTCATGTGACGTGTAACAAGTGGTGGCTCTAACACAGATAGGAAGCGTCAAATGCAGCCTGAACCCAAACAAATGATGTCATGCAAAAGTGTAGAGGTTCAGTATTAACATATGTAGCGTTCTTTCACACTGGTATTTTGTTCTTTGAGAAAAAGTACCATATTGTCCGCCGTACACGTTGCTCCGCCCTATAAGTCTCATCAGTCCAAATATGTTTAAGAAAGTGGAAAAATCCATAAATATGTCGCTTCGCCGTGTACGTCGCATCTATTATGCATCACTGCTGACACGTCACGTTTGTTATGCGTAACCGCTGACAACCCAGAAATGTGGGCCAAACCCGGAAATGTGGGCCAGTGTTGTGCCAAAAATCGAATGGCGGGAGCGTGCACGGGAGGACTTTAACAAGAATTTAACAAGATTAACACTTAAAAACAATTATTTGTTTGCTCAAAATTATAGTAAAGATGTGTCTCAGTCTAACTTTTGCTTAATAAATGCACTTTGACGGTCAAATCACCTGTATTTCAAAAGCCGATTCGCGGAAGCGGGCACACGCAGAGGGATGAGTCGCTGTTCATTTCTTCAAAATTAAACAAAAAAATCACCTAAAACAATTATTTGTTTGCTCGACTTTATAGTAAAGGTGTATCTCAGTTGAACTTTTACTTAATAAAAGGACTTTAACGGTCAAATCAGCTGTATTTTTTTTTTAAGTATTCGCTGCCTCGGTGCTCTGGGAGCATGCAGACGGAGGAAATCATGAAGGAGGAACGCTGCGCATTTCTTTGAAATTTAACAAGATAAACACCTAAAACAATTATTTGTTTACTCGACATTATAGTAAAGGTGTATCTCAGTTGAACTTTTACTTAATAAATGCACTTCAACGGTTAAATTAACTGCATTTTGCCAGGGCGGCACAGCGAAATGAAGCTGATTTGACGGTTGCTCCAAATGAGCAGAACGAAGGTGGCAGGGTATGGCAAGCCGACTGAGTCATTAATAGCCACTTTTACCTACTCTATGTCACAACGGCATGCCATACTACTCGAGTGCCATGCCATCTAGCGGCTGGAAATTGTAGTGTTCAGTATTTTCAGTCAGAATGAATGAAAACAGTCATATCTCAGCCAAAAATTGGTTTATAAATATGGGGAAAAAAATCCATAAATACGTATTTTCGGCGTATAAGTCGCAGGGCATGCAAATTATGCAAAAACCGCGACATAGTGTGAAAAATACAGTAGTTTAAAGACATGCAAAACTCTTAACAGTCCCTTCACTTGACTAGCTACAAGCCAACCCAATGGAAAGACTTTCTCCATCATGTGATCTATGACTGATGTCACGGCTCAAATTGATATGACAGAACATCATTTGAAAATTTACCAGACTAACCCTTTAAAAGATGAGTATACTATTACTTACCGCTATTTTACAATTCAGTTCAGCCTGATAGTAAAAGTCTCACGGTGTACCACTGGGTGGTGCACCATTTAGCACAAAATGAGGACAATTCATTGAATTTATTTTTATTTTTTTTCATTTCACTCTGGATCTGTTTGATAATTTTCTAAATATGTTTGTACTTTATTACTTTTTTGTGGGATTATTTATTTGCACCCAAGATTTAATGGGGAAAATCTATTTGCAGATGTTTAATTTTTTTTTATTTAAATATGTCCTTGTGGTTTGTTTGTCGAAATGTTCTTGACATTGCTAAACCCTAGGATTTTTTTGCTGGAACAGGATAGTGTATTTCCTACCTGATTTCCAGCAAGAGGCTGGCTGACCTGACCTTTGACCCATCCATTAACCTTTAAAGACTCCATTAAGGACATCTCACGGTGCTAAGGAAGAACTGCTGGGATGTTTCTGGACTGCTGACAGTTGCTGTGGCTTTTTTTAAGCTAGAGTTGACATATATATCAGCATGTGTTTTCCCTGTATCTCTATTTTTCTCACACAGAGGAAAATATCTTAGAATCTCCACAGCAAATTAGAGGATTATGTGCTTTTTGAATGTCCAAGACATAAAGTTAAAGTTACACACGACTTAATATGTGTGGCAAGTGGCAATAAAGAGTGAGCTCAATGCAACCCCATCTAAGATGTCACAACACAATGCAATCCTTCTGGTGGTTTGGATGCCTTAGAACTGTAAGACATAAAAATAAATATGTATGAGTTTTTGGTTCTTTTTTCCCCCATTGTGGCAATGTTTATGGTATTCAGAACAGATGGAAACGCATCAAACCAACCTTCTTAATGGGCACATTTTTTCCTGTTTTTTGATCCCGCTTGTTAAACAGTCATTTTGAGTAATAGCAAAGTCAGCATGGGGTGGAGTTATTACTTTAAATTGTTTTTTTTTAATACAAGGGAAAGATGCAACATGACAGCTTCTGGTTTTAGGAAAGATTGTTTCAACATTTTCAAATCAGCACTATTTAAAGTAATTTTCCACCCTCTTCTTTAACATGGTTGGCACCGTTTTGAGAAAATCCACATGAACAATACAACTTTGTTGTACCAGACTGGACACAACTCTTGCATTTTTGGGTGGAACTCGACTCGACCCAGCAAATGTACAGTAATCAGGAGGAGCGTTTCCTGTTGAACACCCGCCCTCTGTCCCTTGTACCCTCATCAGTCAATGCTAGTTTTCCAGTGGCTTCACAGGTTTTTACGATCTTACGTTTAAAAACGGTTCAAAGCATTTCTAAATTAAAGGCCAAGCATTCCTTGAAGGAATTCACAACGCATGCCACCTTTCATGCCAGACGTTTAGACCAAGATCATCTAATGTTGAGAAATGTTGGTGTTGTCTTGGTAAAACCATAGATTGTGTTGGGGGTGATTCAGCTATGACCACATCAAATTTTAGCTTAATATCTGTAAAACTAACTGAGTGTATCCACTTCTGTGTTGGCTAACATCAGTGATATCTGTGGGTGACCGTCTTGAATGGCATTGACTCCAAAAGTGATTCAGCTTTAAAGGTACATTCAGTTTTCAAATTTAATCAAATTCAGTTTGCTATGTCATAAAATGTTTTGCTGACAGATGACTCCAAGCAATTAATAGCAAAGTTTTAGGCAAATATGTCATGCAATGAGTAGCACTTTGTAAAATATCTGTGAAATTGAGAGAATTATTGCCATTTTTGTGTCATAAATTGGGTTGGCTCCAAAGGTTAATCAATTTTAGAGGTACATTCAATGTTTATTGCTTGAAAGTTTAAAAAAAAGTGTCTGCTGATTCATTAGATATTTTGCTAACAGTCAAGATACACGAATACACTCAAACATATACACTATTGTCCACCTTAGCCTTTCAGTAACAAGAAACAATGATACATGTTGGGGATGCACGATATTATCGGCATAGTATCGGTATCAGCCGATATTAGGGTTAAAGTTCAATATCGGACATCAGGCATTCCATCAAAATAACTCACCGATATAAAAGATGCTGTTTTTGTATGACAACCCAGTGACAAGGATTCCTGCAGCGGCAGCACAACGTGATGACGTCACGCACGTCTACCTGATCTCACGGCGGAGAGGAAAATTCAAAATGTCGGCGGTGTGGAGGTTTGTTTTTCGTTGAGGAAGTCAGATTCCAAAGATTTTTGGACTACGTTGAGCCTTGCTACATCGTCCCCAGTCGGAGATATTTTTCTGACATAACCTTAGCCCAGTTACAAGCTGTCATTTCCGATGTCATTGAGAAGCTAATAGCCGATAGCACTTGAGTGAGTTTTACCACAGACATTTGAACGTCGTGTTAGCCCCGTTAGCATGATTAGTCTTACGGCACAATGGATAGACAAAAAGTTTGAACTTAAAAAGGCTGTGCTTCATGCACAAGAGTGCAGAGGATCCCACACTGCAGCTAGGAACCTGGAACAAGCCTCCACAAGTGAGACGGCAATGCTAATAAATAATATTTTAACACTTTTCATTTAATACAAGTTAAAAGTGCTATGCATATGGCTGTTACTGAATATGTCACCAGCTCTTACAGCTGTTACACAATTTTTGTAGCAAATAAGCCTAAATAAGAGGGCTAGGTTCTGACAAAGGAAAGTATTTAACATATCGTATCAGTTATCGACCAAATAAGTTTTAACATATCGGATATCGGCCAAAAATCCAATATCGTGCATCCCTAATACGTATAGCTTATTATGTCATTAATTTCATCTTTCAGACGTCTCTGTTTGGAAACCTATCAGTCTTGACAAGTTCGTTAAAATATGTGAATAAATAACTGAATTTGTATGTACAGCCTGGTCCCTTTTGTATGTAAACTTGGTCATACACGTACACACACATACGCGCACACACATAAACATAAAACAGCAGCTGCCAGCACCTAGTTTGGAGTTGAGGCTCCGTTGAGTGTCTATTTGTAGAGTGGAGTCATGAAGACTGTTACACTGAGACATGTTTCAGCTGGACACACACACACACGTACACACAGGTCATAAACATCACGGTGGAGACAAGCGTTCATGTAAAATTCTTATTTCTGCAGTGTTAATGCAGCAGCTGTTTGAAAGTGTGAAACGTGTTTGTCTCACTGGAGACTGAATCCATCTGGCCCGTTTTTTTTTTATGTTTTGCAATGTGGTCATTAATTTGAGAACCCAGTTGAGCTCAACCCACGGAGTTAAATAAGACGACTAGAGAGCGCACTCCGTACCCCGTCCACCGTCCACCGCTTGCATCTGTGGCATCGTGGAGGAGCAAGATGTCAATCAAAGAGGGCAACTGCTCACAGCCGACATAGCAACTAAGTGATTATCAGCAGACCCAACTTAATCTGTGTCACAACTGATTTGTAATATTTTTACAATAAATTAAAAAATACATATAATTACAGTATTGTCAGTATCATCTAGATATATAAGGAAAACATATAATTTATAAGTAATAATGATCTAAACTAGATCCAAAGTCATTCAATAACATGCACAACTCCGAAAACATATAAAAAGAATAATAACGTATTTATTATTATTTACCAGTTGTGTAGTCGACACCTAAAAAATGCTCACTGCATACCCGGTGATACTTTGACGAATGAAACGTGTCTACTGATATTGGCTAACCATCTTCTCAGTAGGTCAGGTTTGTGTTATGGAAACCTAAAAATAGTCAAATATACAATATTATTTTACACTGAGTAAATATTATATGAATCTGAGGAAATACCAAATTGTACTATTTGATAATGTGTGCTAAATTGTAGCATGATTCAGCACAGTGCTACACTGTAAAACGATATATGTCACAGAAGCTAATATTTACCCAATAATTCAATAATTAACAGAGATTACATTGGCTTTATAGGCTGATTTTAATTTTAAATGGTTACATTATTAGCTTCAATTCTGGTCAGATCACATTCACATTGAGGTAAATAAGATCAAATTTACTGACTTGTGAAATAAGACACATTTTCCTTTTTCTCTTCAATTGGTACAACTGTAGCACACACTTTTGTGGCATTTTGATATGCATTAGCTTATATACATCCTAATATCATTAATATTATCAAGGTTTTTTTTTTTTTTTTTTTTACATAATCAGCCCTTACTGTTGTCTATTTTGCCAGTTTCTACAACAATGCTAAGTCCAGATGCTTGCCCTCTCTGGTTGTGGCTCCAGTGAGTCAACGTTACGTGACCAATGCGCTGTCTAGTTGTCTTATTTATGTAACTCTATGGCTCAACCACACAAAGACGTATCTTTTACCCAGAAGCAAAACATTTAGGATTAAAAAAACCTGCTTCTGTTTACATTGCATTGCAGGATTTTTAGAGGATTAGCTTATTTTATAACTGCTCCAAATAACATCAGAATTAGGTTTTAAGTGTGTATTCAAACTGTTCTTTTGAAAGTTATACCTTGTTTACAAGACGTAGATTCAATCCATGCCCTTTAGAGCCAGATAAAAGCACATTGTAATGTTACTAACTGCAGATTATGGTGACATTAGTACCTGGATGTGAAAGGAAAAGCTCACAAACTCTTACTGAGCTAACACATCACGTCACAACACATACACTCTGTTTTAAATGCCCAAACTGCAGAAGCAATGGGCATGGTGGATACTGGAATACACGGTTAAAATCAGCTGTGTCAGCATTTTATTTTTGTTTTATTTTCTTTTTTTAAACCTTGATGATCTTATTAACAAATTAACTATTCATTTTAAGATGAGTGTATTTAGGGCATACACTTTTTTTTTTTGTTTTATTAAAACTTATATACTGTTTCATTAAAAGCCGAAAGGAACAAAACACAAATTCAAAGCTAAAAGCTGCAGGAGGTTAGCTAAAAGTAACAAAAGGCTAGCTGATGCACATGAGAGATTTGGCCATTGTTTTCCACCGAATGAGCTTCCTGGTGCAAACTGAGCTCAAACCTGCGGCATCAAGATTACGAGACAGCGGCACTGACCACCGAGCTATCCCACCTGGGAAAATGTTTTTAATTACAGTTTAACATTTTTGAAAAGTATACAAGCTACAAATAAACAAAAGTCAAAGCACTTATTTTCTGAATGAGCTGAACGTTTTGGTAAATAAATGGCTAAAATAACCAAGATTTTAGAAGTATAGTAGTTAAACTACAAAACCACC
>NC_056510.1:14825503-14848566 GCF_014905685.2 Nematolebias whitei | reverse complement strand
GAGACAGAAGATTGTATGTGAAGCGTAAAGAACGGGGGGGGGGGGGGGGAGGGGAGGTGGAGGTGGGGGGGAACAAACAAAAAAAAATGTGAGGATTGAATTAAAACTCACACCATTGTTTATATCTCTTTAGTTGTATTTTAATATTTGAGTTTTTGTCTAAAATCTGGAGGATGACACTGATTTTACAGCATCCAGCCTCCATTTTAGACTCGTATGTTTGTACAAACGTCCAGCTGCTTCGTTTCCTAAAATTCCTCCTGTAGTGTGTTTATTCAGTAATGTCAAACACATGATGAAGTAAACCAAAGCTTTTAGTTTGTTCTGTTACAATCCTGGTTTGTGCCTCTGCTTTGTTTGTGACATTCCCTCTTTATGAGTTACAGAGCAGCAGTCATGTTATTTCTCCTGGAGAGATCCAGATGCTGAACGATGTTAAAGATCATATAGAACTGTTGAAAATTACAGCGAGGACCTGTGTTTGTATGGGTGGGTGTGTTTTGATCATAATGACACAGTGACCTCTGTCTGAACAGGCGTCAGGGTGGGCTCTTTAATTTCAGGAACCTGCCCAAGAATAGACAGAGAGTGTGACAGGAGGGGAGGCTGAGAGTCTGTGTGGAAAGGAGACAGAGCTGATGGTGGGGAATGAGAGAAAGAGGGAGTGTTGTGTCTATGAGGGACGGGGTGGGTGAGAGAAAGAGGGAGGGTGCGAACTCCCTGCACAGTGGGTGTTTCACTCTCCTTGCTCACCGCGGTCATTTTACTGGATACTGAACCATCACAGAGGATTTTCACCGGAGCGTGAGGAGTTTAGACTCAGTTGCTCTGCCTGAACTTTTATTTGCCCTGTTTGAGACGAGCATGGAGGTGAACAGTCGTGCCCTGCCGCCGTCGATACCCGAAGATGCCGAAAGTCAGGACCACGTTCGTTACGGAGAGATGAACGGCTACCACCAAAGGCTTCAGATGGGAGACAGAGGAGAGACTGAGGTCCCTGTGTCCAAGACCCAGAGACGCAAAAGTGATGTCAAAGTCTATAAGGAGTTTTGTGACTTTTATGCTCGCTTGTAAGTAGCAGACGTTTAAATAGCCAAAAGCAAAATATCTGCAGTTATAAACTCAAATAGTTTAATTTTTAGATTTAAAAAAATATGAACAAGAGGTGGAAGTTGCTCACTGAACTGCTACATTTGTAATATTTAGAGTGTGGACATGGATATGACTTTAAAGGTCATTTGCCTTGTTTGTGTGATGTTTACTGTCGGAAGGTTTTGCCTATCACTGCATTACGATTTCAGTTTGAGACGTACGTTTTTATATACATGTGTCAATTAAGCTGATTCCAGTTCAGATTTATTTATTTTGTTTTAATTGTAGGAGTTGGGGAGTTTGGCCTCTTCCACAGCCTTGATATGGTGTGCTTACTTCCAGCTGACTCCAGTGTTACAGAATGTGAAGAATTCATTCGAGCTCAAGCTTTACAGGCCAGTTTGATTAGCTCAAGCTGCTGTGGGTGCCATGTTTGTGCAAGGATAGCTGTGAACCTACAGGAAGGGAGCACACAGGGAGGGCTATTTTTTGCCACGGGGGAGAGTTGTTATGCAAAGTAGAATATGCCAACTGGCATTTGAAGGATGTGCTTGAAAGACAGGAAGGCTAAATATACATGTTGTAATTCTCACTGATCTGGGTTCATCATTTAGTAAGGTTATTGAGAGGTTTAGAATGGGACGTTTTCAGGAGAAAATGAAGTCTTCAAGTGATTTGATGTTAGGTGGGTAAATCATGTAAAAAAAGAACTTGCAGTTATCGTTTCTAATCAACTTTAGAAACTCCAAAAGTACAGTGCAACTATTTAAAAGAGAGACTCTGACTCAAGCGGAGAGCAGGGTGGAAGGAAAAGAAGGTAACACAGGTCTCTCTTGTAAATGAGCCCTCATACTAACCTGTATAAATAAAGGTTGAATGAAGGAAAGAAAAAACACAACTGATAGTCTCTGACAACAGACTCCTTTTACAGTCAAAGACCAGTCTGACAGAATTAAAAAAAAGGGAACCACATGAGGCACTTAAAGATTTTTATTCTGTTCTGTTCTATGGCAGGGTTCTGGACATGATACGCTAATTAAGAAGTATATGTCCAGATGTTTACTTTTTGTCCAAGTTCCAAACTATTTACGTGTTTAGTTTAACGTAGACATTTGTACCATCGTAGTAAATGTATAATTACACAATTACACACTGTTTAGGGACCACGAATGATGTAAGGGTGGAAAGCATTTGGTCATGACCTATTTAAAGGATGTTGGAAGCTGGTGAGAAAACCTTCCCTTCTGTGCACACCTAACAGTCTGTCATCTCTGTCAGCAGAGAGGAGCTATGAGAGTGAAGTAGTCTGAAAGTTTTCAAAAACATGTTACTGCTAATTTTGTAGTATGACGGGCAGAGGATGTCTTATGGATCCCACAGGTGAACAGAGATAATTCCTGGTTGGTCAAACCTTGTAAACAAATATCCACAATCTTATGTAATATAATACACTTCCTGGCCAAGAAAAAAACGTTGCCACCAAAAAACCAGGTCACACACTAATATTTTGTTGGACCACCTTTAGCTTTGATTATGACATGCTTTCACTGTGGCATTGTTTCGATAAGCTTCTGTAATGTCACAAGATCTATTTCATCCAGTGTTGCATTAATTTTTCACCAAGATCTTACATTGATGACTAAACACTAGGCATGATGGGTGCATCACTTCACCTGCCTCTCTTCTTACCCTGATTTGCCCATCACTCTGGAACAGGGTAAATCTGGACTCATCAGACCACATGACCTTCTTCCATTGCTCCAGAGTCCAATCTTTATGCTCACTAGCAAATTGAAGCTTTTTTTCCAGTTAGCCTCACTGATTAGTGATTTTCTTAAGGCTACACAGCTGTTCAGTCCCAAATCCTTGAGTTCCTTTTGCATTGTGCCTGTGGAAATGCTCTTACTTTCATTATTAAACAAAGCCCTGAGTGCTACTGTTGTTTTTCTTCGATTTGATTTCACCAAACGCTCAAGTGATCACCGATCATGATCATTCAGGATTTTTTTTCCGTTCACATTTCTTCCTCAAAGATGATGGATCCCCACTGTGTTTCCAGTTTTTAATAATGCGCTGGACAGTTCTTAACCCAATCTTTTTCACGACCACGTGATGTGTCTTTCAACATGGTTGTTTAAGAAACGAGAAGCAACTCATTGCACCAGTTGGGGTTAAATAATTTGTTGCCAGCTGAAAGATAATCGCCCATTCAGTAATTATCCAATAGGAGGCTCCTACCTATTTACTTTAGTTAAATCCAGGTGGCGATTTTTCTTTTTTGGCCAGTGTATAATCGTGCAAATTGGAGTATACTACCACACCAGATTAAGCTCAGTATCTTTAATATTGAATGAGTTAAAGCCCATTTTGTGTTAACTAAGGTTGATTAGCTGTGGCATCCAACTAGAACTGTGTGGCATCCAACTAGAACTGGGGCGACTCCAAAAATAAATAGTTGTAGATGTACGACCAAATATTATTTTGAGAGTTTCGCTGAAGTTGGGGTCGAGACGTGTAGAGTTAGGGCAGCTGACTTGGGACCAGAAAGTCGCAGGTTCAACTTACCGCCATGCTCACGTGTCCTTGAGCAAGACACCTAATCCCTAACTGCTCATGCCAAAGTTTTAAGCAAAGATGTTGAGCAATGTGTAAAGCTTATTGTACATGTTTGGAATGATTCTCAGCTTCTATTGCTCCAAATCTTAGTTCAATTTTTTTAATTGTGCCTCCGTTATTGCCATTTTGGTATTGGCTGATGTCAAACACAGTAGCTGTGGTAGTCATTTTGATTTGAGATGTTTTGCTAGGTGGGTTGGTTCCATCAGGTAACGGCAAACATTAAAGGAAACATATTCCTCAAAGTGTAGTTCTTAGAGATGTGTTGGGATGTTCAGCTACTACCACATCTTTGCTGAATATCTCTACAATTACCCGAGTTTTAGCCATTTGACTTGTGGCGGCTGTCTTGAAATAAGTCCACTCCAACAGTTAATCAATTGTAGATGTATAGCCAATAATTACGCTGAGTAATTTTTATTAAATTAGTCCAGAGGTTCATTCAGGCAGACACACAAACATTGGCAAAAGCTTTACTGTCTGCCTTCACCTTTGGCAGCAGGTGATAAATATTGATACAAAACACTGAGACGATCACGTCCTGCCTGTCTGTTAGACTCTTTTCACTCTGGAGTATTTTGAGGAGCAAACATCTCTATTTCCCTGAACATGTGTGGAAGAACAACTGGGGGCAATTTCCAAACCTGATCTAAATGTTATAAACTGCTTATGAAAGGGACTCTGCAAAAACAAAGCCAGGGGAAATTGGAAATGACATTGAATTTATTGAGGAAGAAAAAGCCCATTTTGTTCTAGTTTTGTGACTGTGCTGGCGTGTCTTTATCTGGTGATAAAGGCAACTTTGATGGTGGAAATGCCAGAGGGATGTATCACTTCCTGTCTTAAATCATCTGCAGGGCAGGGCTCTTATTCCGTTTGATATCAGTCCAGACAGGGCATATAATAAAATATGTATTTGATATTTCTGTGAGGACTGGAAACATCTTGCTTCAGTATGGTAAAATGCCACATAACCACTTTTTTTTTTTTTTGTCACAAATTATTAAAGACATTTACTGAAATCGCTACTGTTAAAAATAATGACTGGCTTAAGTACATAGTACTCCCAAATGTAAAACAAATAAGAAGGGTTACTGGTTGTTTTTGAAATTCCTGATCCCTGTCTTGAACTAACTGTGTGAGAATTAGGAGATGACATAAACTTAAATAAAATATAATGTGTGGTTATTTGTGTTGTCTTGATACAGGGTGGGGTTGTGACCTTTGAAACAAAAGAAAACCAGGAGCGTTTCTCCTTTTTCTTTGTGTTTTTCACGCCAACACGTCTGCCTGCAGCATTGTTCCACCTACCTTTTAAAAGGGCATTTATCCGCGTGTGATATTGTGATACTTGACTCGACATTCAATTTGTAGTGCAATTTTGAATTGGACATTTTAATTAAAGTTCATTAGTTTGTGGCTCGTGAAGTTTAAGACTAAAAAGAGGCATGAATAAATCATTTTGTTAGGCATTTTTTTAAGTTTGTCTAATTTTTGTCTGGTTCGTATCATTACAGTTCTGTTTTGCAATGAGACATCTAATGAAAAGATTAGATCAGATTAATATTATTCCAAACTCGTGTTTCTAGTTTTCCTTTCAAGACGTTTGACTTCCCTCGCTGTTTTTGTTTAAATTCCTAATAAATCGTGTTTATGCACTCGCAACATGTGGAGAGATTAAAAGTAGTCTTCATGAACAACACGGAGATTTTACACCTCACTTATCCCCACACCCTGATAACCAGAGCCAAAGTAAACCTGGGAATTAGATTGTTTTTGTACCGATAACCTCTTGCATCACATTTTCCCTCTTTACCGCCTCCTTTCACCGAGAAAATCTACCAGCTGTTATCACGATGCGGAAAAATGGAATAACAAGTTTGAAAATACTGATTTCAGTGGACTGACATGACCCGTGTTGTTGTTTTAGATCCCAAGGTATAAAGTTCAACGCATCTGGAAAATATGAAATCAATCCCTGCGCTCGTATGGGTTTTTAGGCTCAGAGAAGCTTAAATCAACTAAAAGTGTTGTCAGCTAAACTGACTCAAGAAAACCTTAATGTTATCAAACTGTTTCTCTTCCAAATTCACCTATTTTATTTCACTTTTATGATTTCAGGACACTCTCATCCTGTTTGTTTTTCCCCCTCAGCAACATGGCTAACGCTCTGGCCAGCGCCATGTGTGAGCGCTGTAAGAGCGGCTTCGCCCCGGCAGAGAAGATCGTGAACAGCAACGGGGAGCTTTACCACGAGCAGTGCTTCGTTTGTGCTCAGTGCTTCCAGCAGTTCCCAGAAGGACTCTTCTACGAGGTGACACGTTTTCATTTTATAAAGTAATGCCAATAAAATGCATAATGTGGTGATTTTAAGCAAACCTTGAGGACAATAGATTCTAATAAACACTTTTTTGATTATTAGTTGAACCTGCTCTATACACTTGCATAGCAACACACACAGTTTGTATAAAACATATACGACTAAATAGAATATTTGAATCAATTAACACAAAAGTTGCTCTGCGAAGACAAACTGTTGGACTTTCTTGTAATAGAGAGATCTGTGTCAATACACATCCTTTCACTGTGCACTTTTTCCAGTTAAGGTAAATAAAGACTAACAGTAATGCACTATTGACTCATCAGATGTCCTCTTCCAATAAATCGTCCCTTCGTTGGCCTTGAAGCAAGACGAAACGTTTCTCAGACTAGAGGAACTGAAGCTTTTAATATTTATCAAAGAGAGTGCACTGTTACTGTTCTGATCAATAAACATTATAGATGAGGATGTTTTCCTTCCTTGCTGTGCACGTTGCTCTAAATAAAGTCATCTGAATGTGATCAGTTATTTACCATTAAACAGAAGTAGCTTTCACTGAGTTTAAAGATATTTTGGAAAGAAAGCTCCACTTTTGCATTTGTTTTGTTGACCAAAAGATGCTGTTTTTTAAACATTGCTACTTCTTTATAAATCCTGTTCTAAAAAATATATATATATAATTGCCGTCCTATAGGGACGTGTGTGTAAAACCATGTAAAGATTACAAAAAGGTAAAGATTTTCAGTGTAGTTCTTACAGCTCCTGTCCTGTTTATAACGCTGGTGGAAATAAAATAAGTACATCCAGCGTTGTGCTCATGCTTGCTGTTCTTTGAATAAAATGAGTGAAAATGACAAAGGTTGGCCAAGATTATAACCAACTCTTGATTAAATGTGACAGATCTCCATTATGTTCAAACATTAATGTTTTTTTAAAGTAGCTTCGAGACAGATTTGATCCCTTTTACTTTGCTTCAAACAGCCATAACAGTGAGTTACACAGGGATGGACTGAAGCTCCATAAGTCAGATGATGATGTCATAGAAGATGCTTCAGTTTTTTTCCATATATTTTATTATTTGCACTTTATCAACACAAAGTAAACTAGGGCAATTGCATTTCCTGTGAAAATGCAGTGTGAATGCTTATTGCTGAAAAACAGCTGAAATGAGCGAAAACTTGCTGAAATGTAGCTGAAATGGATGAACGAGTCTAAGTTAGCAGAAGAAAGCGGAAAGAACACATATTTGCTGAATTAGGTTTAAATAAGCAGAAATGAGCTAAAAAAATGATGTATATTAGCTATTAAAAAAGCTGAAATTAGCACAAAAAAAACCCTGAAAAGTAGCTGAAAAAGCAGAAAGAAGCTAAAACTTCTATAAGAAAGCGGAACAAGTTGAAATGAGCTAAAATAATGTGAAATTAGCTGAAAAGCTAAAATTAGCATAAAACATAAAAAGTAGCTGAAATAGCAGAAAAAGCTGAAACTAGCAGAAAAAAGTTGAAAGCCACAAAAAAAACTTTTTCATGTCCTTAGTATACATATTCAATATCTAGTACATATTTACATACATATTACATATGTTTTCTGTTGTTTTGACAGTTTGAAGGCAGGAAGTACTGTGAACATGACTTCCAGATGCTGTTCGCTCCTTGTTGCCACCAGTGTGGTGAGTACATCCAGTTTTCTTGACAACTTATAAGGATGGAAGCAGAAGTCTCTTAGTGCACACTTATGATCAAACTGCTGTGTCTCTCAGGTGAGTTCATTATTGGACGCGTGATCAAGGCGATGAACAACAGCTGGCATCCGGATTGTTTCTGCTGCGATATCTGCCAGGCCGTGCTTGCAGATGTTGGATTTGTTAAAAACGCTGGACGGTTAGAAGCATCGCATCCAACATTTTATACAAGGGATCAAGTTTTTTTAATCATAATATATATTTTTTTAATCCTCTGCTTCTATTTCTCCTATCAGGCACTTGTGTCGTCCGTGTCACAACAGAGAAAAAGCTCGAGGGCTCGGGAAGTACATCTGCCAGAAGTGTCATGCCATCATTGAGGAACGACCTCTGCTGTTCAAGAATGATCCCTATCACCCCGATCACTTCAACTGCAACAACTGCGGGTAAACACATGCACATGCCTGATCAGCAATAAGTGGAAACACAGAACAAGCGAGACAGCTGAGTGCAAATAATATATCGATAATGAGCCGGGACGCACGTCGGCTTCAGACTTACTGAAAATCATTACAAAGAAAAGTTGAATTGTTTCACAGTCAAAATTTTTACATTAAAATACTTTTTATTTTCACTGGCTGAACGATATTGGGTTTTAGTCTTAGTATTCATCTTATTTTTTTATAATGAAACTAGTTCGTACAACATCAGATGTGGTTTTATAGAAAGCTGTTTTTGTTCTGCCTTAAAACGATGAACCCAAAGAGTAAAAGCGCCCTCTTGTGGACAAATTAGGTCATTGTAGATATGAGCCCAAATTTGTTTGTCAACTTTATTGTGGTTTTTTATTGTGGTTTCAGGTGCATGAGGTGGAAAGAAATTATGTACACATGGTCCCAGTTACACCCAAGAATAGCAAAATACAAAGTATAAAAAGGAACGGTATATAAGGATCTAAGATATATGCTAAACAAACACCAAACGGTACGCTTAAAGATCTAAGATATACACCAAACACTAATAATGTGAAACAATACGGCGTAACAACAGCAGCCCAAAATTTGAGATGTTTGCCTACAAATACTATTAGAAAATAATCTCATAAATATGTTATTATAGTTTTCAATTACTTTTTTGTCCATAAATATACTGGTAATTTTTTTTATCAAACATGTTCAACATCCATAAATAAAAATAAATAAAATGATACTTTTTTTTTAATCAGCTGTTCTTACTGTTTTTATTACTCAGCTGTTGTTATCGTTTTTGTTTTATTTAAGCTTGTATTTTGTATTTCTGTAAAAATATGAAAATCGCTATATGAATAAAGTTTACCTTCTTACTTACTTATGTTTAACTATAGTTAAACAGCTGGTTATAGAGATACCAGTGCTAACTTACATCTGGATCCCTGCAGAAAGGAGCTGACAGCTGATGCCAGGGAGCTGAAGGGGGAGCTCTACTGTCTACCCTGCCACGACAAGATGGGCGTCCCCATTTGCGGGGCGTGTAGGCGACCTATCGAGGGCCGCGTGGTCAACGCTATGGGCAAGCAGTGGCACGTCGAGGTGTGATTTTTTTTTTTTTTAAGCTGAATATCTGCTGTTATGTTGTGCCTGGATTCATATCCATCTTAAATAATGGATTGAAAATGTATTTGATGCTTCACTGTTTCAACTTTGTCTACATACACAGGATGGATGCAGTTAAGACTTAAAAACGCTCTTTGATGGATTGCATATATTTTTGGGGTGTTGTTTACTTTCTCGTGCATTTCATTGTTTACATTTTTTCCCTTTAAAAAGAGCCACACTCTTTGTGACTTGTACGTTTACTGGCTTCATCTCAAGTTCAGAGCCCTTTATCGTTCCTCCATTAGCTTCCTTTCCCATTATTTTCTTTTTTTTCGTGTTCTTGTAAGATTTTCACATTTAAAGTCTGTTTTTCTGCTTTACCTCCTCCACTCGTAGCACCACGTGTGCACTGTGTGCGAGCGTCCCTTTCAGGGCCACCCGTTTTACGAGCGAGGTGGTCACGCTTATTGTGAAAGACACTTTGATATGGTGAGGAGATTAAAACGAGTCGAGTGCTGCTTGTCGCCCTCCCTGACTACCACCCACTGGCCTCCATACAGGGATTGCTGTAGTTTGTGCTAATCTTACCAGTTTGTCTTTGTATTATAAAGTTTGAGGATTAGATTATTGATGGGAAGTCAGAACATGTCTGGAACAAAATTTCCATCATCTAATCATAACATTTAGATTTTTAAGTATTACATAAAATGTCTCACATTAAAGCTACTTTCATACAGCATTGTTTATTATTTACCATCAATTCTTCAAGCCCTGAAAACTTTTATGATTTAAAAATGAAGAATGTTGTTTTCAGTTTGTTTTATTAAAAAATATATATTTATAAAAAAAGAAAAACGTTTAAAAATAGCTACTAGGATTTTCCCTTCATAAATGTCTACGGCACTTTAAATAGTCCACATTATCTCAACATTTCTCAGTATTATGCATTCATATACAGACAATACAATAACTTTTTTTTTTTTTTTGGGCCAAACCATTTAAATCCTAATGGTCACGTTTCTGTCCACACTCTCCTCTCTCTGTATGGACGCAGCAGCAGGACATCCTGGGTTGAACTGGTCTGGTTTTGCTCCGGCCTGATAACGACCATAACACCGTCTGAGTGTGTTGATCTACTGACTTGTTCTAACCATGTGTGTGTGCTTGGCTTTGGGTTTGCTTGCAGCATTTTGTGTGTGCTAAATGTGAGAAACCCTTCCTGGGACACCGCCACTACGAGCGCAAGGGCCTGGCCTACTGCGAAACGCATTACAACCAGGTAACTCACTCATGGGGAGGGAGGATTTGGAGCAACAGACATCATACTAATGTATATGGGTAATTGGGATATAATAGTCCCAAGCAGTCCCAATATTTTCTAAACTGTTTACATTTATTCTCATTAATTTATATAAATTGTATAATTAGTGAAGATATGAAACAGCAAATAGCATCATTTATATTAAATCCTTTGATTCCAGCTGTATTTAGGTTGTTTTAGCAGCTCGTGTTTGTCCCCAAAGAGTCTGGAAACAGCATGTTGTGTGAGACATGATAAAAGCTGAAGGGAAAATAAAAAGTGTTGCTCTGTGTCTAATCTTGTTTCTCTTCCTGTCTTCTCACTCAGCTGTTCGGAGATGTTTGCTACCACTGCAATCGTGTTATTGAAGGAGACGGTGAGGACGCTCATTTTTAAATAAAAAAGCCCCACTTATTTTGAAATCTACGTTGATATTTCAAGACTTTACAATTAAAAATGTAATTAAATCTGCAAAGCTGTTTTTGTGATTATTCCCCTCTGTTTTGTTTTCAGTGGTGTCTGCTCTTAACAAGGCCTGGTGTGTCAACTGCTTTGCCTGCTCCACCTGTAACACCAAGCTCACGCTCAAGTAAGTGGCAGCATGTTGGGATCCAAAGTTACAGAGACACCCAGATCTAATGCTTGATATTTTAAACGTTTTTGGACATTTGTACATATAATCCAGAAAAAAAACCCAGTTGCTGTGACTTCTGGCCCCTTCCACTTTTACTGGTTGAAGTGTAGTAGCTAGGTATGAGCAGTGATTTTTTTTTTACATTTCAATACACCACACACACAAGAAAACACACCTCTGTCATAGTCAAAGTAGTTTACTTTAAAAGCATTAAGGATTAAGTATATACAGTAGTCCCTTGCCACTTCGCAGTTCTTTTATCGCGGACTCGTTCTATCGCAATTTTTCAAAATAAGATTGGACATGACACACAACTGGCTGATTGATGGGAGAGCCGCACGATCGGCATGGAATTTTTATTCAAAATAAATTGTTTTAAATTATTTAGCACCTGCTGCACCTCTGTGCAGCCCATGCTGCAGGATAAACTTCCTGCTGCAGTTGATCTCAGCTGATCTCCGTGCAGTGTAGAAGTGGGCGTGGCCAAGAGCGCTTGCAGGTGGCTGAGAGCAGCAGAGGAAGGAAGCTGAGTTCATGACATGCTGTGCTCTTTTAAAGCATTTAGAGTTTAGAAACATTGTTTAGAATATTGCATGAGTGTGGGAAGCATTTAAAACGCCTACATATATATATATATATATAGATATATATATATATATAAGTATATATATATATATATATATATATATATATGCACTAAAATAAACTACTACTTACTACTTGTACTACTGTCACTTATCACGGGTCTTCAGGGTATGGATCCCCAGTGATAAACGATGGACTACTGTATATACTTTGAAATTCCTGCCATACATCCCAGGTTATGTTGTCTGCTTTATCTTGCATCTCTTTCACATCTGCCTTGCATTTGAGACTTTTTGCTGCTGTTTTTCTTCATTTCTCACTTTTCTCATATTCTTTTGTCTCTGTGTGTTTTTTTTTTCCTCCCACTTCTCCATTTTTATTGCCTCTGTTTAAATTATACAACGCTTGTTTTTTTTCCTCCACTGCTTTCTCGTCCTCCTGTCATTTCCCCCCTCTCTTTCCCACCCCTCTCCATCTCTCTGCTCTATCAGAGATAAGTTTGTGGAGGTGGATCTGAAGCCGGTGTGTAAACACTGCTATGAACGCCTCCCTGATGATATGAAACGCCGGCTGGCGAAGCGCGAACGCGATTCAAAAGAGAAGAAGAAGAAACCGCTGATTCCCATGTGTCTGTGATCTTCTCTTTTCCTCTTTCCTCCTCACTTCAGCTGTCTTCCATTTGGTCAGTTTCCAGCTTCCTTGTTGCCTCTTTTTGTTTTTATAACAGATTTTGTTTTCCTTGCTGTCTGTCAGGGAAAGGGCAAAGATTTAGCTGGTGAACACAAACTAACGACGTGTTTAAGTGACCAAAGGCCAATAAACATTCTCAGCTTTTGACCACTTCTGAGCAGGAAACAAAGATCAGGGTTTTGCTATGCAAACACAAAAATCAGATCAATCGCACGGTAAAGGGAAGGCTTTGTTTCTTTGGTCACCCACTTCGTCTGGTTTAAGGAGGAAAGCTGTAATCACATCCGGCAGCTCAGCTGAGCAAATCCAACATTTCCACCGGGTATGACACGTGGCCCAGTCCTTGTACTGTATACATGCTTTGATAGGAAATGTCAAAACATGTTTTTTTTTTTAAATTTCATTTAATTTAGTGTACACCAGGGGTTCTCAAACTGTTTGGGTTCAGGGATCCCCTTACAGGGGAGAAAAAGTTTCAGGGACCCCCTCATAATCCTCATGTTTATTAAATAATTTGTTTCTTTAATGCAATGGAAATATTTGTGTAGCATAAATACTTGAGACCTGTTCTTTAATAGTATTAATACAATTTTTATACTTTTAAACATGGGGTATTTTTCATTTGAGACGCATTTAATTAACAACATTTTTAATTTCCACTTCCAAAAAATGACAGTTTTGATAAAATTAACAGAATCAAAAACCACTTTAAACCTTTACTTATTCACATAACGAACATAAATGTATCGCCACTTCTTCAAATTATTACAGAAAACTCTTTACATAAAACAGAATCATAACAGCTGTAGTCATACCAGGTAACAGGGCTTAATTTGTAAATGGATCAATGCCGGAATGCAAATAGCAGATGGGGGGAAGGGAGAGGGTTTGGGGGTCCTCCCCCAGAAAATTTTGATTAAAGTGCATGTGATTTCCTGCATTTTGCTGTATTTTAAAGGGTTGTTAAACATCTACGTGCTTGTAAAAAAAAAAGTTTTTGTTTTTTTTTGCAGCCCCCCACAAGCAGCGGCTCATGAACCCCCAGGGGTCCGTGGACCTCAGTTTGAGAACCACTGCTCTAGACAACTTTTGTTGGTTAGAGCGGTGATTAGTCGAGGTAGTTGCTCGACTGGTCCTGTGAAACTTTCATTCGTGAAAGCGTAGTAAATCCCTCAGTAGTATTAAACATACTCATGTATAAGTAACAAAAAAGGTCAGAAATGCATGACAAGCACAATGTATTTAGAAGTAGTTAGATTAAAAAATGTAGAGAAAAAACAGGAACCAGCATTCACACAATAACTAAAAATGCTTCCTCGCTGTATGATTGTTGTGACTAAAGTCTTCTATCTTACATAAATGCTGCAGTAGATATAGGCAGGCTTATAAAACTACAAACGGTATGATTGATTGTAATAAATTGCATCCATAAAGCAACAACAGTTCCTTTTCTTATACCACCAGATGGCTTAATTGACAACTGAGATTTTCTTTCCACCTCAGGAACAAGTTTGTGGAGTTTGACATGAAGCCGGTGTGTAAGAAGTGCTATGAGAAGTTCCCCTTGGAGCTGAAGAAGAGGCTGAAGAAGCTGTCCGAAGCTGCTGCGAGGAAGTGAACACACAACTGTGTCGATGGAGGAGAGGAAACAATGAGGCAGCCAGTTCTGTCCACCTTCAAGAATCACCCAAGACAGAAATAGCCATTTCATACTACAGTTAATTGGTTACTGTAATGGAGCACGCCACTTGTAACTCTTGTATCCACACCTAGAAAGTGCTGAATCTGGATCTTTGGTTCCTGAAACCAACAGTCAGATTGTTGGCTGGTCATTTTGCTTCACCTGTTAGTGCCTTATTGCCTGAAAGCTGCACTGTTTATGTTTTTATATATACTTGCTTATTTCACTGCTAAATAAATACATACAGTACAGTATAGTACCTGTGAGAGTGGTCCTGTACTTAAAAACAAACTTTAGGAGACATTTGGAAATATGACTTTAAAGATATTTTGACATGTTCAATGGTTTGCCAACAGGAGAAACCTCTCCTCTGTTTGAATGATGTTACTGCTATGTTTCTCTAGTACAAAAAAAAAAGTGTATAAGATAAGTTGTATTAAATGTGTATGTACTCAAGAATGCTTGTTTCCCCATATTTATCATTATATGTAAAATTAATGTTTTGTTTTTTTTAATGGTGAAAAATAGTTTTGTTAAGGTCTGTAAAATTGCAGCAGTAATGAACTCAGCCATCTCTGGCAGCAGTCTTAGTGCCTCCTTACAGTATTTGCCAGAACTTGTATTTCCTTTAACGTTATCCAAGTTTGACATTTTTTAACTGTGCTTATTCACACTGAGTTCATAAAAGAGACAGAAAAGCATAAATATTAGGGATGCACATTATTATCGGCATGGTGATATATATATATATATATATATATATATATATATATATATATATATAGTGGCAGGTCAAATTGGCAAAGGCCATGCAGAATAATGTAGTATTTTAATTCCACAGCACAGAAAGCTATGTAGTTTCTGTAAGTAGGTCTAGGGAGAAAAATATCAGTATTGGTATCGGTTATCGGCCAAATAAATTTTAACATATTGGCATATCAGCCAAAAATTCAATATTGTGCATCCATAATAATTATGGTCCAGTGCAGTTCAGTATAAACTCAATAAGCTTCACACTGACTTGTTGCTATATGTGTGTGTTACAGAGACTGAGTGTGAGTGGTGTCAGCTGTTAGAACATTAGTTGTTAGTAATCCAAAAAAGGTGATCCTCTTAATGAAGTGCAAGTGGTAGGAAAAGAAGCCAAATGTTCTTACGTCCAAGCAATTTGTGTGCACTGTATTTTATCATGCAAAGCTTATTTTATTGCTTTAGCAAAGCACATTCCACAATTTTATAAACGCAAAACATTTGTTTTCATACTGCATTTCAGCACTAAAACCACATTTCTCTTGTACAAGCTTCAACAACACTATAGTGTTTGCAATTTACAAATAAACTCTTCCAATACTGTTTTTTTAACTCTTGGCAATGTTTGTGAATGTATTTTATTTTCATCATAATACATCAAAGTGCATGTTCAGAACTTGAACTGAAAGCTTTTTTTGTTTGTTTTTCTGTTAGCTTATTTAAATAAAGTATTTCAAAATTAGCTGTGCAGTGTTTTTGTATTCTTTGAAAGTAGAAACACACCATATATAATTAGTTAGAGTATACTGTGTCTTAAATCCTTGTGTACTCTTTCATATATATATATATATATAGTTTATATTTTTTGCTATTTTTGGGTGTAACTGGGACCTTAAGTACACAATTTCATTCCACCTCATGCACCACATGTGATGTGAATGACAATAGTGAACCTTGAAAGTTTAGGGTACAAAGCTGTTACTTATATGCTGATTATCATGCAAAGGCATTGCTAACGGTTGTACTTTATGCAGCACACTATCATAGTGTCACTATGTTTTGGAAAAATAGTAATTATGTGTTTAAGCTCAGACAAGTTGGAAAATAATTCTTTACATAGGGAAATTGGTCCATATCGCAGAAACAAAGCCAAATACCGGAAGGCAAATAAATGCAATATTTTACACATTGCCTTCCATAAAATCTGCAGTTATGCTGCACTTGTTCCTGTGTTTCCAGAGGCTTCAAGAAAATCTTGCATGTCTCTTAATGTTTATACATTTAAAGCCATTATGATCCATTATGATCATGTTATTTCTCATATTGGAGAATGCGCATGTGTATAGCTTGATCTTATTTTGGAATTAAATAAAAAAAATTAAAAAGTGTACTAATACAGTATTATAGTGTTTTGAACATTTGTGGTATTTTTGCTGTGACGTTTCTGAGCCCACCCATCTTTTTTAAAAAACAGTGCGTCAGCGTGCGTCGTTAAACTCTTAATTCTGATTGGATAAGTAAGACCCACGTGACCCACTCCGGTTTGACGGTAACGACACAACGCATGGGGAGTTAACATGACTGACGAGCTAAAATAACCTTAGTGTTTAATAGATTTGGTAAAGTCTGTCGTCTTCTGGAGTATATCAAGCTCGTTTTAGAAGTACCTGATAATTGTAGTCATGCGGCGGAGCAAGGCGGAAGTGGACCGCTACGTTTCATCTGTACAGAATTCCTCTCCTTCACTCAAAGAGGTAAGCGGCTAATCATGTTAGCATGACTTATAGCAGATTAACATGTGACATATAGTCGGTGTAAAGTCTAGAGTTGGTCGAATTTTAACCACACGCTAGATGTAGTCTTCAACAAATGGCGAACAATTCGTTTGCTTAAAATACTGACTTATGTTTGATAAGAAAGCTTCCAATGCTATGTTAGCTACACCCGGCTGCTAGCGGCGCGCGCACACATTAGCTTACCCGGCGGCTGCTGATGATTTTAAATGCGCGGTTCGGTGAAGCAACTTTATCCTGTTTTAGCCCCCACAGTCAACTGTAATCATCTTCTACTGCGTTTATTAATTTTATGAATAAAAAAAGTTAGTTTTCTCTGTATTTCCTGTATCGTGTTAGTATCCACAACACTAAACATAAGCCGGTGTCGTACGCACTGTAGTTTTTGTAATATCTCGAGAATATGGTTATTTTATCACACTGAAAATAAAAAATAAAACTTTAAAATGCGAGAAACGCGTGTGTTATGTTACTAATTAATGTAAATAAGCAGCATGTGGATTTACCTATGAAAATAGTGAAAATGTGCATTTGGAAAAATGCTACACGTTTTATAAGAAAGCAACAAGTAGCTTCTTATTCCTCTAACAGCCTTGCCAGAAGACAGTCTATTGCTGTGGAGGTCTGCATAATATGTTGCTAAAACTGCTAAAATATAATTAGGAACTGTACAGTGCATTATTAAACAATGTGTTCTCTATTTGGGATCTCACCTGATAATGCTTTTCTTTCCTCAGAAGCCAGTCAAAGGGTTTTTATTTGCTAAGTTGTACTTTGAAGCAAAAGAATATGAACTTGCAAAAAGGTAAGCACGTGAGCTTCTCTGTTTTTGATCAGCTGTGCTTCTGCTGCTTCCTTCAATATTGCGCTGACTGTTTGGTGGCATGTTTCACACTCATTCTAGGCATGTGTCAGAGTATCTCAAGGTGCAGGAAAGGGATCCCAAAGCACACAAATTCCTTGGGCAGCTCTATGAGAGAGAGGGAGACATCAACAAAGCAATCGGATGCTACAAGGTAGAGAGAATATATCGATTGGAAGAAAATAAACAGTATGAATCTGTTAAGCATTCATCCATTTCCATTGCTCAGGATGCTAGTTTGTATCAAGTATTGTATATTATTATTTGTATTAATGTCCAATATATTCTGAGTAACACATTGTAGGATTTTGTCAGAACAGGAAATGTTTCTACCAATATTTGTTAATTCATGATACTTGTCAGCTCGGAATTAATTAATCTGAAACCCCAAATAGACACTTTTTGGAGTTTATGTAGTATTAAGAGGCAGCTTTTAGAAATTACTGCAAGAAATCATGAAAAGTCTATTTTAGATGCATAAAATAGATCAGATGTCTTGGGAACATTAACTTCACCAGCTGTGAATTTACACACTTACACATGTGTATACTATAACAAATGCCATAATTTGCTTGGTGTATGGAAGTTGTTTGTGGATGTTTTAATATTTCTTGTTCACACAGCGCTCAGTGGACTTGAACCCAGTGCAGAAGGACCTGGTGTTGAAGGTAGCCGAGTTACTTGTTGATAAGAAAGAAAGTGACAGCAGAGCAGAGTTTTGGGTGGAGAAAGCAGCAAAGCTCATGCCTGGACACCCATCAGTCTTCAACCTCAAGGTAAGTTGTTTTTTTCCCCCTTTATATGTAATTAAACTTCTCTTTGTACCCTTCTTGTCAGTTTTTGGTTCTGCTATGTACATTACCAGCAGCTGCCTAGTTCACAGCCAGCTGTGATTATCAATAAAAAAGTGTGTGCCACACTGAGTCCACTTGTCTTGATTCAGGAGCGTCTGTTGAGTCGTCAGGGCCAGCAGGGCTGGAACCAGTTGTTCGACCTCCTTCAAGCTGAGCTGGCGGCACGGCCAGCTGATGCTCATGTGAACGTGAAGTTGGTTCAGCTGTTCTGTCAGGACGGTCGGCTCGATGAGGCTGTTAAACATTGTCTGGCTGCTGAGAAGAGAGGCCTGCTGCGCAACAGTCTGCACTGGTACACCGTGGTGTTGCACACGCTGCAGGTCAGAATGTACTTTTTTAATTTTTATGGCAGCAATCTGTTCATTTATTTCATTTTTTTTTTAATGCTTCTTGAATTGTTTCACTGTTTTAGCCATTTTTCAAACAAGCTTTTTAATTTGAAAAGAAAAGTCTGAAGAGTTGATGATCTTTGTTTCAGGAGTATCTGTCTCATCCCAGCGTTTCTGCTAATGAGAAGATGTGTCGACGTCTCCAAAGAGAAGTGTTGTTGACACACTGCAGCCTGCTGAGAATCACTCTGTCTGACAGCAGCGTGCAGTCAAGCCTAGATGCATTCAGAGGGTACTTCAGATTCACTGCTGTTGACTTTAAAAAGAGCTGCATTCATTAAATCACATCTAGTGTACTTTATTTCTAGGTTTTTAGTTTTTAATACCCTTGTATCCTTATCAGAGTTCTGCTCACAACTAATCCATTGTTATCAGGTGCTGCAGGCTTGTTTTTGTTTTCAGCGTTTTGTAAAAACTTGATGAGATCATGTAGGGATTGTGTTAATGATATTAGTTTACGAGGGTAGGTCTTTGTATTTTTCCATTATCAGAAAAGATGAAATTCAAATAACACTTTGAAAATAAAGTACAATTTAAAACTTCTGATTACATTTTGTAACCCCTAAATTAATGTTATCACTGAAACCACATATTTTTTAAGCTCCATCCTAAACGTCTAAAACTATGTTCAGGTTTGATCAAGCGATGCAGATGCTGAGCAGCGTCGCCAACCGCCACAATGATGATCTTTTCGAAGTTTTCATGGAGATGAAAGGTCACCTCTACCTGCATGCTGGCACGCTGTTGTTGAAACTGGCTCACGATCGGCAACAGACCTGGAGAGCTGTCAGTGACCATACTGCGCTGTGCTACCTGCTGGCGTACCAGGTACTTCATGCACAGTTTTCTCACGTTATTGATGCATAGTTTTGAACTGTTTGGAGGAATCCATGTAAACCCTTTACACTTGAATACCTAAAATGCTTTTTTCTGCATGTGATGAAAACAAAGATGGAAGCAAACATACCATGAATTGCATATGAGGTATCTAGTTGTGGACTGGTTTGCTTTTCTGATTGGATGAAATTTGGACTCATGCATTACAAGAATAATCATTAAATTTAAAAATACCCATAAGAAGACTGATTATAAGATTGTCAAATGTACAATTAATATTATTGCTTCAATTTTCTTTGTGTTGACCATACAATATTGTGGCATTTTGATGTTTTCTAATAAATAAAAAAAGCTAAAGTTTTCTCTCCTACAAAGCTTGTACACTCTTCAACAAGTTTTTTTTCTTACTTTTTATTGACCTACTTTGAGGAAGAAAGTCCAATGTATTTTTTGTTTTTTCTTTCCACCAGGTCCCCAGACCAAAGTCCAAAGTGACCAAAAGAGACTCGTCAGCCCCACAGCTTCTGGAACTGCTGGCAAATGACCGACAGAGTCAGGCTGGACACATGTTGTTCAATCTGAGCTCTGATGTGTCCATTTTGATCAAAGAGGTCAGTCCTTGTGTTAAAGGTTAAGGGATACGTTATTTTTTAGTCTGCATTAAATTTATTTTGATGTTATTGAACAGACGGTAAAATAATGATTTTACTGCATCCAGTAGTGTTTCACTATTTTCTCAACTGTTATCTTAACGTGATATTTTTGCATCATTACTACATTAGAATGAAAATGCACACATTAAATCATTACATTTCAGGTCTCTCTTGTAAATGAGTCTGCGAGGCTCAGTGGGATTAACCTATCTAAATAAAGGTTGAATGAAAAAATAATATCTGTGAAAACAGTTTGTTTTTCTTTTATCTTGTGTAGGTGGTGGAGGTGTTTGGGAATCGTGGTGGTCAGGAGTCTGTGTTTGAACTCCTCTGGGGTTCACAGGCCTCCCCTGGATCCTCTTTTATAGCCAATGATGACATTCGCTCCATCTGTGCTGAAGTTCCAGAGCTCTCCAAACTGGCCAGATGGGACACAGGTAAAATGACTGATTGCCTAAAGTACAGATGATAAAATGTAACGGCTTTCTATTACAATATTCCTGTTGATGCATTTTTGGTAGGCTCTATCTTGTTGCACAGCGGTGAACTGCAACATCTGAGCTGGTTGGGACTGCAGTGGACTCTTCTGGGCCAAAGGCCACCTATGAGGGACTGGTTGCAGCAGCTTTTTCCAAGACTTACCCTGGAGACATCAAAGCTAGACACCAATTCACCTGAGTCAATCTGCCTGCTGGATCTGGAGGTAAACCGTCTTCATGAGAATTCGTTTGCAGATCCTTAATTTACAACAAATGGGGAGAAAGAGCTCGGTTAATAATTTGCCCTTTTTTTTAAAGTTTTATAAATAGGTTTATTTTACAAATATGTTGAGCTTTTCCATGTATGGTTAACTTAACAGTTTTTGCATGGATTTCAGAATTTATTAAATGTCTGAACAGTTTAACGCTAGTGTTTTCACTTGATTGGTGGCATTTTACTGTCTCCTTTTTGTTAAACTGTTGTTGTTTCCTCTGTTCAGGTGTTTTTGTATGGTGTGGTGTTCTGCAGCCACTGTCAGCTCCAGGACACGGCGAAAATCAGCAGCGAGATGAGTCCACAGCAGCAGCAGCTCTTTGAGCCTCGCTGCCTCCCGCTTCCTCTCCTCCGCCTCCTGACCACTGACAGGCAGAGGGAGTGGTGGGACGCCATCTACAGCCTGATCCACAAACGAGCAGTGTGAGTCTCACAAATCGTGACTGTGAACAATATGTGCATTTGGATTATACAAACACTTACTGGTATATATTTATTCTTCTTACTAAGCTTTATAGATCCTAGTATCAAAATAAAATGCACACACTTCATTTGTAGCAGTTTTTGAATATCAGTCGGTGCGTGATGACGTTTTAATGTGGGTTCTTAACATTTGAACCAGTTTATAGAAAATAGGAGCCTAATTTATTGAAAGTCTTCAATTTGTGTTTGAAATATAGTTTAAAAATTACCCCCAAAAGACTAGTAAAATGTATATTTTTATGACCTTTTATTTATTTATTTCTGTAATTAATATAGACTCAATAATTGTAGGTTTTTGTGTTTTTTCTCTTTCAGTCCCGGAACGTCGGCCAAGCTGCGGATGATTGTGCAGCATGGACTGAGCACTCTGAGGGCTGGAGAGAAACACGGGCTACAACCAGCGCTGGCCATCCACTGGGCTCGGACTCTCAGCCAGACGGTAAACGCACCATTACTGAAGCTTTGCATGTTTCCAGAAATGGTAAACATAGTTTTGTCAGCTAAAAGCTCTGACGCTCTGGATCTGACTACAGTTTCTGAAAACAGTTTAATTTATTTTTTTCTGCAACATTATAAAGACAGAGCAGCATATTTCTCAATGAGCCAATTTATAAGCATATTTTATGAAGATGGACTTTGTTCATTTGAAACATTAATCACTTCTCTGGCTTGTTCGCGTCTTTTATGAAACTGGCAGTCATTTACACTCTGACATGCTGCACAGCCAACTGAACAGCATGTAGGGAACACTGCCAAAAGCTCTGCAGACCCTCCTGTCGTCACACCTGCTTCTTTCTGTTGCTTAGTCTGCAGCTGCTTAGCTGGATTAAATGCAAAATGTCTAAACGGCCACAAGTGCCGCTTCCTTGGCAATGTCTTTCCTGTTTATGATGGGATTTGTAACTGAGGAAGTGATTTGTTTCAGACAAGTGTCATAAGCCATATGGACAGAATTGCCTTCTTTATGACATCTGTATGAACATGTTTAACAACACAGGGAGATGGAATGAACTCGTATTATGACCAGAAGGAGTACATCGGCCGCAGTGTTCACTACTGGAGAGTCGTTTTGCCTCAGTTGGAAATAATTAAAAACAGAAGGAGTGTACCAGAGCCCCTTGACCCTCTCTTCTTACACTTTCGCTCCAAGGATATTCAGGTTATTATACTTTTTTTTTTTAATGGCATTTTTAAGTTGCCATGTTTGCCTTTTTTAATTGTTTTTGTGTCTTTTCAGATTTCTGCTGTGAAAGGTTTGGAAGAGGAAGCCAAAATAGCATATGCTGTTCTCCTGGATATAGAAGGCAGAACAGAGGAGGCGATCGCCACTTTGGAAAGCATCAGTAACCTGTCCTCCTCCTGGCATTTGGCACAGGTAAATTATAACCACTTAAAGCTCCTCGGTCACCATTCTAGTTCATAAATAGTTTTTTTTCTATTATTTTTGTAAACGTATTTTATGTCTAGATTTTTAAAGTCATTTAGTTTCTTCTGATATATATATATATATATATAT
>NC_056510.1:14768163-14825103 GCF_014905685.2 Nematolebias whitei | reverse complement strand
TTATTTTTTTTGCCCATTTGCTTTTACTCTAAAGGTGCATCTGTCACTTATTGCTACAAAACAGCCTCAACAGCGTTGTTGTAAACATGGTTTTTAAACATCTTGTCTTTTTGGTCTGACTTGCATCATCTAAGAGTCTAAAGATTTTTTTTACAGCAGAATATCGTGTTTGATCTGCATCAGATCCATCAGTGATTGAGAGAACACTGATTAGCTCTTATAGCTGTGCAGTAAATGAGCTGTGTGTGGTGATGTGATGTTAGCTGTGTTGCTTTTCACTTCAGGATTGTTTAGGTGATTCTGTTTCAAAGAAGAAAAAAACTTTAACAAGATAAGGCAATCAAAAAAAAAAAAAGAGTTCTGCAGCATATTGTAAGTGGGGAAATGACTTTTCTGTTGGACAAAAATGATTGATTTGCAGCAATAAAAATTCTTGAAATGTAATTTAGTTGTGACGTGGGTTGTACTTGTTCCTTGATAGTGGGTGGAGAGTGCTTGAGATGACTGCCATCACAAACTGTTAAATACTGGACCTTTAGGTGCTTATTTAAAAGCCTAAAAGTAAAGAAGTCTATAAAAGTTCGTCAAATTGTATTTTTGTGTGTTTAAAACCCATTAAACATGCCTAATTGAGCAGTAACAATAATATAAAAACTGGACAATAATGAACTGTCTTCAACATAAGGAGACGCAGCAGGGGCTTTTTATTGTCATTGTTTAGGTGCATCATGTCCTATATACTGGGAGTTTGCAGACATTTCACAGAATATTCGATATTAACTTGGTTCAGGCTTTGAATGTCATGTTGATGATTTTTATAATTATTGTGTTTTTTTGCAGATCTATCAGCGGCTGGCAGAAGAGGCAAGCAATGGAGTGGAAGAGACCCAAGACAAGTGTATAACTTTCCTGAGAAAGTTCAGGAACTATCTGTCAAAGATCTACAATGCCAATGCAGATGATATCGATAAGGTTAGTTCCTATGTTTTGATTTGGAATTTTAATTACACTTTGGGCAATTTTACCTCATGCTTTTACTTCTTGGTTTGAACCCTGCAGTTGCTGTAATCTTTATTTTTGTATCCCAGCTTCCTGTGTCCATGGAGGAGGTGGTGGACCTCCTGAATGATGTAAACCAGCAACTCGGGGAGACTGGGGAGGACATGGATGAAGAGAATGAGAAAGAGATGGAGCGTCAAAGAGCACTCGCTCACTCCAGCCCGGCTCATCCCGCAGAAATCAGTGCAGCTATTTCCCACATCAAGTTTTCTACTCCTTCTCCAAACAAAAGCATTGTTTCTCCTTCTAAAAGACTGGTGAATCCATATTATGGGATAATATTTAGATTTGTTTCTCATTGTGTTTATCACAGCTCATAAATCTGAGTTTCATTACATTTTTTTTTTAGCTCTCACCAAAGACCCCACCTCATTGGGTTGAGGACCAGAAAAGTCTCCTTCAGATGCTCTGTCAGCAGGTTGAAGCTCTCAAGGTCAGAATTAGATTAAGCACTTCAGTTGCATGACTTGTCTGAGCTTTACCATCTTTTCAGCTGCTTTTGAAGCCCATTCACCCCACTATCTGTAACAACACTACAGAACTATGTTTTATAGATGATTTCAACCCATGTATTCACACCTTTTAAAGAAAATTGTTGAGTAAACTGTTGGCCCAAATACAACCACCATAACACCAAGGGTGTTTCAAGCTCTTTTTGTCAGTCAAGTTCAAAACTAAATTATGTTCCCATCTTTATAAATATTATATTTACCCTGTTTCTTCTTCTTTTATGTAAGTTAATTGGTAGAAAAATCACCTCATCTCAATTCCAAGATATTATTAAGCTAAGATTACGTTTTTCTTTGTAAAATTTGCTCGTCCCAGTCTTTTCTGCGCAATGTACAGCAGTAGGAGGACTTTTGAGTCTATTCTGAAGTTGTTTGAGATCACAGCTCATGCTTGTTGTCTCTAGTTGTCGTAGTTTGTTTCATTCAATTCAATTCAAAAATACTTTATTAATCCCAGAGGGAAATTAAATGTTGTAGCTCATTTTCCTTGTTTCATAAAAGAGTTGTTCTAGATGTTGATGGTTGTGGGCGGGAAGGATCTCTTGTGATGGTTCGTCTTATAGCAGATCTGAAAAAACTGGCCACAGATGTTGATCCGTTTACTTGCACTTGGTTGGCTTCCTGGGCTTCAGGATCACCTGAATGTTGGGCAGAAATCCTCCCAGGGCAATGGTCACTCCTCCCAGCAGCTTGTTAGCATCATTAGCATCATTCTCCATTTGGATGAGCCTTCAGTCAATAGTCAGCTCTAGATAACTGTTGTTTGTTACTATATTTATTCATTAAGCTACCATTTTGCAGAATGAGGTTCATGATCTGAAACACAACGCTTCAGTGAACGCAGGTTCTCCTCATCATAAGTTATTTGGGGAAGGCTACAGGGCAGAAGGCTTGCAGGATTCTTTTACCCCTGTCCAGTCCTATCATGGAGCCCCTCTAACAGGTGAGTCTTTCACATAAATCTAAATATAAAACGTCAACAAATGTATACTGCCTACAGTTTATTTACCTGCTTTCCTCTTTCTAAAGTTGCCACTACAGGTTCCTCTCTGTATTACAACCAATCTCCAGCTTATAACTCTCAGTATCTTTTGCGCACAGCAGCAAATGTAACCCCGACCAAGGTAATTCTAATCCTCTATCACTGGTTTATAGAAGTAAAGTTGTTTAGACTGTTAAACGGTATTTATTTTTTGTTCTTCTGTTTACACAGGGTTTATTGTATGGTGTGAACCGTATGCCACCCCAACAGCACATGTATTCCTACCAGCCACCCACTCACACACCTCCATTGCAGACAACCCCAGCTTGCATCTACCCTCCACAGGAGCAAGCGTTTGGCGCCCCTCTACGATTTGACTCACCAGCCACAAGCCTTCTTTCCCCGTACAGTGAAGATTATTATGGCCAGAGTGTTTCCCAACAAACCACTAACCCGTCTCTGCCTGAACCAGGTTACTTCACCCAGCCAGCTGTAGTCCCTATTCAACCACCAAAGAGTGTAGAGGGGAAGTCTGTGGACTTTGGAAAGCTTTCCTTCAACCAGCAAGCTCCTTCTGAAGTTCCCAGGGTATCAAGTTTTGGTGCAGGACCAGCTGCCCAGTCTACACCTTCAACCGCTTTTAAATTTAACTCTAATTTTAAATCCAATGATGGAGATTTTACTTTCTCAGCTTCTCAAGCTAAGCACAGCGAGAGTTTGCTTGGGCTACTCACATCAGACATTCCCTCAAAAGCTGATGCAGTTCCAGAAAAGCCCCCAGCCCAGGAGCAGCCCTCCAGCCAAACTAACATTTTCACCTTTGGCAATAAAAGTGTCTCCAGCTTCTCGTTCACTGATTCCACACAAAACACCGGAAGCTTTTTTGGAAAGGTGGAGCAGCCATTTAAATTTGGTGATGTGACTAAACCAGTGTTTGGCCTCGGCAAGAGTATGGAGCAGGATAAACCAGCTGAGAGTGACCTTGATAGCACACGTGGTGAGGAAGATGAGGATGGTCCTCACTTTGAACCCATTGTACCTCTTCCTGACAAAGTAGATGTGAAAACGGGTGAGGAAGAGGAGGAGGAAATTTTTTGCAACAGGGCAAAGCTGTATCGATTTGACACGGAGACAAAAGAGTGGAAAGAACGAGGCATTGGCAACGTTAAAATCTTGAAGCACAACGCTAATAGGAAGGTCCGTCTCTTGATGAGACGGGAACAAGTTCTTAAAATCTGTGCAAATCACTATATCACTGCTGACATGCTGCTGAAACCAAATGCTGGCTCTGACAAATCCTGGGTGTGGAATGCCATTGATTATGCAGATGAAGAGCCTAAACCGGAACAACTGGCCATTCGCTTCAAAACAGTAGATGAGGCTGCTCTTTTCAAATCGAAGTTTGAGGAAGCCCAGAGGGTTGTTACCCAATCACCTGAAAAACAAACTCCACAAGAGAAAAAGGAAAGTTCCAAGGCCTCGAAGTCACTAGCAGCCCAGTTTGCACTCAAAGAAGGAGAATGGGAGTGCTCTGTGTGCTGTGTAAGAAATAAACCCACCGATATGCAATGTGTGGCTTGTCAACATGCCAGTCCTCAATCTTCAGCAAAACCAGAAGTTCAGGCTGCTGGGGAAACCAAATCAAGCCCATTCACGTTCAAATTTGGTACCGATTCATCAAAGCCAAGCAGTTCTGGCTCTACATTTTCTGGATTTAGTGCTTTTGGAGCCTCTATACCATCCTCGTTTAAATTTGGCACCAGCTCCACAAAACCTGCAGACACAAAAACCAGTGCATTCTCTTTCGGCTTTGGATCACAGTTTGGTAAAAAGCCAGAGCAGTGGGACTGTAACAAGTGTTCTGCAAAAAATGAAGCCTCCACAGACAGTTGCATTTCATGCAAGGCTCTTAAAACTGCAATTAAAACATCTGTGATAGCACAAGTTACCCCTGCTGCAGTTGCACCTGCAGCACAGCCTTCTGTGTCTGTCAGTGACTCTGGATTTGGTGCACAGTTCAGTAAGAAGCCTGGACAGTGGGATTGTGAGGTATGTGAAGTGAGAAACGAAGAATCTGCTGACAAATGTGTTGCCTGTCAAAGTCTAAACCCTGCAGCAAAATCTACCGGTGGGGCTCCAGTAGCATCAAGTATGCCAGCAGTGTCAGCATTTGGGTCTGAGTTTGCTAATAAAGACGATCAGTGGGATTGCAATGCCTGCCTGGTCAGAAATAAAGCATCTGCTACCGAATGCATTTCCTGCCATGCTCCACACGAAACTCCCTCTTTAGCAGCCATGTTTGCCATGAAGGAAGGAGAATGGAACTGTGACACTTGTCTTGTCAGAAACAAAGCCTCTACTGACAAATGTGTGGCCTGTCAGGCTCCAAATCCTAATGTTAAAAGCACAAGCAGTTCTGCTTCCTCTGCCTTCAGTTTTTCCTTTGGAACCAAGAGCGCATCAAGCCAACCTTCTGTAACTGCATTCACGGTGCCTTTTGGAAGTGGCAGCACTTTTCAGTTTGGTGAAAACAAAAACTCAGATGCTTCTTTCAAGCTTGAAACTCCTCAGGCTGCACCTACTACCACCACAAGTTCTGCAGGCTTCTCTTTCTCAATGCCCATTCCAGCTGGTGACTTCAAGTTTGGCATTCAGGACACAACAAAAGACTCGGCTTCATCCGATGATCAAACACCATCAGGGTCGGCCTCTAGTCTCCTTAAAACCATCGCTGACAAACATAAAGAGAAAGAAAATGTGACTGTATCTTCTGCGATCCAACCAGAAAAAGAAGAGAATCCATTAATTGCTGGGAAAGGTAATGCATTCAGCTTTGCAGACTTGGCAAAATCCTCTGGAGGGAGCTTCCAGTTTGGCACAAAAGATCCTGATTTCAAAGGTTTCTCTGGGGCTGGAGAACAGGTGTTCTCATCACTACAGGAAACCCCCACCAAGGCAGAAACCTCCAAGAATCAGGAAGATGATGGGATGTATAAAACAGAGGATCATGATGATATCCAGTTTGAACCAGTGGTCCAGATTCCTGAGAAGGTGGACCTTGTAACTGGTGAGGAAGATGAACAGGTTCTGTACTCGCAGCGCGTCAAACTCTTCAGATTTGACACCGCCACCAGTCAGTGGAAAGAACGTGGTGTGGGAACTCTCAAATTCCTAAAGAATGACACCAACGGGCGACTAAGGGTACTGATGAGACGAGAACAAGTTCTGAAGGTTTGTGCCAACCACTGGATCACCACCACCATGAACCTTAAGCCCCTGGCAGGTTCAGACAAAGCATGGATTTGGATGGCCAATGACTTCTCTGATGGAGACGCTAAGCTTGAACAGCTGGCTGCCAAATTTAAAACTACAGAGCTCGCTGAAGAGTTTAAGCAGAAGTTTGAAGAGTGCCAGCGGCTTCTCTTAGATATTCCCCTGCAAACCCCCCACAAACTGGTAGACACTGGCAGAACAGCACACCTCATTAAGAAAGCGGAGGAAATGAAGTCCGGTTTGAAAGACTTGAAATTGTTTTTGACAGATGACAAAACGAAGATCAAAGATGACGACACTCAGGGAGACGTTACAACCTCCGGTGATGTTTCAGGTCTTGCCATCAAGCCTCATGGTGAAACCACCGGTCCTTCCTTGGAGTGGGACAACTATGACTTAAGAGAAGGAGCTATAGACGATACTGCTGATTCATCGGTTTATGCTACCCCTGTTTCCAGCAGTCCCTTAAGAAAGAACCTTTTCCGCTTTGGAGAATCTACTGGGGGCTTTAGCTTTAGTTTTCAGCCTGGCATCAGCCCTTCCAAGTCTCCTGCAAAACTCAACCTGAGCAGAGTCTCAGTGGGTACAGATGAGGAGCAGGATAACACTCAGGACGAAGAACGGGATGGTCAGTACTTTGAACCTGTGGTCCCTTTGCCTGATTTGGTTGAGATCTCTACAGGAGAGGAGAATGAGCAGGTGGTTTTCAGCTACAGAGCCAAACTGTATCGCTACGACAAAGAAGTGAAACAATGGAAAGAAAGGGGCATCGGAGACTTAAAAGTCTTACAGAATTACAGCACTAAACGAGTCAGGCTGATCATGAGGAGAGACCAGGTACTGAAGATCTGTTCTAACCACTGGATCACGGAGATGATGAAGCTGGAACCCATGAAGGGGACCGAGAAGGCCTGGGTCTGGAGCGCCTTGGACTTTGCAGAGGAAGGAGAAGGTAAAATGGAGCAGCTGGCTGTGAGGTTCAAACTGCAGGAAACGGCGAACACGTTTAAACAGGTCTTTGAAGAGGCCAAGGTGGCACAAGAGAAGGGGGAACTGATGACTCCTGTGACGTTACGAACTGCTGCACCACAAGACAGCGCAGCAGCAGCACCTGAAAGCACGGCCACCGCTGTTTGTGGGGCAGCAGCAATCGCTGTTCTAGAGGAAACGACCAGAGAACGATCAGAGCCACCTTCTGATGTTGGACCCAGTGCAGCAGGATCTCCGAGCCCAATTAATCCTTTAAAGGCTGTAGTGTCGCCCCCCAAGTTTGTCTTTGGCACCGATAGCCTCCAGAAGATTTTTGGGACTCAAAGAACTCTCTCAGAAACTCCAACATCTGCATCAGGTTTGAAAACCGCAGAGGCTGAAAGTTCAGTAAAGCACACATCTGCTGCTCCTGCATTCAAGATGAGCACAGGTAATAAAAGATTTCACATTAAATATTTTTATTTTCACTGAATATGAAAAAAATTGTGGACATTTTATGGTCTATCTTGTTCCATCTGCATCTCATTGTTCAATGATTGTATTTGGCACCAACTCCTCACCAAATTATCTGGGCAGAATCTAAAAAAGTTAAGTTGGTTCCTCAGGGCGAGTTCAAAAAGCAAAAAAATTATAGAAACGTTTTATCTTTCAGACTGAAGAAGTCTTTCAGATGAAAGGCGAAACGTTTCTACGTTTTTTTTTGTTTGTTTTTTGAGCCCGTCCAGAGGACCTGACTTAACTTTTTTGGAGTTATTGATCATGCATCAGGATATCTGGGCAGAATTTGCCATAAAATCAGTTTCCATTTCCTGTCTGTGTAGCCAGTTAAATGTGCTAATACATGAGGTGTATATTCATAGTTTAAAATGTGACCAACTAATATGGATGTACTGAACTCTTAGGCATTCATTACAAATCAGTACTTGAACTCCGTTAAAACAGAACATATATTTTACGTTTGAGCAGTGGTGGCGTTATTTTTATTATACCAGCCTCATAATTAGTTTCTCTTCGCCTGAATACCCATCATCCTTCAGGGCTGGATTTTAGGCTTTTCAAAGATAACCCAATGGCTTTTTGGACCAACACATCCACCGGCCAATTTGAAACCCCAGGTACTCTAATTAATGCAGTGTGTGTTAACACCTCTCAGCTGTCACCTGGCTGACCCTACTGCTACTAGAAAAACAATAACCTGGATGCACGGAGTGGGGAAAGAAAACGGAAGCTAATGTGTTGCATGTTGTTTGTTGTAGCACTTATGTAACAATGTGCATAAACAAATTATTAACAAAACTACTGTATATAAACATAAATGTGTGTTTTTTTTAGCTGCAGTTTAAAGGGAGTGATGATGGAAGGTGTGTAAAGTTGCAAACTTCTTGGAAGACAATGTAGAAAAAGAAAAATAGTTTTTTTTTTTTTTTATTGCTTTGGTATTTGCATTTAAATTTTTTTGTTTGTTTGTTTGCTAGTATCATGGTGGTAGTTTACCTTAATGGTTCCAAACCTTTTAATCTCTAGGGCAAATGTTTATTTATCTTAATTTTAATGGTAAACCAGTTCTATCAGCATCATCCGTATGAACTGGGTGCCTTCTGAAAGGTGAGCTGAGAGCAGAGGATGTTCCTTCATCGAGCCATGCACTGTGCAAACGTCACACGTGCCATTTTTAGCCCTGGAAGTGTAGCAACGGCATGAAATGTAATTCCCTTCCCTGGAAGACATTTGCCACTGATCTGCACATCAGCAGAGGTTAGTTGGGGCTAAATCTCAAGTATTTAGGAAGGTTAGTGTTGCTCCACTAAAAACAAACAGCAAAAAAATGCTGTTTTATTACAAGTTGTTCCTCACTTTTGTAAATCTCATGCATGCCATTTATTGTTGTGCATGAGATTTGTTTTGTGTGTGAGAGTGTATCTAACACTTCAAGATAACAAATCAAATTGATTTTTCGTACTTCCAAGAGGTATCCAGTTTTAATATGTTCTGCTTTCATTGTTTTCTCCATCACAGCCCCCCTTCAGGCAGCAGGAGGCAGCCCGGGGTCAGATGAGAGCTCTGATGTGGAGATTGTTTATGTCAAGGAGCCCACTGCTGAACAGGCAGCTTTAGCCAGAAAGCTCCTGCTGCCTCTCACCTTCTTCTGCTACAAGAACGAGCCAGGCTACACCAGCAACGATGAAACAGATGGTGAGGAACTAACAAGAAATGATGGATCTAGTTGATTGGAACTACAGTTATTGAGCTCCTTAAGCACCTGACTTGAACATGTCACATTAATCAGTTGTATACTTTCAATTTTATTAACATTTTGGCATATTTAACACAATCTGTATCCACCTTGTGAAAACAAAAAATATCATTTATTCCACAGTTTAATTTTTCCAGTATTTACAGAAACCTTTTTAAACCATCCTTGGTTATGAACGTGACATATTTGCCATGTGCAATTATTTATTTAATAAAAATCTGTTGCCATTTGACTTATGAGTGACAATGCTAATCTTTACAATAAACGTAATGTCTTCAGTCAATTGAAATGCACTGTATTTTAAGTATTGCCATAGAACAAAGTTTATACTTGAAAAGATTTGTCTTTTAAAGTGAGGTTAAAAGGTGAAATTTATAGTTGTTTTTATTTCTAGATGAGGACTATGAGTCGGCAGTGAGAGCCTTGAATGGAAAACTGTACCCTGATCCTCATGAGGCTGCAGCTTGTAGTGAGGGTAAGTGTAAAACAACCTGTTATTTCACCTACATTAAACGCATCAATTAGAAGTTTTTGGTTTTAAATATGTGGCTCAAAAAACCCAGACTAATTTTAAACATGATGGTCTTTTATGTTCCAGTTGTTTCCTCGCACGAAGCTTGTGCTCTGCTCTCAGAGTCAGACTGTCAGGTTGTGTGGGAGAAGAAACCAACACCAGAGGAGGAGGAGAAGGCAAAAAGTCTCCAGCTTCCACCCACGTTCTTCTGTGGCCTGAGCACCATGGACAGTGACCCTGACGGTGACAAGCCTGAAGACTTTGAGACGGAGGTCTGCAAAGCACACCAAGACCTGGTATGAACTCCGCTGTCTGAGTCAGCGCTGAGCTCAACTCAAACTTATGAAAGCAGATATCATCTACGAACAGGTTGCATAATGTTTATTAGCAACTATTTGTTGGGACTGTTATACGCAACATACTGCAAGATGTGTGCGGTACGAGTACAATATTTAGGGTCAACTCATAAATATGCAAAATAGATGTTTGTAACATTTTTGTTTTTAAGCCTCAGAGATTCGAGAAGGTCTGTTCTAATACTGATATTTGTGGTCGGAGTTAAAATTCTATAAAAATATGAACTGAGCGAATAATCTTAACAAAAAGGGAGTGGACCTCGTGTTTCCAAATAACTTAAGTTTGTGAGTAAACTAAAATACACTCATCTTTAACATTTGAGATGGGTTGAACAATTTTTCCTAATTTTATAGCACAAGATAACCTGTTGCATTAAACATTGGTGAGCCATAACAATATGACCACTGATGAATGACATTACATTTTCACCATATTAGCAACTGACTGTGAGCAGGAAATTAAAGATGCAACTCAACAATCTCTTTTTTTTAGGTTTATGTTGAGTTTAAGTATTTAGGCAACTTTAACAAATATCAACCAACAATTTTCCTGATGCAATTCTCCAGATCACAACCTACTTCAGGTGGATGTGTTAAAACAAATCTGATCCCTTTGCAACCGAAATCATTTGGTGTTTGCAGTTGACAGCTTGGTGCCACATACTACAGCGGACCCTCAGAGGTTTGGTCTTTCACCACGTCGGGGTCGTGAAAACTGTTGTAGCAGCAAAAAATGGCTTTATCTCAGCTGTTCCTCATTTTATTTGTTTTTGAGGAATAGACAGATTTTACACAAGTAACGTGGAGAAGAATACGTTCATGCAGTCGATGAATAACGTGGGTCGAATTTGTTACAGGTTGCTCAGTTAAAAGGAGCTGAACCGGACTCTAGCAGTCCTGCAAGCCCCTCAGAAGAACCGACCTCAGCCCCGTCATCCAGCAGTGCGGAGGCTTCAGGTATCAGGTCTACATCAGATGAACAAACCTCAGACAAGCCAGCAGAGACTCTGAGTGAAACTCCCAGCAGCAGTTTCCCCATCGACCTGTCAACTAAGAAGAGTCCAGAACCGAAGACTAAAACGGAGACGGACGCTGCTGCTTCATCTACTACAACAACCGGGCAAGGTACCGAGGCCGTTTAACAGTCAGAATTTATACGTCACATTTGGTCTGCAAAGCTTCGAATAATGTGTTTAACAAAAAAAAAAAGAACCATCTCAGCAAAAATTATCTCCAGGGGCCTGATGGAAATTTTAAAGCAGTTGGAAAACTAACATAAAAACAATACTTACAGTAACTTTTGGAATAAAATTTGGCAAAACATTGTACTTGATATTGTTCTGATGTTTTTGTGGATTTATTTTTTCCTGAGGTGTTTTTATTTATTTATTTATTTATTGTTAAAAAGAGCCGAACACCTGACTTGTTTCGAAAACTTTATTGGTGTTTTATGAACAGATTTTTATGTTGTTGTAAAAATACAAATAGTGATTGTGCCACTGAATCATCTCGATCTTCTATACTTACTGAGCTCTTTTTAAAAAAAAAATACATTTCAGCTTCGCTCATGTTGCTGTTGAGCTGATTTCCTGCTTTATACAAAACTGAAAGCAGAAAACTATTCAGTGTTTAATAACTTTTTATTGTTGCAGACTCTTCTGCCTTTGGCTTCAGTTCTCTTGGAGGATTTTCTTTTGCTGACTTGGCTAAAAACACGGAGGGGTTTACATTTGGAACACAAGGTTGGTTTTTAGCATCGCATGTCTAGTTTTTACATTAATATATGTTATAATGATTGTATGCTCTGATTTTTCTCCTGACGTAGATGATAATTTCTCGTGGGTAAATGCTGGTGCAGTGGTTTTTGGAGCTTCTGGGTCCTCTGAGGCTAAAAGCGATGCCGACAAGGAGGGAAGTGATGAAGAGGAAGCTCCTAAAAACGTGGACATTCACTTTGAGCCTATTGTTTCTCTACCTGAGGTACTTGTTCTTGTTCTTTATTAAATTATTGAATGACTAAAGGGACAAATCTTCATCTTTGAGTGTTGTGTGCCTCTCAGGTGGAGACAAAGTCTGGAGAGGAGGACGAGGAAATCCTGTTTAAGAAGCGAGCCAAGCTGTACCGATGGGACCGCGACCTTGACCAATGGAAGGAACGCGGCACAGGCGACATCAAGATCCTCTTCCACCCAACCAAACATTTTTATCGAATCCTGATGAGAAGAGACCAGGTCATGAAGGTTTGTGCCAACCACACCATCTCCCCGTCCATGAAGATTAAACCCATGAATGCCATGGATAGTGCACTGGTCTGGACCGCCACAGACTACTCAGGTACACAAACTCATTTCTGCTCTGCTTGTGTTTCCATGCAGGTTCAGGCTGACATATTGTTTTTCCTCATTCTATTTATTCTTATTTTTTCTTAGATGGTGAAGGTATTGTGGAGCAGCTGGCAGCCAAGTTCAAAACTCCAGAAATCGCTGAATCCTTCAAGAAAACCTTCTGTGAATGTCAAATTCGTATGGGCCAAACCAGCGAGGACGGTTCAGGTGTCTTGTCGCAGATGTCCAGAGTCCAAGAGCACTCTAAAGAGACTAACCCTCGGGTGTTCCTCACAGTGGCTGCTGACGGCCAGCCTCTGGGCACCATCACTGTAGAGCTTTTCTCTAACGTTGTCCCCAAAACTGCAGAGAACTTCAGGGCTCTCTGCACTGGAGAGAAAGGCTTCGGACTGCGGGACTCCATCTTCCACAGGGTCATACCAGATTTTATGTGTCAGGTAAGGGAATTGTGCGTTTCAAGAGGTTTTTTTTTCTTGGCCGCACAAGTTTAGATTCAGCGAAGGTATTCATGACCTGAATTGGCTGTACTCGACATTACAACATTCACGAGAAGACAGATGGTTTGAGAGGGGGGCTGAAGGAAGCAATTTATGTAAAAAGAGAGAAACCATCTTTAAACAGAGAGAAACCATCTTTAAACCGAGGAGGAGGTGTCAGAGTTCAACTTTCAAAAACTTATAATGCAGCTTTTGGACCGATACCCAGCCAGTTTCACACCGATCAGGAATGTGGCCCATCTGTGAATTAGAGTAACAAAGACCTTAGCAAACTACTACTGTGAGGTGTGATAGGTCTGCGGCAGAGCTTTAGGGCCACGCTAAGGAAAAACAAATTAAATGCCATAAAATTACAAGAATAGTCGTAGAATTACGAGAATAAAGTCATACGAGACTTTTTTTTTTTTTTTTTTTTAACAGCTGTTGTTAATTTTTTTTTTTTTCCACGAGTCAGATCCACAATGCGACCTGTCAATCAATTCAGTAGGCGTGTCGGCAAATGACCAATCCGAAGCTAAATGCTCCTTACCAGCAGAGTGCTGGAACGTACCACTTTACTGTAAGCAGGTTCAAAGTACTGATAATAATCTGATGCTGTTGTGCTAACGGATTACAGTTTCTCTGGCTGAGCGCCGTTTTCAAACGGAAACAAAAATTAAAGTCACGGCGTAATGACATCACGCATCCCAGAAGCAGCATACAAAGACACAACAGTAGCTGGCAGTATTGCAACACATTTTGAGTAAGAGCATCAATAACAATAAAGTTTAACAAACATTCTTTATTTTACCACAGTTAAAATGCGGTAAACCTGCTTTATCATGTCGGAGTTTGGATAATATTCTGACTCATTTAGCTTCGGACTGGTCATTTGCCGACACGCCCACTGAATTGATTGACAGGTCGCGTCGTGGATCCGACTTGTGGGGGGAAAAAATATTAAAGACAGCTGTTGAAACAAAAAGTATTTATTTTTTAGACTTTATTCTCATAATATTAAGACTTTATTTGACTTTATTCTTGTACTGTAGTTCTACAACTTTATTCTCGTAATTTTATGACTTTTTTTTATCATGGCCCTAAAGCTCTGTCATAATAGGTCAATCTGCATATGTATTTATGTATGTATGTATGTATGCATGTATGTAGTATGTATGTACCTCAGCTTTATAACTCGAACCCCACACTTCCTGTTCTTTGAATTGAGAAAGCTTCTCGTATGAGAAGCGAAACATCTTCTGTTACAAATAAAGTCCAGTTGTTTTTGTCTTGAAGTTTTTTGAATTTACTCAACATTACAGCAAGTAGTGCTGCAAAGTTTTCTAGTTCAAGATCAAAGAAAAGCTCATTTCAGTGAAATTATTCACCGATCTAACATTGTCTTGTTACTTTTTTCTGTTTCAGGGCGGTGACATCACCAACAGTGACGGCACAGGTGGCAAGTCCATCTACGGCGGCATGTTTGAAGATGAAAACTTTGATGTTCAGCACACGGGCCCGGGCATCCTGTCGATGGCTAATCGTGGACGGGACACCAACAACTCGCAGTTTTTCATAACCCTGAAGAAAGCTGAACATCTGGACTTCAAACACGTTGCGTTTGGCTGGGTTCGGGACGGTATGGATGTAGTACAGAAGATGGGACAGCTGGGCACAAAGGGAGGCCCTCCCACAAAGAGGCTGGTCATCACAGACTGTGGACAGCTGTAATTCTTAGGGTTTACAACTTAGTTTAGATTAAATTAAAGGTGAAGAGTTGGAGTAACTGTGTTCCCTGTGCAGTACACATCCTCCTCCTGAAATAAAATCTTTAGTTGTTTTGCTCTGATCATATGGCTGCAGGTCCCCCATCAGTGAAATGTGTCCTATAAAATGGAATTGGGAAACAGCGTGGCAATCTCCATGGGAGACTTTTAGAGCAAATGCTACTTTTGCTTGCATTTTTATCTTTAGTTTACTTTGTGTGTATATTTGTACATGGATTTAATATTTTTTTTTGTTATTTTGCTTGTACTCCCTTTAAATGCACCCATCCTCTTTATAAGACCCACCTTATTTTCTTTTTAAATGAGTCTTAATATAGTTAAAAAGCAATCCTGTTCATTTGATTACACATACTGCTTTGTAACTACACCCCTACCTTTTGTTTATTTTTTTACTGTAGGACTTCTCGTTTTTCCCCTGTACCTTGATTTCACAGTGCCGGTAACTGGACTTAATAATTGACCACATGGACCGATTTCTTCCCCCCCACACACACGGTATTGCTGTTTGAAAGAGGATACATTTGGTTTTACAAAGAGGATTCATTTCATGTATAGATTGAGATTGTCACTGTTAAAGTTAATTTGGTACTTGTACCAAAACATGTTAATAATCAAGAAATAAAATTGCTTGACATTAAATGTGGTAGGTTTTTTTTGTTTGTTTTTATCGCACATTCTAGGTTGCAGTGGCCAAAACCTAGTAACATGAAATGCTGTCAGAACCTTACTCTTGAATACTTCACTGTGATTAAAATTGAAAGCAATAAATGTATTTTATTCTTTAACAACCACATGGTCTTAGTTTGATTTTGCACAGTTCCAAGATTTTCAGGCATTCACTAAATGTTTACTAGTGTTTGGACAAGCTGCAACAAAACTGAACATAAAGTAGAATAAAAATGTGCACTCGTTTATTCACTTGAGTTTATCCTGCAAATTTATCTGAGCAAACATTAATACACCATTTTACTCACAATTTAATCTCATCCTTTTCCCCAAAAAAAACCCGAATTTATTCTTGATTTTTGGCATTTCAAATTTAATAAACAGTTCAGTTGTCAAAAAGGCTTTTTTAAAAATACAGGTCATGTAAAAAATTAAAATTACATAAATACCAGTAAATGCGTAATGAACGGATATCGTATGTTTATTTTTTTCCTTTATTTTATGCGACAGTTTCTGCTGCAGTACTACTTTTGGCCACAGCGGCAGCAGAGAGCAGACACGCGGGCGACTCACGATGACGTCATCCGGACGTAAAATGCGGCGTCTCGCGGCCTCCTCGGTCTTTTTTCCTCTGCCGTGCTGTTAGGGCGGTTGGCCTGCTCTCTGTCTCGGGAAGATTTAACACCTAAGCAGCAAAATGATCATCTACAAGTGCCTCATCAGCAGTAAGCAGTCTATTTTGGAGGGGGTTTTTACGTGTCTGAGCAGAGTTGACGTCGCTAAGCCGGTTTTGTTCGCTGTTTTTAGGGCAGAGTTAGCCAAAGTAGCAGCAGGCTAACTCGTGTTTATGGTGGTTGAGAAGTTAGCGCTGATTCTTCTGAGGGTTAGCCACATGCTAGCATGTTCTCATGCCGCGTTTAGCTTTAATCACATGCAACTTTATAAAAAGTTATGTTAAAGCTTTAAAGAATCGTGTGTCAAACTGTTTGCTGGTCAACTGAACCTTGGACCGTGTCGCACACATTTATTTTAAATGATTGTGGCCTCTCAATCGATGTAGCTGTGAGCTGCCAACAGATTTTTCTTCCTTTTTAAAGTTTAAATTGTCATACGGCTCCGTCTTCTGTGGCTAATCTCAACATTAGACATGAAGATTGAGTTAATAATTTGCTACCCAGTTACACTCCGTTTACACGACCTGTTATTTGATTTCGGGCACACCCAGATGAAGTTTTTGTCTTGGTTTTTTGTTCCTGCAGACGATGAGATGTTCTCCGACACCTTCAAAGTTAAAGAGTCAGAAAGTGGCATTTTCTACGAAGTTGAAGGCAAGGTAATAAACTCCACTGTCCTAATTATTAGATTAATTAATCGAATAGATTCACCTCTGGGCATGGTAAACTTCTAATGACTTGACTAACAAAGCTAAAGCATCTCCTGCTTTAACTGAATTGACATTTCTATTTTAAGCAGCTACTTTTAAAGCGTGATGTAAACATCCCTATTTCAGGGTGTGTCTCAAGAGACTCATTCAACATTGTGAAAACCAAAATGAATACTTAACCAGCAGCTTACAATAAAGTTTTTTGTCTAAATGTTCTATTTTTTTTTTTGTCGCATGAAGACCGTCACCAGGACAGAAGGGTTTGATGACGCTTTAATATCGGCCAATGCCTCTGCCGAAGAAGCCATCGAGTCCAACGAGTCGGCCTCGGTCTCCGGAGTGGACATCATCCTCAACCACAAGCTGCAGGAGACGGGCTTTGACAAGAAGCAGTACATAGCTTACGTCAAAGACTACGTTAAAGCGTGAGTATCTCACAAGGGTTGACCTGTTCGTGTTGTGAATTTAGTAGTTTCGATATGACGAGTGGTGACGAATAATCCCTCTGCTTATCCAGCATCAAGGCCAAGCTGCAAGAGACCAACCCCAACAGAGTGGACAGCTTCATGACTGAAGTCCAACCAGAAGTTAAGAGGATCATTGGAAACATCAAGAACTACCAGGTACTTCAAGATAATTCAACTTGTGAATAGTGGGGTTCATTTATGTAAAGTAACTGGTAAAGGTTGTTGCAAAGTATTTAACCACTTTTTTTTTTTTTTTTTTAAGGTGTCGGTTATACTACATGTTTTTAAACACTCTTAAATAAAGTATGGAAGAATTAAAAATACATTTTCTTCTGGAGAATTTCCCTTTTGTTCCAGTATTATTGTGCAGCTGTTCACTAGAGGGCGCTCGTTCTCCGCAGCTTTAACTCCCAGCTGCTGAAAGCATCTCGATGACTGACATTTGTTGTGCTCTTTCTCCTTCAGTTTTTCACAGGAGAGTCCATGAACCCTGAGGGCATGGTGGGTCTGCTGGACTACCGTGAGGATGGCATCACACCATACATGCTTTTCTTCAAGGACGGTCTGCTGGTTGAGAAATGTGTAAGTAACTGTGGCTTTGAGCGGAAAAACTTTTGTTTTTAGGATGGAGCTGAAAGTTGTATTTTTGTTACAGTAACTTGGATCAACATCTGCTGTTCATTTGACTGCTGCTTCCCAAAACAACCCTGAGGGAGACCTGCTCTGCATCATGTCTGAACGAATACTGTCCTGTCCACACTGTGGCCTGTTACACAACTGAGGAAACTGTCATTTGGTCACTCAATAGTTTTTAACTTTTTTTTTCGTCTTTTGCCGTTTTGTTTTTTCTTTTGGGCCAGTCAGTGTTCATAATGAAAACGAAAAGGCAGGACGGGAATCGAACCTGTGACTCCGGCTGCTGCAAAGTATTTTTTTTTGCGTTTGCATACCATTTTAGCAACACAAATTATACAGTTGAACATCCCCAACCACCTTCATGCTCGGGTTCATGGTTGCAATAAATGAGTCCATCTCCAGTGCAAAGACTTTTGGTTCAATTTGAAAATAAAGTGTCTACTTTAAAGTTGCTTTTAGTTTTTTATTAGCTTTTATTGTGGGCATCTTGGCTAAACTAATATGCAGCTGCCTAAAGTTTAGTCTTTCCTAAAGAAATAGATTCTCAGCTTTTTAAAAACAAAGCGTCTACTTTATGGGTAGAGTTGAACAATTTCTCAGTAAATTGAGTTTGCAGCAAAAATGAAGAATGGATCTGCAGGAAGTCTAGGAAGTAGTTTTCATACTTGTCTGCTGCAGCTTTTGGTTTTGTAATTTTATTTTTCTCTAACCTGGTATATTGTATTGATCATAGATCTCAGTTGCAGGGGAGGTTTGGGCCTTGCATGATTAGTTGTTTTTTTTTTTTTGTTGAAGGAAACTGCAGTTTTATTTACATATTTTAAGTCTCAGTACAACTCTGCAGGGGAACTAGATGTGGAGTTTAAAAAAATCATTGAAAAAGTTATTTAAATTTAATACACTGAGCACTAGACATGCATTTAGTTTTGATTGTGGATATAAATCTTCAAATGAGCAGAGTCGAGGTGGGTCTCAGACCCATAAGTAGATTACCACAGTAAACGGAGTCGGGTAAAGTTTCACTGATGTTTTAAAAAAAACTGAAAACGTGCATCCTGACCCTGGTGCAGTCAGCTGATGGTTTTTGCTGACTACAGTAATTAAACTGACCAGGACTAAAAGCCTCCAAATTCGATCCATGCGTTTCTGCAGGAGGCCGCCTCAGCATCGAGGGCTGATCACAGACCAGCAGCAACTGTGACAAGTTGTAGATCATTTATTTAGACAAGAGTTCACCTTGGAAAATATATTCAAAGGATAAATAGTTCTGATGTGGAGCACAGTATTAATTGGCGAAACAGTTAAGACTTGTCTTGTGTCCAGACGGCACAAGTCTGCAGCTCGATGTGCTTACAGACAAGACTTTGTGTTTAAAATGTTCAAAGTTTAAATTTGGAGCAGTGAAATAAATGAAGGCAAAGACCACAGATGGTTTAGTTTAACTTTAATTTATTCAACATGAGGCTGTGAGCAGCGTTCACCTACATTTCTACAGGATGTTTTCTATTCAGTCATGACGGCTAAGTGGTAGTTTCGAGCAGTCCCACCGTCGTTTAATTAAACTTCTGCAGAGACCTGTCAATCATCCATTCAAAGCAGGGAAATAAACTAAAACATGCAGGATGGTGTCCCTCAAGGACCAGGGTTGGGAACCACTGGTTTATATCTTGTGAATCATGACATGGATTTTAAAGTAATTCATGGATGCAAATCTATAACTGCTTGGAATCAAGCCAATTCAAGATGGCCACCACAGCCAAGGAAAGCAAAGGGGAAAAAAATGACTAAACCAGCCAATTTTACAGACGACTTTTAAAATAATTAATATGGTAGCTGAGCATCCAAACTGTTCTCAGCAGAAGATTTTAGACAAACTGGTATGAGAGGCAGTGGGTGAAATGCATTCAAGTCAATGCCACGACTTCTTACGCTTTTTAAACTTCTCGTCCCTTATTGCTCATTTCCTCGTTAATTTCAAAGCTAATTATCCGGATGAATGAACGGATCCTGAGCTTGATCTCCTCCTAATCAGGTGTTTGCCATTTGACTGCTCCGCACCCGCTGGCACGCATCACACGGCCGCACGCAGCAGCAGCGGGTTTCTGCCCCGTGCAGCTCATTGTAAATATAGTTTAAAGCTGTTGCCATGGTTACACAGTCTGAGGGATGAACCGTGACTGCAAGCTTGTTTCCAGACACTTTAATCTTTGTTTTTCCTCTGATTTATAGCCACCTTTTAAGATTTAAACTCCAAGTGGTGGCTGTTTCTCAGAGCTGCAGCATCAGGAGGGAAGAGCTTTTTTCCACTTTCATCTTTTTCACAGCAGACGTTTTCATGTCAAACACCGGTGCGACTAATTTTGTGATTAAATCCAGCACAAATTGGCAGGAAGTGCTGGAACAGAGCTGCTGTTTTTATTTGCCATCAGCTCCGAGTGTGTGTCGTCTGCTTTTGGAAAAATAAATACCCGTCTGACTGAAAATGGACCTCTGCAGGAAAATGAAGGATAAAGTGTTGTTGCTCATTTCCAACAGATTTAATCCTGAAAAGCAGACTTTACATTTGCTACATGTTTTACAAACAATTCAGAATGCGTCAATCTGAACTTAAATTTTGTAACGATAAACATAAAAATATAAGATGCACACGATGAAGCGGGGAACCTTTCCTGGTTCTAGGCGTTCTGCGGTTCCTCCTCTTCGTCAGCAGGTTGGTAGTGGCGGTACTCCGGCTTCAGCTCCCACGTGCTTTTGTGAGCTCCTTTACGACTGCAGACACAGATCTCCCTCATGATGTCTTTCAGGTAGGACTGCAGGGACACGAGGACATCTGAACTGATGACACAAAGTTATGGATTCCTTTTCTCGTGCAGTGGAGGTCAGAGGGAATGAAACTACTGAAAAATCAAAAACTTGACACTTTGACTAACGTCAGACAAACATACTTAAAGAACCAGCCTTTATAATAGTGTGAACGTTTATGAAGCATTCGCTCCGCTGTGATCCTTTTTTTCTTCTGTACATTTTTCATTAAAAAAAATAAATCATAAATCATAAATCAAAACGTTCAATTTTTTCAGGACAGTCCTGCTAAGGTTTTTGATATTGGTGGAACTTTAGCTTTTTTAAATATTTGACCTTTTTATTTCTCATAGAAAATTAATTGAGCTCATTTTACATCCTTCAAGTCTTTAGATGTGTTTACAAGCTTTTACTGCTCCTTTCACATTTTGTTCTGCTTCAGCTTCTTTCAGCTTCCTTGTGCAAATTTAAACTTTTTTTTTTAGCTACTTTCAGCTGTTTTGTGCTCCTTTCAGTCTTTGTGCTAACTTAAACATTTTTGTGTTTCTTACTTCTTCATTCTAATTTCAGCTTGCTCCTTTCAGCTTATTTTAGCAAATTTCAGCTGTTTCTGCCATTTCAGTTAATATTTGATCTGTTTTTATGTTAATTTTAGCTTTTCGAGCACCACTTTTTATTTTGCACTCATTTCCACTTTTTTCAGCCTGATTCAGCAAATTTGTGCTTTCTCCACTTCCTTCTGGTAATTTTAGCTAATTTTCAGCTGTTTTTTTATTTATTTTCTAATTTCAGTATCTTTCAGATAATTTCCACTTTTTTGTGCTAATTTATGCTTCTTTCAGCCCAGTTGGTCAAACGTGTTTCTGCTTATGCTAATTTAAGCTTGTTTTATCTTTTCAGCTACTTTAGCATTTTTTTAGCTAATTTCAGCTGTTGTCAGATAAATTCAAGTTTTTCATGCTAATTGTTGCTACTTTCAACCTAATTCACCATCATCTTCTTCATTATACTAATTTCAGTTAGTTATGCTCCTTTCAGCTTTTTCTGCTAGTTCAGCTACTATTTGGCTGTTATGCTAATTTTAACTTTTTTTTTTTTTTTAGCCAATTCCACATTTTTTAGCTAATTTCAGCTCTTTCTGCTTCCTTTTGGTAGTTTAAGCTTATTTCTGCCTTTTTGGATACGTTTCAGCTATTTGTAGCTAATTTCAGCCCTTTTTTTTAGCTAATTTCTTAATTTTTGTGCTCAGTGCTGTTTACCCATACCTAAATATAGGGGAAACTACCGTCTGTCAAATGTGTTTGTTTCAAAACGTAGATGTTGATTTGAGTAAAATATCCTCAGTTCTTGCAGAACGTTTGTTTAATGCTGCATCGGTTTTACCTCGGAAGTCTAATTTAGAAATGATGTCTACATCCAACATCAAATGTTTTCAGTTGCGAGTCAGATTTTTAATAGTAATACATTTTTACAGCAGCAACATGTTTTCCAACAGAAGTAAATCTGTGTGCGCAACTTGTTTATTGAGTGAAAATAAAAAGATTATTCTTGCAGCGTTCACTGCTTTTGATATGCACAGCAGCCATGTTGAATTTTGTGATGAAGGTTGGTCAGAAATCCAAATGGTCCGAGTCAAAGTTCAGACTTGAGGAGGCATTCCAATTGATTTTTACGACTTGGAGCTTGGAAAAGTCAAACGTGTTTGTTTACCTACAGATACAGTGACTGAAAACAGGTCAACAAAGGAGGAGCCGTTTGGGACGGAGACGTCTGATCATTTTGACCTTCAGGTACATATTTAAGCTCAGATTTATTGGAGAAGTCTGATAATTTTGACTTTTTTGTACATATTTATGCTCAGAATCATTAAGTAATGTGTGCAGTTTAAAGTGCTTTGTTTACATTGAGTGTGTTCCTGCATTTTAGATTTGCATATCAACATATCTGGAAAACTGGAGTAAACTTTGTCAAACTGCAGCTATGGTGTAGCTCAGGATCATGTATTTTATTGTTGATTTCATACGTTGCACTGAGTGCTTTTAAAAAGAAAAGTAAGTAAATAATGTTGAAATACCTCTATGTCTTAAAGTAAACCGTTCAAACACCATAAAATCATAAAATTGGAAATTTGATAAACTTATAAATAAAACTTATACAGATATTAGTTAATTTGTTCATTACAATCACACTAAAACTGGAGTTTTCACAGAGACATCGTGTCTTTAACAATACATCCTCTGAATCTGAATAATAATCCCCGAGTGACTCAAAAAACATTAGAAGAACAATATTCATGTGTTGCTTTCTATATATTGTCATACATGTGTTAGGTCAGGGCAGTCTATAGGCTTTATTTAGGCTTTTATTTTATTCTATTCCATCTTCATTAGTGTGGTCTAATCACCAAATGTGTGCAAACCACATATTTAGGAATGGTTTCGGATTAATTTCTTAATCTGTTATCCGGAGATGTTTAATTAGCTTCAGATGGATTCATTTTAATACGAGTTAATATGATGATCCACATAGCATCTTAAACCTCACATAAATATATTATAAATGCTGTTAATGTCTAAAAAGGAGCAGAAACTGTGAAAAGCCTTGAGCCGCAGTACCACAAAGTGACCACGGAGTGTCTCTGTTGAGCCGAGGTCACTCCACTTGATGAATAACAAAAGATGTGCTTCAAAACTTCTCATAATGGACATTTTGCTTACTTCAGTTCAGTTAATTTGAGTGTTGGCCGAGTGCTTCGAGAGAGGAGTGGTGGTGTGGAGTGTATCGGGGCGTTTGACTCCTACTCAGCTGATGGTTATGCAATCAGAAGCAATCAGAGGGAGAAGGACCTGGAGGTCTACTCTGCACCTACACAATGCTGTTCGCTGAGAGCTGGAACCAATCCAGCGGGCTACATCGATTCCTCCCGCGTGCGTCTGCGTGCACGCGCGAGCATGCCAGCTCAAATTTTAAGCCACAACAGATAGCGTGAGCAGAGGCACAGACGTCAAGCTGTGGGCGACTTGTTCAAATTTAACAAAGCAAGGTGGATGGTGGGCAGGTGTGTTGTTGTTTTTGGTCTTTCCACTTATATCATTAAGTGTTTGTGTTGGATGTTTTCACACCGAGTGTGTTTCTGCTCACCACAGGTTGTTTGGTGATGTCCACCAGGTCCTTGAAGCTGTAAAACTGGTGCTTCTCGAAGGCAGAGAAGAGCATGTCCAGCACCACCTGCCGCTCCGCTCTCACCATCTTCCCCTCGGACTTCTTCTTCTTCTCGAACGCCACCTTCACAATCACAAATTACCGACACCAAACACAGAAACCACAGCTGAGGTTCTGAGGAACTGACTGTCAAACCAACAGGTGGAAAACACGCAGGTAAACTCTCACTTTGGTTCGTTTCCTTCTGACACAAAGACAAACAAGAAACAAAAACATTGTCACAGAACATACAAGTTAATGCTGAAGCTGAAGGAGTTTGATGAAACTGACTGAATTATTAAAGTTAAAACAATAAGAACAAAAGCTAAAACCAGCAAAAATAGTATCTAAAAGCTAAAGAGAGCTCAACTAAAGGCTAAAACTATCAAACAGTGGCTAAAATATTAAATTGGTTCAAATTTAAGCCATGGTAAAACCAGCAGGACAATATCTAAAAGCTAAATATGTAAAATACTAGCCAAAGGCTAACACCAGTAACAATAGCTAAAAGCTATCAGCAAAACAGTATATAAAAGCTAAAGCAAGCTCAACTCTACCCAAAGACTAACACTAGCCAAAATAAATAAAATAAAAGCTAAAACCAGCAAAAAAAGTATCTAAAAACTAAAATAAGCTAAACTAAAAGCCAAAACTAGTAAAACAGTTGCTAAAATATTAAATTAGTTCAGATTTAAGCAATAGTAAAACCAGCAGCAGGCTAAAATAAGCAAAACACTAGCCAAAGGCCAACACCAGTAACAATAGCTAAAAGCTACCAGCAAAACAGTATATAAAAGCTAAAGCAAGTTCAACTCTACCCAAAGGCTAACACTAGCAAAACAAATAACAACAAAAAAGCTAAAACCAGCAAAAATGGTATCTAAAAGCTAAAATATGTTAACTAAAAGCTAAAACTAGCAAAGCAGTTGCTAAAATATTAAATTTGTTCAGATTTAAGCAATGGTTAAAACCAGTATATAAAAGCTAAAGTAAGCTCAACTCTACGCAAAGCAAAAAAACAAAAAAAAAGTTTATAGCTAAAACCAGCAAAAATGCTATCTAAAAGCTAAAATATGTTAACTAAAAGCTAAAGCTAGCAAAACAGTTGCTAAAATATTAAATTTGTTCAGATGTAAGCAATGATAAAACCAGCAGGATAGTATTTAAAATCTAAAATAAGCAAAACGCTAGAGAAAAGCTAATACCAGTTATTTAGCTAAAAGCTAAAACCAGCAAAACAGTATATAAAAGCCAAAGTAAGCTCAACTGTACCCAATGGCTAACACTAGCAAAAAAAAAAAAAAAAAAAAAAAAAAAAAAAATTAAAAGCTATAACCAGTAAAACAGCAGGTAAAAGCTAAATTTAGCAAAACATAAAAAGCTGAAACTAACAATGGTATCTAAAATTAGCTAAAGTGTAGCCTAAGACTAAAGTAAATCTTTTGACTGCTTCTTTCTGCAGGGGTTGCCACAGCTAGCAAACACAGATTGTTTTACACCAGTTGTCCTTCCTGACACCACGTGGGCTCAAACCTGCAGCTTCAGGATTATGAAACTGTGGCACTGACCACCAAGCTACCGCGGTTGTTTTTGCACTGCAGTCTGAGCTCATCCCATTTTACTAACACTAATTTTATATATATATTCTGTTGAAGTTGTTAAACCTCATTGTTCATGAATGTAAAATACAGAGACGTCTATATTTATATATTTATAAGTCAAGTTGAAATATTGAGGTATTCGTCACTTTTTAAAATAGAAATCTAAAGTTCATCCATGAAACAAACTCCTCACTGGAGGAACTGGCGATCCCACCAAACTTTAAAAACAGCTGACACAGTCTCTCCAGAGGCTCGTTTCTACTTACGTTGAAGTTGTGGTTGGCCACAGGCTTAAAGACGGTGGTCACAGCTCTGTCCAGCTGCTGCGACAAACGCTGAGGCTTCACCAATTCAATCTGCAGCCTGACACATACACAGAAAATAAATAAAGTGAGAATGTTTGTGTGAAAAAGTTGATCTCAGAGCTGACACGAGCCTGTTGGCAGGAAGGCGACTGTCAGCACCTTCAGGTTTAAATCACCAAACAGGAAATGACAGCTCCTCTCAGTTTTTGTCTCCATTTTATTTAGACTGGAATAAAAGTCCTCCCGATATGTCAACACTCACAGGATCTTTGCTTTATACGAGATGGGAACACATACAGCATCATATAATAAAAAGAAAACACAAACCGCCTTAAAAACAGATGTTTTCAAAGCACTGACCCTTATTAATATTAACTACGTAGTGCAAAAATACATTTAAACATGCGGCTGGAGTAGATATGACTTCTGTTAGCAGTGCATCGGTCAACGTGGACTAAATTTGGGAAAACATTGCAAGAGCAAAATCTAACGAGGTGTTTGTTTACCCTGCGGAGCGGGGCCGGTCTGTTTACATTCACACTGTACTCGAACCGCGCTGGAGTTCGCTTCTACCGGACTGAGACCTAGGTTTTAGCCCGGGCCAGAGCTCGCCTTTTTGTTCCGTGACAGAGTTTGATGGCGCGTTCACACCTCCCTAAACGAACCGGACTTTCTAGGAAAACGAGCTAGAGTCCGATTAAAGCGGACTAAACAGGGCTGGTGTGAATGCACCCTTAGAGAGGTCATGAGAGCTTCAGATCCTTTTGTAAGATATTCCAGGAAACAGGAGCTGAGTAGGAGAAGGCCCTTTTGCCAAGTTCAGTCCTCACTGAGGGAACACTGCAGGTAATAATGTCCTTAGAGCGCACGCTGTAGCTGCACTCACGCAGTGACATGTAGGAGAAGATGTATGAAGGCAGCAGACCAAGAAGTGATTTAAAGATGAAAATGTACCAGTGAGAGAGTCTGCGTGAAGTTAATGATGTCCAGTTAACCAGTGAATACTGGGTGCAGTGGTGGATACGATAATCACAGCCAGTTATGAATCTTAGTGCACCATGATAGACAGCATCCAACATCTGCAGGGTGCTTGTAGGAGCGTTCATGTAAGTAATGTCACTGTAGTCAATGAAGGGAAGGAAAGTCGCAGTGACAAGATGTTTCCTAGCATTCAGAGTTAGACAGGATCTGTTTCTGAAGAAGAAACTCAATTTAACTTTCAGTTTCCTTACCGAGTTTTACCAAGTTTTCCACGGGGGGCTTTAAATAGAGATGCGAATCGACCAAGATACCCAAATATTTGTAGGAATCAACAAACTCAATAGGAGCACCATTTGAGGATAAAATCAAAGGAAGAACCGCTGGAACCGACTTCCTGTTTGAAAACAACATCCCTTTGGCTTTGTCGGCATTTAGGACAAGTTTGAGATGGAACCAATCTGACTGGATGATGTCGAAAGCGGATTGTAAAATCTGGAAAACCTTAGCAACTGTTTTAGCTCGACAATAAACAACTGTGTCATCAGCGTAGAAATGCAAGGATGCAAGGACCTACATTATTTATGTAGATTGTTAAGAGGTTTGGTCCTAAGACTGAGCCTTGTGGTACACCATTGTAACATTTCAATAACTGGAAGAAGTACCATTATGTTGAACACATTGCCTCCGATCTGAGAGATAGTTAGTGAACTAACCAATGGTGTGAACTGAGAAACCAATTTCTGAGAGCTTATGACACAAGATGTTATGATCCACAGTGTCAACAACTTTAGACAGGTCTAAGCAAAGTGCAGCACAATAATCCTTAGCATCCAGTGCTTCAACGATTTCATTAAAAACCTTGAGCGAAGCAGTCATGCTGTGTTGTTTCCTGAAACCAGATTGATGGGGAGGTAAGATATAGCATCTGGCCTATTTTAGCAGTTAGTGATTATTTTTGTTTGATTGCTAAGAACTAAGTTTCAGTTTTTTAAGCTACATTCATGAAAAACATTCAGCCTTTGGCTCTTACGCCACATTTTCATGGAAAATGTAGGTGTTTTTTTTTTTTTTATGTTTTCAGTCTGTTTCGTTCTGTAGCTCATACACTTGGCAGCCAGGGAGTGAGAGACACAGGTTAGTGGTTACCATGGCAACCACAGTGAGCCGCTGGCAGCAGCTTCAACGTTTCTCTTGACCTCGTTTCTCTCAGCACTTCTCATCCATTTCGGCCTTTTGGGCAGCAGCTGCGTTAGCGCCTTTTAGCGTTTCTTCAGAAATCTTCTGGTTTTCTCATTATTGTGTGAAAGATGTGAAAATGTTTGGCGAGTTTTCTTCCTCCTCACACCGACACCAACACAACGTGACGTCCTTTTATCTCTGAGCTCACAACAGTTAAACAACGAGAGTCTTGTGAGCTCGAGCTTGAACTCGGACGCGTTTGAAACTGGTGAGGAGGATCTCAGCCAGATGTTGGCCACAGATAATCTCCTGCGGAGCGGATGACAAAACACGGGCCACACTCCCATCCTTGAAGTCCTCCCCTACGGTGTGTGTGTGTGTGTGTGTGTGTGTGCGTGCATGTGTGACACCCTGGTACGAGCTGTGCGTTTGCCTCGGGGTGTATTGTAGCAGTGCATCTGCCACAGAGATGCTGTTGCTATAGCAATACCATCCACCAACTCTGGCTGGAATAACATTTTCCAATGAAGAAGAGACAAAAAAAAACTGTTAAAAAAATGAATAAAGGGCAGAGTGGACTCGAGTGTTCGGTTTGCACAGATGAACGACTTCTCTCCCCTTCGTTTAATCAGTTCACGTCACGAACAGATTTTCATCGGTTTAGCTGAACTTAAAGCTGCTTTTTGACACAAGCAACTTGATTTTTGTTCGTTGTCACTGCTGAAAAGTGACCGGGACGATATTGTTATCATCTGTGTATGTGATTGGGTCTGTTAGCAAAATATCTGCTGAACCACTGGACACATTTGAATAAAATTTGCAGGAAGTATTCACTTAATGAATATCTACAATTGTTTCATTTTTGGAGTCAACTTGATTTAAGATGGCCACCACAGCTAATCAAACTTGTCAAACACAAAATTGGCTGTAACACAGTCAGTGTTGCAGATGTTCAGCTAAAATTTGGTGTGTTAGTTGCTGAGACTGATCTCCAATAGAAGCTATAAGCATTACTAATTAATGTAAAATCTATGTTTAAAACTTTGGCACACAAGGCAGCAGACAATATGCATTGATTTAAGACATCTACTTTTATTTTAACAGTTTTCAACCTTCAAAACAATAAAGGGTTATAATTAAAAGCCTTTAAAAACATGTTAAAGCCTCAATTAAAATATTCCTTCTGTAATCAACTTTTCATTTATTTTAAAGCTTTTTTGGTAAAGAAAGAGAATTAAATGATTTGAAAACGATCGCTGTGTTTGTGTATGGTTGAAGAAGTGTCTGTTTATTTTTTGGAAAGTAAAGTTTAAAAGGTTGTGATACAGATGTGCTTAACCTCTAAAATATGGCAAAGGAAAATTAAATAAATACATTTGTTTTTATTGTTTATCGACTCTTCCGTGTTTCATCGTTGATCTTATGAAATCATCTTTGATGATTTTAAATAAAGTGTGTGGATGATGAAACTTTCAGGCAGAACCTCAGAGTTTTCTCACCTTTTAATCTTCATGTAGCTCTCAGAGGCGACAGGTCGGCACTCAGCCCTCTGCACCACCGTCCCCTCCAGGCTGACTTCACCTACAACAAACACAGTGACTCAGCTGCTGCATCATGATTACACACACTCTCTCACACACACACTCTCTCTCACACACACACACACACAGTCTAGGACGTCCTCTTCCTCTGCTTTGTTTGCTTGTTGCACACCATGAAAAGTGGACAATCATATACCGTATTTTCTGGCGTATAAGTCGCAGTTTTTTGCATAGATTTGCCAATCCTGCAACTTATACTCCAAAGTGACTTATATACATTTTTTTTTCCATATTCATGACGCAATTTTTGACTGAAGCTTTAAATGTTCATTCATACTGACATGAACCAGAGTAAACATTACCTTTTGCAGCCACTAGAGGCGCCAGAAGGCCCTCTAGGCTTTTGACAACTACCCGTAGGCGTATGTGTTGTTCCTGTCACTATCCTCGCCGCCCCGCCAAACATTGACCATTAAAGTGCATTTACTAGGAAATAAGTTAAACTGAGACACACTTTTGTGTACTTTTTTCTTGTGCACGCTCCAATCGAATTTTGGCACGACACCGGCCCACGTTTCCCGGGTGTCAGCAGTGACGCATAATAAATGTGACATATACTCTGAAGCAACTTATATATGTTTTTTCTCCTCTTCATGATGCTTTTTTTTTTTTGACTGATGTGACTTATACACTGGAAAATACGGTAGTTGCCTGCATGGGTTCCTGTATCTGTTAGCAAAATAGCTTATAAACAACTGGACGGACTGTAATGAAGTAACCTAATCCTAGCACTAATAGATTGCTCAAGATCTTTATTTAAAACTTTAAAATTTCTCAAGTCAGCAGTAGATGGGCATCTTCATGCAGTGTTTTAGAGATCCGTCTTTTACCTCCAGGCTGTTTTAAGAAAAAGAAAACTCTCAGAGAAGCAAATATTTTATTATTCTTTTTAATAATAAAAAAAAGTGACAATGCATCATAAATGTCTTCAAACAGGCAACCAGTGAAGGCTTATTCATTTGAATACATCAAACTGGACAGTTAATCCCACCATTAAACCTCATTTCCACAGAAGTTTGAACGTTGGAGGAAAAAAACATCTACAATGAAAAAAATGTTCAAATTATGACATAACTGAAGTCTCACCTTGTTATAAACATGTACCGTTTCCCAGTAATTGTCCCTTTATGAATGTTTAATTAATGCTTTATGTTCAGGTTATTCACAAACACTTTATAAAGCATGAACAATCTTTTACAAAACAGTTATAAAACTGAAGCAGGCTCACTATTTGACAAATCTAAGCACGTTTTAATCATTTCTTTATGATTTAGATTTTAAATATCAATTTACCACTCAACATTGGTATATACAAAAGGTGTTTTTGCAGCATAAAAAGTAATTTAGTTGAAAAATAAGCTGCATTTACAAACTCGTGAATAGACTATTTTTAAAGCGTGAGTCAATCCTTTATGAAGGGGCCCTCGGAGTTGTACGTATAAATGTTATGACAGAAAAGGATATAAAAACAGGAGAAAAACGAGGACAGATGGTGAATTATTTGTGTTTAATTTAAAACTGCACATGGTTTTCAGTGTTAGAAAATGACAGCAAACAATCTGTTGTTTCATGGCAAAAAGATAAATTTTAGTTTTTTCTCTTGAACCAACTCAACAATTCAAAATGAGCTCCGTTATCTGACATTTAGTGACATTTCCAAATCACCGCTGAAAAATAAACACTTTTCAAGCCGCACTTTTGTAACGTGCTTTAGCTGATTATTCAGCCCACAAGGTTTTTTTTTATTTATTTTTTTTTATTCCTGAACCTTTTGATACCTCTTCTGATCCTCTTCAATCATCATTGTGGCCATTTTCGTTTTCTCTTTTCAAATCGAATGTCCAGGAACTGGTGGAGTCCAGTTGGCGAGCGTTGGCGTTCTGTTTGGCAGCAGCTCAGTCTTTCGTGCATTGTTGTATGATCTGGCATCGTTTGGATCTGGACACACAAAGCTCCTCTAACGTTTCAGATCCCTCGTGTCAGAGAAAGTGACAGGGATGCTAAAAGGGCAAACAGAGAGCGAGTCGACAGGAGGCTGAACCAGCACCACAGGGGAGACAAACCGCCTGTTTAATTTATTTTACCGCTCTGATCTTCATCCTCCTCTTCACCCTTGATTCCCTTTGCTCTTTACTTCTTTTGTCTTAGATCCTCCCAGTTAAAAATGTGTGGGAGGGAAAGCAAAGATCCAGTGAGCCAAGACCCTTCTCCTGGATCACGGCAGAAGCCCAGCAGGATCAGCTCTGAGGTCTTGTTTGTTGCCTGGATGAGAGGCTGTTTGGTCCAAAATACAACAAGAAGGAATATCACCACTGCCTGGGCACTTCTTGCCAAACAGATGTACTCCCACATGTCGACACGGAGTAAAATAAATATCTGGGCTCCTAAAAGCATCATCGCATACACTAGCTCATGGTTTCCACCACAGAGGGGAGAGCAAAAATGTCACCTTGTTAACCTAACAAGGTTGAGTCCAGTCCTCTGGACGGATTCTTCTTGTTGAAACATTTTGTCTTTTATCCAAAAGACTTCCATCAGTCTGAGGAGTTGCAACAAACTCATTCTTATAAATAGATCTTCTCGGCGGATCAACCAGTTTGCTGGTGTCAGCTAAAACTAGCTGTTCACATGTGAGGACCACCAACCTAACAATTGATCGTTAGTGCCCAGATGGCCGCTTGCTGTTCACAGGGGGCTCAATGATTATTGCAATAACAGAATTATAACAGGGTGGAAGTTGAACATGGAGGCCTCTACCCCTGTGCAATGATGGATAGTTCTCTTCACAAAGATGGCCTCCTTTACTCCTCTCTCAAACCATCGTTCCTCTCTGTCCAGGATGTGAACATCTTCATCCCTGAACAAATGACCGCTGGCCTGGAGATGAGTGTAGACCGCAGAGTCCTGGCCTGATGATGTTGCTCTTCTGTGCTGGTCCATCCTTTTGGCCATTGACTGTTCAGTCTTACATCAGGGAAACTAATCACCCTCCTGACACTGAACAGCATACACAACATTACTCTGTTTGTGCCAGGGGACTGGATCTTTGGGATGAACCAGTCTTTGCCGTAATGTATTTTGGGGTTTAAAAGCCACTGGGACGTTGTGTTTAAAAAAATAAATGTCTCAGTTTCTCTGATACTCCCTCAACATATGGAATGACCACTGGTCTGGGTTCCTCCTTTTCACCTGATGGCTGACTGGAGTCCTGTTTGAGTTTCTTCTCTGCTTTCAGGAAGACCTAGTTAGGATATCCAAATTTCTCTAGAGCCTGTCTTGTGTGGGATTTCTCCTTCTGCCTGGCTCCTGAGTTACTGGGGATGCTGTCTGCTCTGTGGTACAGAGTTCTGATGACTCCTAACTTGTGCTCCAGTGTGTGATGGGAGTTAAACTGCAAATACTGGTCTGTGTGGGTGGGTTTGCGGTACATCTCAGTTTACAAAGGTCCTCTATCAGAAACTGAGACCTCATAGTCCAAGCAAGCTAACCTTCCATTTTTTTACATCTTCTCATGTGAACTTGATGTATTTATCCACAGAGTTGATGTGGTCAGTAAAATGTTGGACTTCCAGAGATTTAATTTTAATCCAGGTGTCATCAACATACCTGAACAAATGCCTCGGTGGTGGCCTTGAAAAGGACGTCAAGGCTCTCTTTATTTAACTTAACTTGGGTTCACTTGAAATTATGCATAGTGTTGTTTAAAACTCAGAGGGTCATGCAAAGAAAAACAGAATTTGTTGCAAATCAAGGTGACTCTTCTTAAGTTTGTCAAAACCAGTGGTGATGAGGCTGCGCTTTGTTTCTGTGAATCCCACTTATTTGAAGGATAACTCAACAGTGCATGCATTCACTTGTAAGTGTTGGTGAGTAAAAGCAGGAGCAGTGGCCTCGGTCTCCATAGCAACCACGGCGTCACCACCTGACATCACGTGACACAAAAACATTCGGTCGGCTGCCCGTGAGAGTCTCCGAAGGCGATGAACGCTCCGCGGTACACGCCGCTGATCTCACTAGTGCTCATCTTCGCCTTTTCTACAAATGGATGCAATTATGTGCAATTATTGACTGGTGAGTGTCAGAGCCCATAGTTAAAAAAAACAAAAAACAACAACAACAGCAAAAAACACTGCACCCTTCGCCTAAACCCTTGACAGGGCCAAGGACAAGAGAATGCAAAGGTTTGCTTCTCTCACCCCCTACCCCTCGTTTCCCCATTCCAAAGCTCAGATGGACACGTAATGTAAGAAAAAGACTCTTTCCAACCAAACGTTGACGAATGAACGACAGCAAAGAACGGCGGCAGCCAAGTGTAGCTCAAGGCTTCTGTGCGTGGGAGGAACACTTGAGACGAACAGTAGATTGGCTTCAATAAGAAACTCCCGCTTTTTCTTCACTGTTGTGGTCAGCACCTTTAACAGACTCTCCATTTCCTAATTCTCCTACGCACTTCATCATCCAGACTCCATTACTTCCTTAAACTTGTAGAAATTCACTTCATCTCTGTGAGATACCACAAACTCCACCAGTACGAGTCGCTCGTTGTGCAACCAGTGTCCTCCTGGTCTTTACTGCCTCCTGTTTGCATATTTTTGTTAATATTTTACACATGTGATGCAGGTGAAGGAAGCATTTAAAGTGAAGATACAATTTTCCTTTGTGGACAGAAAGAAACAGCTTGGACCCTCCTGCTGTCCTTGGGTCAAAACCACCCATAAGGCCTCCATCTATACACTGAGACCTCATAATTAAAGTAATTAAAGCCAACTGAATTTTCCTTTCCCCTCTTATTGAGTTATTTTTGAGTTTAAGTTAGAATATATATTTAATAAACTACCACAACCTGCATGCATTACCTCATGATGTTCAAACCAGTGCCTCCTCTTCAGTGCCAAAGAATCAAGTGCCTTAAATTAGTGTGTGGTTTGATGTCCTTTACATGCACTTCACTTTTGATTTTAGCTGTAATCACTTTCCCCCTACATTGTTGTGTAACGCTGAAAACACAAGCGCCTCTTTGCCTCTTCATCGTGCCAAATTATGAAACAGAGGTCTGAATTTAACAAAACAACACTGCATCACCAAATGTAATCTTTACCTGGGAGCGATAAAATGGAGTCATTCAAGGCCTAAATGATGACCGACATGTGACACCAGCAGTTTTCAGCGGATGACATTGGATCTATAGAAGGATTACGAGTTCACACAAAACACAACGCTTCAGCCAAAGGTCAGCCAAAAGCATCACAAGTCGGCTACAGCATTAACAGATTGCACAGAGCTGCAGCTTAAAGGTCAAATGTGCAGTAAATTGCACAGTTATCGAGCAAAACCAGAGGATGTTCCACCTTAATTGCAATTAAAGTCCTGTTTTTGTGGAATGCATCTCCACCGTGGGGCTGCAGAAAAGAAAACTAGCAGACTTCAAAAAACAGTCACCGTGACCGTCGGTGGTTTGATGTTTCAGCTCTGAGAGCAGGTGAGGCAAGGTGAGGCGAGGTGGGAGAAAAGCTCCATTGTGTCGCTGCAGCCTCGGGTCACGCTGCCCGAGCTGGACTCTGTGGTAACACGATGGTACAGCAGCTGCTCATCAGGCATCGGAGTCAGAAAATAACGTCTCACGGGAAAACTTTTCTCTGCTTTTAAGGCAGAAAATGTTAAGAAATGAGTTTTTAAAACTCAAATAAAAATATCAAATGTCAAATAAAACTAAATGTTCATGCTCAATGCGTAATAGATGAGTTTTACACAAGAAAATAGCCAATTATCAAAACATTGTTTTAGGACAGTTCGTGCACTTTGGTTCCTTGAAACTTGTGGTGACATCACCACTTTAGGTCTGTCTATACGTGTTTCCCTCCTGTTCTCTGGCTTCACTTTGTTTGCTTTACATTAAAGCTGTAATTTCTAATCCGAGCCCTGCCCAGCCCGACCCGGATTAGGGCAGAGCCATAATAATGTGCTTAATGTGCGGGCCAGGCCGGTGTTGGGCTTTTGATTGCGTCAGCGACGAGCAAATTATATGGAAACATGGCTTACCATTCAATCACCAGCCACGTGGCCATTTGACCGCACGCTGACCGGAAATGGACGTTCAGCTGTTGCACTCAGCGGAGGCGTGTAGCCGACGACCCAAACGGGTGAGATCCCAAAATATCCTGCGGACATGTCAGAGCAGGGTCCGTGTCTGAATAATGCAGAATGCAGGCAGAAGCAGGGATTTAATGTGCTTTGACGACCATGAAAGGACAAACGCCCCCTCAGCTCCGATCTTCTGTCCCATTTATTCAGCTGCGCGTCCGCTGACCGTTAATATTTAGTCAAAGCTTAATTAAAAATGTTGGGCTTTTTTTCAGGTTCAGACCTGTAATTACTGTTAATTTGTCGGGTTGGGTGGGGTTCAGAAATGATGTCTACGGGCCGCGACCAGGTCGAATCGGATTTTTTGGGCCCGACTGCAACACTGTTATATACATGTTTCATTCAACCACACACAATTTATGCTACTAATGTTGTTCTGTCACCAGCCTCACCAGCTTTGACTCGGTTCTTAAGTGGTTTTCCATGAGCGATGCCCGTCGGCAGGCTGCTCATCAACTGCGTTACTTTTAAAATATCCATGTTCATGATTCTCATGACTGACGTCCCTCTCTGGCCAGTCAATGGACTGCTGTCTGAGGATGTCATGTTTTCAGCTCGATATGGCTCGCTTAGAATCTCGGCCCTGTAGGTACAAAGCATCGACCTGGAGAGAGTAGGATCACCCAATGGAAAATCTTGGATCCTGACCCAAGTGGAGCCCGCAATAAAGGTCCATAAAAGCTGATGTTGCACTATTTTTATTTTAAATAAATTGCACCTTCTTGAACTTGCCACCTTGTGTTGTCTCTGTTTTTGTTGATCCAGACTGTAACAGTGGGGGATTGTAGTGGGACTGTCACAAACTCAGTTTTATTCTTTTGTATTTAGTATGTATAAAAATATATATTAAAGTTGATCTGAGCATGTTTTATTCATCCCGTATTTTATGACTTAAGCTCACCTTGAAGTGGCTGGATTTTCTGTGAAGCAACAAAATACTTGAAAAATTATAACACAATATGACATATTGGGAGATTTTGGCTAATTTAATATTAATTTGAACAAATATTTACACTGCTTTTTACCAACAGATGTAAACTGTGCTTCTTTTTATTTTTATCTGCTAATCTGACACTAAAATGTGGCTGAAAACAGAGCATGTAGTGCTTTCTACACCATTAAAAACTATTTCTTATAGTTGCATTCCAGAAATAAAATCTAATCATAGGATGTACATCAATTCTTCCTTCTCAATATGTGTCAACCTCATTCAAAATGGCCACTGCAGCTAAGCAACATTAGCAAACACAAAAGTCTGTTGGAGTCAGCCTCCCCACCATCACAGACGTTTACACTTCCAGATGCAGGAAGAGGGCCACCTGCATCATGAAGGACCCCACTCACCCAGCACACACACCTTTTACCCAGCTCTCCTCAGAAAGGAGGTTGAGGAGTATTAAGTGTAGAACCACTAGACTGAGGAACAGCTTCTACCCTGAAGCTGTTAGACTCATGCATATCTAACCAGGACAATCACCGTGAAAAAAAAAAATCACATGTTGCTGCTGATTTGTTTCATGTTGCTGCTGATCTGTTTCATGTTGCTGCTGATCTCTTTCATGTTGCTGTGTTCATTCGTGCTCATCTGCTCACACAGACTCGTGTTTGTGCTGCTGTTCGGCGTATTGTTTTTATGCTATTACTGCTTAGCGTATTTTTAGTTGATGTTTATCTTAGTTCATATCTTAGATCTTATTACTGTTTTTCTTTTACATTTTATTGTTGGATGTAACTGGGACCCTGAGGACAAAATCTTGAATGACAATAAAGAAACTCTGACAAAAATGAGAGTAACTCCATCAGACGTACAGACATTGAGCTAAAGTTTGAAGTGGTGGTAACTGAGAATCACCCTCAACACATACTCGAGGAGGCAACACATCTGCATGGTGCCATTCATTCCTTGGAACATCCATTTTGTGGCATTTATTCACATTTTTATTTCTGCTTACATTTATCACTAAACTGAACTTGTTTTAGTTTTCTATATGCAATAATTTCTGTTTGTCTCTCCTTGTGTCTGCAGAAATCTTCCACCCTCCAGAAGGAAATTAGTTTCAACTCCAACGATGTTTCTTACAAACGGATCCTGTTTGTCACCCATTTTTTTTTCACCTACACTCGTTTCATTTTTGATTGACCTCAGCGGGAATGGCTCCTTTGTGCCAAACAGGTCTATTCAAACGCATGTTCACAATTCAGATGCACAAAAACGACTGACGTAGAGACAGAATGACTGCGAGGTGAAAAGACTCCATGCCTACAGCTGAAACGTTGCAGATTCTTTCCAGCATGATTATATTTTATGCACAAGTTTTTTTTTTTAAGTACTCAGAACTTACAATGAATAAGAGAACATTGAAATTGAAGAGCTTGCATTCTTTAAAAGAACGCTTCGACCAACTTGCCAAATTTTTAGACAAAAATCCTTTCCTGTTCAGAAAAGATGGCGTAGCCATTTTCAGCCGAAGTTATATAGCAAGATGTCATACTCAAAATATGTGTGAATGTCTCTCAGCTATACTAAATTTTAGGTCAACATCTACACATTTGTCAGAAATATAGCCAAATATTGGCTAATGCTGAATAGCTTTGGCAGCCATTAGAATTAAGACTTGTCATATTAGGAGAAAAAGTGGCAAAAAACATCTAATTTAGGAGCACTTTATTATTACACTCTGATTAGGAGACTAATTATTTTCTGATTCACAAACTACACAAAGAAAACAGCAGCGTAATTAAAAATAAATCGGAGAAACGGGAGTAAATAGGTCAATAAAAAAGCAATTTAGGACACAAAGTAATTGCGTTTCTTAAAGCGTAGAGAAGTGAAGACTGCAGCAGAACAGAGAGGCGAATGGGAGGGTGAGGAGGGCAGCAATACACCCACTCGCTCTAGTCTCTTAGCTCCATCAGCTTCAGAGCCCTCTCCTCAAAGCTCTGACCTCCCTAATGTTAAAACAACAAACAGCTCGCCGCCCACCTCCGTCCACCACCGCCATCTCCAACTGTCAGTCCTCATTCACGCTCCGTCCGTCCAAAGAGCAGAACATGCAAATCAGACGAAGACCTTCATCAGTACCCAACGCTGACACAATAATCCTGAGGATTCAAGGAACACAGTGTCGCCAGCGGCACTTTGTTTTTAAAAGTTCACTAGCGTTAAGCTCCATTCAGCATCTACAACAAGCTGATTTTTATTTGAAACAGCGGATCAAACCCATTCCGTGATGGATGATTGTTGGTGAGCTTCAGGCTGGTCTTTGTGACCTCCGCTCTCTTTTGGGTGTTTGTAATATTCCTTTACAAAAAACACAGTTTAACAGATCTGAGTGAAAGGTGGTCCTGGTTAGAAAAATCTATTTACAAACAGACTATAGAAGAAAGAAAAAAATAATTTTCTTCAATGTAAAAAGGACTAAAAAGAAAAACTGCTACATAGCCAACTGTAGCTGGAGATGGAAGGATCAATTTTTCCAAATACATAAATTTTTTTATATTGATTCAGCCTTGGTTTAATAAAAATGGCTCTTTAGCAGCTGCAAAATAATATATATTTTTTAAATGGTGTCCAGAATGAAAAAAAAAAACTTTTAACATCACCCTTCATTAAAAATGATGATGTCATAGACTCACCTCGTACCCAACCTAATTCCTGTGCATACTAATCTTGACGACGACTACAGCAGATTATGTGTGGGAGTTCCAGTCACTTCTTTCCTGAGGTCACTAGATGGCACCAGCTGACCACACCTGAGGCCAGTATCTCAAATGAGATGTCCAGCGTATAAAAGGCAGTTGATGACTATTCTTCGACACTGGAGCATTACCTTACCAATGGTTCGTGCTTCTAGAAATTTATATTTCTAGTGATCCAAGTTTACTTACCTGTACCTTTTGCTGTTTCCTGTGAACCTCCTGGGACCTACCTGTTCTTGGACTCCTTGTGTAAATCTGGAAACCTCCTTGTGACCTCCTCAGCTGTCTTCCTTGCCCTCCAACCACTCGCCCACCAGTGAGGAATCAGTGACTCTTCAAACATCAATGACCAGTAAGAACCAGAGGACAATATAATCAATATAACTCCTGCTGAACTTCAGCGCTGACCCTTCTTCTTGCGCTCCAGGGTTCCTGATAACTTCCTGTGATTTGTTCACTGTAAATAAAAGCACTGAACTTGTTGTTCATATTCAGTCCTTTCGCTCTGTCTTTCAGTCCTTGTGACAACATGCTTGATTTGTGTGAGCATTTACGCCTCATTTCCTGTTTTTGGCAGTGACACAAGTGATAGTACAATGCCACAGAGGCCTGGCATAGTTGGTGTAGAGCAGGAGTCTCAAACTCGCGGCCCGGGGGCTAATTGCGGACCGATACTTTGTGGCCCCCTACCTGAAATAAAAGCTTGGTGTTACTGCGGCCCACGTGTTTTTTCCTCATGTAACCCTCATTTAGTTTGATGACTTTATTGTTGCGCTCCCACTTCCTGTGTTGCCCCCAAACTCTCTAATTTTTATTTAAAGCCACGGGTCACGTTTACTTCCTCCTCAGTCTTCACTGTTGCTGTGGTGTGCTCTGTTCCTGCGTCTCCCAAACAAATTGATGTATTTCAAATCTGCATTTGCAAACTCGATCATACGGTGAGTCTGTTGTCATCTAGTAGCAGCATTGTTTCATATCTAAAACAATCGTGTGATTGCTCATTGAAACGTTGTTTTTAACAGGATTGCTGTTGCCGCTAATTCAGAACTCCATTGGGATTCTGCTTTAATAGCCACTGGGCCGCGCATCCAGGCTAAGTACTCGTCACTCCATTGTAGAGGTAAAACGATTATTTTTGGATATATAATGAAGAAGGATTGTGGACAAAGGTCTGATATATGTACCCAATTATTGTTTGATGCATTAGTTATATTTTTATGTGTTTTGGTACTTTTTGTATCGACGCTAAAACGGTAATGAAGTTTTGTATGTCGGTAAAATCAATTGAAAAGAATGTAGCTACACATATCCTGATGCATGCTCAATAATCCAGGTAGAAAAATAAAAAAAAAGTTAAATCAGGTCCTCTGGATGAGTTAAACATTTAAAAAAAATTGTTGAAACGTTTTGTCTTTCATCTGAAATACTTTTTCAGTCTGTGGAGTTGTTCAGTCAGCACTTTCTAATAGTGGATCAACCAATTAGTTTTTGACATTCAAAACTAGCTGTTCACATGATCAAGGAGGACCTTCAGCCTAACAATGGCTCGTTAGTACCCTGATGGCTTCTTGCTATTCACAGGGGGCTGAGTGATACTAGCAATAATAGCATTGTAGTTTTTTTTTTTTTTTTTGTGGAATACTTGATGTGGCCCAGCCTCGCACAGACTCTACCTCCAGCAGCCCCCAGGTAAGTTGAGTTTGAGACCCCTGGTGTAGAGGTTTTGATCGTTTTGGATGTTTCTTTGCAGATTAAGACATTTCTTGAACCGGCGCCGTGTTTCCACGTGAACAAAGTCTAAGTCTGTGCAGAAGATGAGTTTAGGGGAAAGTTTCTACCATGTTCCAGGCAGCAAAGCTCTCAGTTCCCCCACATCAGCTCACGTTTCCCCCTTGAGTCATCACACAGACACTCTGGGATTTAGGTCTGTGAAGACTGATTCAAGACTTTGATTTCTCATGGGTGAAATATTCTTTCAGCAGTCGTCTTGTGGTCCTTTAGATCACTTTCCTGCTGAAAGATCAACTCAACATTTTTTTATCTGAGTAACCTTTAGTTAAACTTGCATTCAAATTCCTCTGCAGCAATAATGACTCATCTAATAATTCAGAAAAGATTACCAAAGCACAGACTACACAGAGAAATCCTATCTTGTGTGAAAATGCAGCGTGAATGCTAAGTCCTGAATGACTTTGCTAAAATCTGCTGTAGAGCTTGAAATAAGTTGTAAAAGCTGAAATAAGCAGAGCAGATGCTCAAATGAGCTAAACAGAGGATAAAATAAACAAAACTGAGGCTAAAATGAGCAAAACAGAGGCTAAAATAGGAAGGGGTTAAAAAAAACAAATGGACTAAAATAGGCAGAACAGAGGCTAACATATTCAGAACTGAGACTAAATCAAACATAACAGTGTAAGCTAAACAGGAACTAAAATAAGCTTCACAGAGGCTGAAATATGAAGGGGTTAAAATAGCCAAACAGGAGCTAAAATTAGAACAGGCTAAAATAAGCTAAGAGCAGCTAAAATGAACCAAACAAGGGCTAAAATGAACAAAATAGGGGCTAAAATGAACAAATTAAGGGCTAAAATGAAAAAAAAAACCAGAGGCTAAAATTAGCCGAAAAGATGCTAAAGTTAGCAGAATTTGAGTTAAACTAAGTACAACAGGAAAAAATTTGCAGAACATAAGCTAAAATATGCTGCTATGTGCAAAAATTGCCATAAGTAGAAAAAACAGCAGATATGCTGAAGGTGATTTTAATTAAGTTAACAATATCTCAATATGAAAAAAATGTATTTTAATTAAAAAAATGAAAGTGTAAAACTAAAAAAAGTTATAGCACATTATTTAAAAAACAAAGAGCCTAAAATATCACGCACTTAAACCATAAATTAGGTGGTCTTTTTTTAGTAAATAAATGAATCTCTCTTAGCTGTATTTCCAGGTCTCCTGTTTGAAGTCGGAGTAGATGATGAAGGTTTTTGATGGATTCTGGCAAGTTAATGAAGCTGTTCACATAATGACCACAGCTCCGGTCCTGTTGGTGAAACACCACCTGAACTGGAAAAACTGCTAATGTATGCAAATATAAATGTCCAAATCAGGTCATATATGTGCCGTTTTATCACTTTAAAGTGTATAAATACACTGGAGCACTGATATTTATTACATCTGGTTGTACAAAATGCAATCCCCAGGAGTGTTTAGATATAAAATGGCAGAAAATATATTTTTTTACTTTTTTAAATGCACATCAGTCTTCACTGTGATACAAACTCGTCGACACATGTTGAATAAGAAGTGATGAGGGTGGGATTGAGGGGGAATCAGTCGCCTGATTGGACCTCCAAATATAATTTTCCATTAGAGCTCGTGTCTTCCAGGCCCAGAGGCTGCTTCATTAAGGAAACGTAATGATGCCATTCGTTAACTTTCTAATGACTTGCCAACCTTTGTAGCTCCATTCCACCCACTCATTTAGGTTTTTACGTCGATGAGCTGCATCCATCCATATGCAACAAACCAGCTTTGATGTGCTGCTAATAAACAGAGAGCTGGTGGAGGATTCAAACTCGGGTGGTGCAGACTGTTTAAGGCGTTCGCTGCTTCTCCGTTATTAAAATTTGTCACTTTGTTGAGTTTTTAAAAGGTTTCACAAAATTTGTCCATTTCAATTTAGCTGGTAAGGAAAGTACTGCACATATCTATACATTGATTTGTTTTTACCCAAACTTTAAACGTTTTTTGGGACAAAACTAGAAATATCTTCAGAAGATGGAGGTGCTCAAAGCAAAAATGCTAATGCAGCTTTTAAAAGAGCTTTTGTTAAACAAAATAAATAAATTAATCAACTTGAAATCATTTTGAAAAAGGTAAATTATGTTGAAATCATGGGATGCATGATACATCATGTGACATTACAGTACTGCAATCTTTATTGTTCCTAATTTTGTAATTTTGCTTCATTGATGTCCCAATAGCTGCCATCACAAAAACAACTAGAGTTCTGCCAGAGGTACAAAACATACCAGTCAGTAAATTGTCAGAGTAATCAAAATCCAAAGTGTGAATTCCCTCACACAACAATCTTCATTATATGTGTATTAATATATACATTATTGTGGTGTCCATGGTGTAAAGAGTTCCATTGAAGAACATGTAAGAAACTGCAGCTATCAGTGTGAAGAACTCACCTGTTGATGACTACCAGCCTATCCAAACCATTTTCTGATCAGACAAGTGGACTTCCCCAGAACCACTCAAGATTTCCTTGGCTGAAGTGGTTTTAATACAAATAAGATCCAATATGGAGCCATAGTCTGATGACATTTTCTGTCAAACATTTGTGGTGTTACACCATGGACAATTTACAGTGGACTGTCCTATGAAAGGACAGATAAGGCCAATTTAGGGAAAGAAGGGTTTGACATTTCTATGTTAAAGGATGACCAATTCAGAGACCGGACAAGAAAACGTGCACAGATGGAGGGATGGATAGACAGCACTGTAACATAGTATGTGTAATTACTCATTGCATATTGTAAAATAAAACATAATACATGGATATCATGCCTAGTGGTGGACTTGTGACCTGTCCAGGGTCTGCCTCTCGCACAGTGATGGCTGGATATGGGCACCAGTGACCCTCACAACCCGGAAAGGAAGAAGCGGGTAAATATAATGGATGATGGATGGATGGATATGGTTATCTTGAGCTATATTGAATGGTGCTGTTTGAATTTCCTCAAGTAGTTTTCACACACTCAAGGTAAACGAAGCTCAATGAGTTATGGGGCTTACCTACATTAGGCTGGTCTAATCGGTGTAGGTGAACAAATATGTTGGAATCTGATAAGCAAAAGAGGATGTTTATGTGGAATGATTTAAAACCTGTAATTTTCTTTAATTATAACCATAATCAACCCTGTAATCTATGTTTATGTCTATGTACAGTTTTAAAAAAGTGTAAATTCAGCCAAGACAATACAAATGGACATGCTTACAGGGTAGTGCATGCCTGCATATTGTATTATGAAGTTAAGCATTTATTTATATATATCATTTTCAACAAAATGACAGGGTCCTGGAGAACCCTCTTGTCCGGCTGAGACTCACGTTTCAGGGCACATCAGAGATCCGTGAGGAGTTTGGCAGCTGATGTGCCTCTCAGTTCTGTCTCAGGAGGACGCTGAAGACGTTTATATATTTGGATTATGAGAGAAGGGGGTCTGCTCTTTGGCATCGGTGGGGCTCTGTTTTAATGACTTTTGTAGAAGACATGGGCAGCAGTTTCGGTCATGACAAAGCTTCCAAGTCAGTGCGAAGGTTTGGTTCTTGCTATGAGTACTCAAAATCAGCTGATTTACGAGCTAAACGTAAGAAGGAGGTGACTTGTGAGAATCACAGGCCACCTGCATCTCCTAGGACTCATCAGCATGTTGGGATCGACCTTGAAGGAGGCTCATAATATGGATCAGTGGAGTGGATACCCATAAATTTGGCCATTTTGGACCGGAAAGTTCCAAAAGGACTCGAGGCTGATGAGGAAAAATTATCTGCCTGAAGAAAAATCAATTGTGGCTTATCTGAATCTGACTCCCCCATTTGGCCTCGGATACGAGCCGACCATCAAATTTCTCCTGGGACATGGGTAACCAGGGACAAAATCTTTGTCTATCGCAACCCCCCCCCACTCTGAGAACTTCTGTGCAGGCTTATCAGAACTGCTGGCTTAAACAATACCATCAGAACTGTGGCCTATCTGAAAGTGCTCATGGACTAATCTGAATTCAAATGTGTTTGCTGGTAGAGTTTTTTTGATGTCTCAAATTGTGTCCTGATAAGACAAGATGTGAAGAGATCTTTTTTTGGTAATACCACTATCCACCCTCATGGTTCTTACCCTTTTTCCATCTAAAATATTCTGATAAAGAATAAGGGGCCGCGCTTATTAGCAGCAGCAACGTGCACTTCGCCTATCTTTCAGACGACTGGACGAACATAATCTCACTGTATTTCGATACAATGATAATAAAGCTTATTCTGATTCTGATTGTTGCGTTCTTCTGGGAACTTTAAAAAAACATTTTTTATTAAAAATCCTGATTTTGATCTATTCATATTAGCCTCACCCCTGACTCACAAACCCTTTGTACCATGCCATGGTTCTCAGCATAAAGGAAGCCACAGATTGACAGCTCTGAGCTCCGACACGGCCCTATTTGAGTGGTTGCCATGCCAGCTCCACAGCAGTCAGTGACTCCGTTAAACCGCACGCTCTTAGAGCCACGCTATGAATAATTCACCACAGCTGACAGAGAAGGAGAGTCCTTGTTCGCGGCATTTTGAGAAATTTACTCCGCAACATTTGGAGCTGCCACTATGAGAAAGAGATTAAACATATTCTAAAGAACGATGACTGTTCTCTGTGAGATAAATGTTAATGAACGGGAGGCAGAAAGCAGGACAAACCTCCTCTCCTGATGCATTTTGCCCTCGATTGCAATTCCAGTCGAGTGTCGTTAAGGATGATACAACAAATCACCTACGATTAGAAAAATCACAGCATGGAGCTGTCACTCTGGGAACTTGTCAGCAACTCAGAGCAACTAAAACAAAAGTTACGTGCTGGATCATCTCAGTGTATGGCAACCTGTTGCATCAGCACCTGTTGCTCTCAGATTAATTCAAGAAAGGAGATCCACAAAACGTCCCTCATGTATTTTTCCACAGGGCAGCAGAGCAGCCAGGATTTTCCTGCTCGTGTTGAAGTTAAATTTTTTATGAGGTTTCTCATAGTTTTCAATAAACACGAGTCACCACGTGCTGCTTTTAGGATCCCTTCATACATTTAACAAACTACAGGTGAATTAAAACAATAATAATGAAAAATACCAACATGTGTCAAAAACAGAATCATTTATGAATTAGCTTTTGGAGCAAAGGTTTAAACATACCTACTGTAATTATCTTGATACCAGCAATTAGCAAATCGCTAGAAGGTGCTGTGAGGAAAATATTTAACATTTGACCCCTAAAATTATTTGACATCACTTCAAATTAACCAGAAACTGTTTAGTCTTTCACATTTTTTGCTCCTGTAAGTCTGGTCTGCATGCACTAAGTCCTGATGTGGTATTTTCAGAAGAAAACCAGTGTTTTAATCTTCATTTGAGACAATGGTGTTTTCATCGTCACGTCTGCAGAATGCCATCAAAGTCTGCTTTCCTCTCTTCTGCCAGGTAAACTAGATGAAATTCTGCTTTAGGCGCATGGACATTTTTACATTTTACGTTCTGTGTGCATTCAAACATAAAGTCTGTTTCTTGGAGCTGCGACTGTTTGCAAACTGTAAGGACTTTCCAAAAATGCCTCAAAACTTTTGTGAAGATTCTCAATTTCTTTGTGTGACTCGCAGGGCTCGACTCTCACGGCGCTGGAATTTTTAACATGGTTGGAAAAACTCGCAAGACAAATATTCTCTCAAAACAGTTAACAGAACCCGTCTCAATTTAGTTTCTGTAAGTCAAAAAGTTTGAAAAAAAATATGAGACAACTGTGGGAGGGTTTGAAATCTAACTGCAACTGATTTGAGACAGAACAAAGAATTTAGGCTATGTTCACACTGCAAGTTTTATTGCTTAATCCTGATTTATTTGCTCAGATTTTATATTTTTGCCTGTTTTTTCACATTAACCTTAGACATAAACACTATTTCTGACCAAAATAATAATATCAAATACCATCCTTCACTACATCACGTTTCACTTCTTGCGGTTTCACTGTATCGCAGGTTTTTAAAGCCGGTTGTTATAACATATTTTTATAAAAGGTTTCTAAACTCTAAACGCTCTTAAAAGAGCACATAATGTCATGATTTCAGCTTCCTGCCTCGTCTGCTTTTTGCCACCTGCAAGCACTCTTGGCCATGCCCACTTCTCTGCTTTGCAATAAAGACAGCTGATCAGCTGCAGCAGGAAGTTTTTTCTGCAGTATGGGCTGCACAAAGGTGCAGCAGGTGCTAAATCATTTTAAATAATTTATTTAAAATAAAAATTCCATGCCGATCATGCGGCTCATCCATCAATCAGCCAACTGTGTGTCATGTCCAGTCTTATTTTGAAAAACCGCGATAGAGCGAATCTGCGATAAACGAACCGCGAAGTAGCGAGGGACTACTGTATATGCATTTTGTAGGAATGTCAATTTATTTGCAGTTGTGCTTGTACACAAATATGTCAAAAGTATGAAATTATTGTTAATCGAAGTAAAAAAAAAGTATTTGTTCAGCAACTGTCTCCTAGTCACCAGCAGTCAAGAGTTCAATCGGTAATTCCAGACGGAGAGAAGTCGTGTTTGTTTTGACAAAGTGCTTCTACATCACTGCCTGTGTTTTTAAAAATCCTTTCTGTGGTTTTGTCTCATTTGGATTAGGACTCAGTGGGGGAAAGCTGAACAGCTGAAGTCATCTGCAGCCATCAGTTTACAAAAATGTTCAGATAAGACATGTTTTTCGTTCTCCTGTCTCAGTACCAGACTGACTGATTCTGTTTCTTTAAAGATTTTTTGACTGTTTTTTTTCTGATCCATTTCGCCTACTGGTGAAGTAAACACGCTTGGGATTTAACAAGCTGTTTCATTTCTGCTGCAAAAACAAATAGTTCTGATGAATTACACAAACTGACGAGCATGCCTCCTTGGTGTAAAACCAAAACTAAAGTGGGTTACAAACTGTCTGCACTGGACAGTTTTTGGGGTCAGACTCTTGCAGTGAGGTTTAGTATGCAGACACAGTGCAAAGTGTATCCAGGTGGGACACCAGAGAAACAATGATAATATGCATATTTTACGATGCCACATGTAGCACAGGAAACCAGACCTCAGACTCTCATGATCACAGCTAGAAGACATTGATGAAAGTGTTTCAGGAAAGACTCAATGAAATCATTAACCCTCCATGTGGCAGCTGAAGTGAACAGAATGTGTTGTCAGAACACACTGAGTTTCGGTTGAACAGTCTCTCTGATGGCCAAACACTCACACGTTCAGTGAACACAAAAGCTAAAGTGACACCACATGCTGTCGACTGCCGTTTGGGGCAAACCTTGAAAATAACGTCATGCGCCATCTTAGGCAATTTCACGAGTCGTCATGCTCTGAGCATGAGATGCAAGTGTTATAGATGAGCATCCAATGATATTTTCTTAAATGTTTCATGAATTCAAGCTGCTGATATGAGTTTCCTCTGTAAGATGAGAGATAAAGTCAAGATATAAAGTGGGGAGCGCTGTCATCCAGGGGGAAGCCCGGGGTAGAGTCACTGCTCTTCTGCATAGAACCAAGTCAGCTGAGGTGGTTCCACCTTAACTAGCCAAAATATAACCCCATTCAGACTAATATAGGGGTCTAGGCTAGCTTATACCCTGTGTAGGCCTAGGCTCATATCTTTCAGGCCAGATCACACCCCCGTGATATCAGTAGTATTGAGTCATATACACAAGAATTACTTAATATTTCAACATTTTATTGGGGGCTCAGCTTTGTTAGCTAAGTTAAGTGAGAAAGCTAACTGACGTAAATCTTAAAACTAAACATTTGGTATGAAAAGTATGAAATGGCCTATGCCTATCATATCCCTCATTATGATTATGTACATAGATGGGTGTATTTCTTATTTCTTAGTTCATATCTTAGATCTTATTGTAGTTTTTCTTTTACAATTTATACGTTTGTTGGATGTAACTGGGACCCTGTGTACACAATTTTGTTCCACCACATGTATCACATATGATGTGAATGACAAAGAAACCTTGACCATGACCTATAGTCTGGCCTAGGCTATTTTACACCCCCAGGTACAATTTGGCCTAGGAGAGTTTATCTCCTGGGGTACATTCTGGTCTGGACCAAACCACCAAGTTTTGACCTGGGCAGGGGTTAATTGCCTGTTACCCTGGCATTTTTTTAATTACCCTGATTAGGATGCCTCCAAGGCGCCTCCATCTGGAGGTTTTCCAGGTATGTCCCACAGAGGAAACCACAGAGCAGATCCAGGACTCAATGGGGGGGATTTTATTTTATTTTTTCTATTGCTTTGGGATCCCTCAGGAGGGGCTGAAGAAAGGGATTTCTGGGGTTTCCTCCTGGCCCAGTTGATGCAGATGAAAACGGAAGGATGGAAGTTTCATTAAAATTCATCCAGTGGTTCATGGTATATTTTGTGAAGAGACGGGCACACAAACACACACCTTTCATCAGCAGGCAGTAATTAAAGCAAATCAAACATAATCCACCAGTAAAATATACTACACAAATTCCCATTTTTTAAAAGACATTATGCAAATCGAAAAAGAGTGAAACGGACTGAGGCTTTTATATAGTGTCAAGCAAAATAATCATCATGTTTTCAGCCTGGAGCTCAACTCCAGCCTCCTAGCTTGTCCCCGTGTTTTAAATCCTGACACTTGACAGAATTATCTGCAGGAAATTTTTTGTCACATACTGTATTTCAATCCGTCTGAAACCAGAACGTTCTCACTGCACTGCTGGATCATTTGTGCGTTTCCTCGTCTTTGATATAAAGTGCGATTTTTGCAGTTGCACAGCTGAAACACACGCACACACACATCCACACACAGTAGAAGAGTAGTAGTATGAACCGTTTGCAGCAAATGGACAGTCTTCTGCAGTTCCCCTAACAGAGGGTTACAGGCCAAAATATTAACCAACTGAAAACTGGTCATACACGACCAGACAGGCGTCGACCCTAATTGGTCCATTTCCTTCAGAGGCAAAACACACAAACAATGAGTGCACAGGAAATGGTTGTTAAGACAGAGTGAACTGTCAGAGAAAACAAGATATTTTCATTAATTTATTCCCAGTTGCTTTAATTTGCATCAATGAGGCTCCAGGAGCCCATTCCTGGCTGCCATCACCCGAGCACATCAAGCCTCGTCACATTTAACTGGCAACCATCTCCAACAGATTCAACTTCACAGAGTAATGTGTGGTAAACAGATGGATTTGGCTGCAAAAAGGAGTTCCATGTTCAGACTCACACAAGTCGGACAATTTCACAGCACAAAAATTATAAAAGCCCCCTCTCCATCTGGTGCGAGAGATATTTATTTTACATATTATTTTGTTTTTAAAAAAATCTAAAGAGACAATAAAGGGTTGAGAAACAGAAAGAAAAGAGCTTCTAGAATCCACACTCTTCTGTTATTTGCTCACATATTTCCCCTCCCTGAACGTGACGCCGTTTGCACACCCACTCTTAAAGAGAGAAAGGAGAGAGGAGGGACACGGAGCGGCACACGGAGCCGGTCTGTTTGCAGCTCCGACTTCACCGGAGCTCTGCCAGGCAGCATTTGCCCAATCTTAAAACGTTTGACTCGCTCCACAACAGCTGACAACACGTCCTCCGTTTCCCAGCTGCACCCGGGACCCACGTCCAAACGAAAAGACAGAAAGGGACTTGATTAGTTTTGCAGAGGAGCGAAGGGACGCCAGCTTTCGGGGAGGAGGCTGGGTCGAGGCTGGAGGGGGTGACTGGGGAATGGAATGGAACCTCAGAAGGATGGAAAGTGAACTGAGGCACATCAACCCGGACCTGCTGCAGCCCAGCAAGAGCTTCAAGAAGCCCTCTTCAGGCACCATCACCCTCAATGTAGGGGGGTTTTTGTACACTGCCCACCGGACCACCCTTTCCAAGCACCTGGGGTCCTTTCTGGAAGAACTGGCCAATGGTAAAAAGCCCGTTCAGCACACAGATTCTATGGGCAACCCCTTTGTCGACAGGGACGGTCCCGTTTTTCGCCACGTTCTGAACTACCTTCGAACCGGTGAGCTTCAGCTGCCTGATGACTTCCGGGAGGCGGGGCTCCTGCGGCGGGAGGCCGATTTCTACCGCCTGAGTGAACTGGTGGAGGCCGTGGCCGAGTGGGAGAGCCAAAGGGCTGCCCAGCGAGAACCGGCATTCCTGGAGGTGACCGATAGCCACGAGAGGTCGCAGGGCCTCAAGGTGTACTGCAGCGACGCCGGCTTCATCGACAAGGTCAAAGCGCGGCTGGTGCAGATCTCCAAGAGCCGTCTAGACGGCTTCCCAGAGGAGTTTGTGGTGTCGTCCAACGTGATCCAGTTCCGACACTTCATCAAGTCGGAGCCCGGCTCACGGCTCGTCCTGAAGGAGGACAGCACGTTCCTGTGCACACTGGACTGTCTGAAACTGGAGACGGTGATGCTAGCACTGAAATCAGGCTTCAAGCTGGTGACCAGCCTCGACAGCAGCAAAGGCTCGGTGGTGGCGGCCGAGGCCCTGCACTTTGTCAAATAAGATGACTGGAAACAGAGTTGAGGGGAGGAGGAGGCGACAGGGAGGGAAAAGTCTAACGCCTGGTCTTACATCCATCTCGCCCAACGTACGGTTTGAAACTAAAGTGTTGTAATGTGTCGTTTGGTAGGAGATGGAGACCAGGTGGGATGGACTGTCTCAGAGGACAATGTTCATATAGTTACTGCAAAGTGGTAGTGTATAAATAAAGTACTGATTGATTGTTTTGCAGCAGAATTACATTTTGACAAACATTTGCACTGCTTTATATTTGAAGAGTTCAAAATAATCCTGTTCAAGTTTACAGAAAAGTCAGAGTAGTCTCAAAGGCGAGCCAGCGGAGAATCAGAACGCTGAAGATCGACAGCTCTACCAATAGATTGGTTTCTGCTTTATTAACGGCTGCAAAAGCCCTCGCAACCAGTCGCCATGTGCACTGTTGTGCCACTCAGCTTTTATAACGGTCTGTGCGTGTGTGCATGTGTGTGTGCTGTGCTTTATTGGTGTAATAGCTTGGTGTTTGGTTTATTAGTCTCTCTGGAGCCTGAAGGGAAATGCACAGCTCTTTGAGACTGATTTGGATGGACACAGACTTCACATTCAACTGCAAGGCACAAAGAACTGTGATTTTTTTTGTTTTGTTTTTTGTTTGTTTTTTAAGGGCTTTGAATCCAGCATGATGCATGTGCACTGAATAAAAAGTGTGTTTGTCAGTGCTATGAGCCTCAGTGTCACAACTATTACTTTTAAATGTGAATATTTTACAAATAAACCAATAAAAGTGAGACTCAAACTCGGTCTGATGTGTGTTTTTATGTGTTTTTAAGGAAAATGTAATCAAAATGCAAATAATACCAGAGAGCAGAACTGTTTTTTTGTTTTGTTTTTTTGGGTATAATACAAACTAATACATGTGAACCATCTAATTTTGACATGAACTTACTGTGCAGTGTTCTGATAATTGTCTTGTTTACAAAGGCACTTCACCTTAAGCTAATAAAAAAAAAAAATAAAAAAAATAAGGAGACCTCTACTTTGAACACTAGTTTTATTGTTTGGAACGATGCCAGAGAAATATATTAAATATGACAAAAGCAGCATCATTTCAGTCAGTATGCATGAAACTCATCGAAACAGCAGAGGGTGTCCTTTTCTTGTTTTCTTCCATTCAGAACTGGTTTCAGAAAAAAGTTGAACGAAAAGAAACTTGTGAGGATTTTTAGACTGCACAAATTCAAACGCCTGCTTAAAGATTTATTGTTGGTTGTTTCTTTTGTTTTAGCTCACTGCAACCTGCTGAAGTTTTCAGTTGCTGCAGCAATAAAAAGTTGCTGTTGGATTTGTTTAGCAGATCCCAAATAAATCAGCTATTTCAGGTTTAGTTTCTTCAATAAACTTCACATAACGCCCGTTCTTTCAACAGGTTAGATTCTGATTGAGTGTGCAAGTTTGTCCCATTCATGACAAAATTACATTAGGCTAAGAAATCCTTTCTCCTTGTCACACTAGCTGCTGTGGGTGCTGCAGCCACACAGATTTGCCATCATAAAAGCGCAGCAGCTTCACCTGCAGAGAGATCAGAGCTATAATAAAGATGTTATTGGCATTTAAAAAGTGGGTCAGTCTGCAAGATAAATGTCTTTTTCCCTCAAGGAAGATTTTTTTATGTCTCTGCACAGCACTCTGATAATAATCTATTTCCTCACTAATGAATTATGTAATTGGTTTTATAGTTTTAGAGATAATAGTTTAGCATAAGTTTGGCCATCAACCCGTTTAATATAGAACATGTTTATGCTCTCATGCCGAGTGTGACTTTAATGTCAATTATGAGCGTGCAGGGTTCTGATTTATATCAGCATTTTCCAGCAGCGGACATCTAATCCGCATTAACAAACTGTATGGCTTGTGGAGGATTTTAACGCAGGATATCATGATAAAATACCTCATTCTGAAGCCCAAAAAAGGGGAGGTTTCAAAACTAATATTCTGATGCATGTTCAATAATCTAAGCAGAAAAATCTAAAAAAGTTAAGTCTGTTCCTCTGGACAGGTTCAAAATTTTACAATTTTTGTTGTTTTTGAACCCATCCTTCCAGAGGACCAGATTTAACTTTTTTAATTTAAAATCTAAAGCAATAAGCATGTCAGACCAGCTGCTATTGATGCCAGTGCACTAAGGCATTATAATAACATACCATTCAGATCATAATGACAGTAAAGACTACAAATTTATTAATATAATGAAATAATAGGACGAGGTGCATGCACATATATACACATTCTATTTACAATTTACATGAGAGTTTACGACTTTGTTCACACAAATCATATGTACAGAAACATATTTCAGGTCGTTTTCATAAATTTTTTTAATTTATTGAATTCTGTCACACCCTTGGTGTAACTGGTCAAAAATGGCAAATGATTAGAAATTAATATGACGGCGATAGTTTAAAATTGACTTCAGCAGACAGACATACAATTATCAGCATCTGTTTTTGAGTGGACACACACATGCAGAGATACACACGCGTCACTTCCATTTTTAGCTTCCATGGCAACACTCGCAGAAATCTGTCCCGTTATCGACATTCTCACAGTCACAATGTCGTTTCAATCGTAATCGAAAACTTTTCTTGCAGCTCTGATAGATAAATGGTTTTTGAGGTCTTGCTCACAACCCATTCAGAGGCAGCACACAAACTAATATACTGCTGCTGAGGCCCTTGATCATATCTTGAATCACGGCAGTCGTGACGTGGAGCGAGGCCGGGAACCTGAGATGAAAGATGCTATAAAAGGAGAAACAGCCAGAAGTTGAAGACAACATGGAGTATAAGAGACACGAGATGATGAAGAGGGTCCAGCTGAGGTTATTCTTACATTCTGCTCAAAGAAAAGAGATAAAATGTTCTGTTTTTTTAACTCATGTAAAATAAGTTGTATTAGCTCAGGTAAAAGAGGCCTACAGGACATAAAAAGCGAAGATCTAAATTTTTACTGTTCATTAAAAAAAACAAGTTATAAAAAGATTCATCATCGCATCCGTTGAGATGTATCGTTGTGGATTTTTAGTCAGATATATCGAGCAGCAAACACAAAAGTTGGGTTAAGGTTCATTTTCAAGCCCTGTTCTCCAATTTTTCCCCTTTTATTGATAAAACATTTTGGTACCATTTTACAATAAGGCTTCACTTATAGATGATTAATGAATAGTTTATAGATGTTATTAATTCCTCTATCAACACTGTATAAATCATTAATAACTGCATTAATTAAGGGCAAGAAAGAGACAAAACTGATCAGTTTCTTGCCAAATATTGAGCCAAATCTGTTCACCTATATATTTAATCTAGAGTTGTTATATTAAACATTTCAGAATAAGTTACTTCCTTGTAAGTACAATAAGCATTTGTAAACCTAATTATTTTAGGATATAATATTGTACTTTACAATAGAGTGTGTTCCAACTACAGGGGGAATCACGCTCTTAAGCCTCCCTGGTAAGGTCTATTCAGGAGTTCTGGAGAGAAGGGTCCTTCGGATAGTCGAACCTCAAATTCAGGAGGAGCAGTGCGGTTTTCGTCCTGGTCGTGGAACACTGGACCAGCTCTACACTCTCAGCAGGGTCCTGGAGGGTGCGTGGGAGTTTGCCCACAAGTCCACATGTGCTTTGAGGACTTGGAGAAGGCGTTCGACCATGTCCCTTGAGGAGCCCCGTGGGGGTACTCCGGGAGTATGGGGTACCAGGCCTTTTGATACAGGCTGTTAGGTCCCTGTACAACCGGTGTCAGAGCCTGGTCCGCCTTGCTGGCAGTAAGTCGGGCTCGTTCCCAGTGAGAGATGGACTCAGCCAAGGTTGCCCTTTGTCACAGATTCTGTTCATAACTTTTATGGACAGAATTTCTAGGCGCAGTCAAGGTGTTGAGGGGATCCGTTTTGATGGCCTTAGGATTGCTTCTCTGTTTTTTGCAGATGATGTGGTCCTATTGGCTTCATCAGATCGTGATCTACAGCTTTCGTTGGAGCGGTTTGCAGCTGAGTGTGACGTGGCTGGGATGAGGATCAGTTCCTCCAAATCCAAGGTCCTGGTCTTGAGCCGGAAAAGGGTAGAGTGCCCTCTCCGGGTCGGGGAGGAGGTCCTGCCCCAAGTGGAGGAGTTTAAGTATCTCGGGATCTTGTTCACAAATTAGGAATAAATAGAGCGTGAGATCAATAGGTGGATAGATGCAGCGTCGGCAGTGAATCGGGCGCTGTACCGGTCTGTCGTGGTGAAGAGAGAGCTGAGTCAAAAGGTGAAGCTCTCAATTTACCAGTCAATCTACGTTCCTACCCTCATCTATGGTCATGAGCTTTGGGTTGTGACCGAAAGAACAAGATCACGGATACAGGCGGTCGAAATGAGTTTTCTCAGCAGGGTGTCTGGGCTCTCCCTTAGAGATTGGGTGAGAAGATCAATCATCCGGGAGGGACTCAGAGTACAGCCGCTGCTTTTCCACGTCGAGAGGAGCCAGTTGAGGTGACTCGGGCATCTGGTTAGGATGCCTCCTGGACGCCTCCCTGGCGAGGTGTTCCGGGCACATCCCATGAGGAGGAGACCCAGAGGAAGACCCAGGACACGCTGGAGGGCCTATGTTTCTCGGCTGGCCTGGAAACGTCTTGGGATTCCCCCGGAGGAGCTGGACCAAGTGGCTGGGGAGAGGGAAGTCTGGGCCTCCCTACTTAGGCTGCTACCCCCACGACCCAACCCCTGTTAAGTGGAAGAAAATGGATAGATGGATATTGTACTTTATCACCGAGATACTTATAATTTATAATGCAGTGATAATGTACAATATTATATGCTAAAAAAAAGTTTACAAATGCTTATTGTGCTTACAAGGTAGTAACTTAGTCTGAAATGTTTAATATAACATCTCTAGATGAAATGTATTGGTGAACAGATTTGGCTCACTATTTGGCAAGAAACTGGTCAGCTTAGACTCTGTCACCCTTAATTAATGCATAATAGGTATTTATTAAAGATTCATAAAGTGTTTATAGTAGAATTAATAACCATCTATAAACTATTTATTAGCCAGCTATAAGGAGACCCTTATTGTAAAGTGGTACCAAAATTTGAACTCCAAAAATAAAAATAAAAACATTAAGGCAAAACACCTGACTGTCATTTACCCTTTATTTATACGGGTAGTCTCACTGAGTCATGAGAACTCATTGTCAAGAGAGACCTGTTTTGTTTTTTTTACTCAAAGAAGTTGTTCACCAACAGATAGGTGGCATCACAACAGCTCCAATCATCCTTTTAGTTTTTTATGAAACAAGTCGCACCTGCTTTTAACAATTTATATATATATATATATATATATATATATATATATATATATATATA
>NC_056510.1:14756830-14768153 GCF_014905685.2 Nematolebias whitei | reverse complement strand
TATATATATATATATATATATATATATATATATATATATATATATAAAACCTCTTCATGACATGTAAACCACCATTTCAATACATGCACTAAAGAGAACAATGTTAAGACGTATGTGTTGTGCAGTGGCTGATAATAAATCTGAGTAACATCACAAACTGATGGTTACATTAGGTTAGGAGACAAGCAGTTCCTCTAATGGTTGTGGGATTGAAAACATCTCTGGAACTGAGGGGAGCTGCCCATGCCAAAGTAAATGCAAAACACGTCTAGTCTGGCTTTTTCTCAAACAATGTGTAGCTGGGATGTGTCATGATCAGTTTATGGAAACTTGTGGGAGTGGAAACCTTTACATTTATCTGTCTCCAAGCACTGAAAAGCTTTATTCTCATTTCCTTAGAAAGGAAAAATGCCCCAACAAAAGCAACCACATTTCTCCTCACTGACTGGTTGAACTTTTAATTGCGGAGTTTATCTCCGTGGGGAGCTTGAAATGAACCGCATCACTCATTTTGCCTCTACATGTGCATTACCCCGCAGGCCCGCTGGAGCAGACGATGCCGTCAAACCAACGGCTGAGCCGCCGACACCCCATACGTGACTCATCCGCCTACTTTCATGTCTGACACCAGGAGCACCTTCAGCCCGATCAACAAACATGCAACGGACATGGACCAACATGTTCACCTTAGTAAAAAAAGTGAGTCAAGACGAGATAAATCCCACAACACTCCACTGTCAGCAACCTAAAAACCTAAAAATAAGGGCCTTGTTTTTCCTAAAGGAATACTAGTATAATACTATACTACTTACATGGTACAGTTTGAAACCAAAATATTTTTTAGATGAGAAAGGACAAACCGTCTTGAATAAGTTGAGCAGATGTGCATCTGAAAACTACTTTTGGAGAGTTTCATTCAAGTCTGCCTGTTAGTTCACGAGATATTTTGCTAAATCTACAAACAAATCAACACAGACACAGGCCAAAATATTATTGCTTTTCACCTCAATTAAAAAAAAATTACTCTTAACAATAAAGTCCATGCTCAACTCTTAACAATCCTGTATTTCCACCCGTCGCCATGCAAACTCATCTCGTCCATCTCGCAGCAGATTTGGTCTTCCGTCTCCAGAGCCCCCTCCACCTCCTCATCGTGTGGCCTCAGTCGTGCGGCTTCACTGAGCCAAAAAAATGACTAACATACCTAAGATTCCTATCCGTCGCCTCAAAAAGTGAAAGCGGCAGCAACTCTGACAGAGAAGATGATAGAAAATGAGAGGGATGAGAGGTTAGGTCTCCTTTTTTACACTTTAAGGCTCAGACAGGAGAGTAAGAGCCTGGAAATCAGTCCGCCTGTTTGATACCAGGAGGAAACATGGCATGTCTGATCACACATTTAAATCCCCCCTTTTCTCAAAGCTTTGCTGCTTGCAACAACTAAAAGCTGCACCCTACACTCTCCCTTCAAGCTCATCGTGCATGGACACGTGTGGTCATGTTTCATCATCAGACACCGTGATGCTGCAAACTTCTGTGGAGACATCTGGACGTGTGAAGCAGGACAAGAACCTGAAGACTTCCAAATCTCAGTGTTTAGTCAGTCTGAGTCCAGATGGTTATGTTTCTTATTGTTCTTCTAGGATTTTCTTTTTCCCTCTGAACCAACTTGAAGATGGGAGTTCACCACAGCTCAGCTGTTGTGCTTCATCTAGAATGAGTGCAAACATGCTGTTCTGATGACAATCAACTATGTTCAACCATAAAGCCTGATGGATCCGTTACTTACATTACAAGCACATTTTTGTACATAAAAACCTGAATGACTCAATTTAACAATGACTTTACCCTTAAAACATCTCTAGACCTGCCACTACTCTGTGTGTTTGTATGTGATTACTGCTGCTTTTAGCTTTGTTTGTTTTTCCATCTATAGAAACTTCACCAACTTGCCGAAGCTAAGATTCAATGCAATCAGCTCTCTTCCTTAAATAACTTTTACTAATTAGCATTTCATAAAGTTCTGTATGTTATTGGATTGCATTCCAATTAGAATGACCTGGCTGTAATTGGATTAAAACATGGATCCGTTTTGGACTGAACTGGGTTGTTCCTTCGTATAATGCCATCACATGACTTTACTGGCACTATATAAAGAACTGAATTGAAGTGAATAGATCTTTAGGGCCCCTCCTTCCCATAAGAAAACATGGACCCCAGGTTAGAAATTATTCATCTGGAAAGTCTGAGCCAAATACAGACTTTGAAGAGATGCCACTTTTGTAGTATCACTTTGTTTTCTGTTCTGAACAATCTGAATAGGGAGGAATCTTTAAAAGAGTATTCAGACAAGCAGCTGAGACAATCGAAACATCTGGTTCTGCTGTACGGAGCCTCGTTCAGAGCGAGGCAGAGCGTAGATGCACAATTACTGTCTGCAGCCAAACACTGAAACCTTCCATTTAGCAGCTTTTTAAGGCAGACTCATTTAGGTCTCAGTGCTGTTGAGTAAAATCCTCCCACACAACAAACAGTTCACACAAACTAATCCAAACATAAGGACGAATGTGACCCGTGTTTAAAGAAACAGAACTATCACGGTCTGGCCCTAAATGTTTTGAATAAATCTGAGTTTGCAGCCAACTCAGACTCTGCTGTAATGTACAGCTAGCTCTTGCTAGCAGTTCAGCTCAACATCTGGGTGTTAAACACAAAAATGGGATATTTGATTATACTGAATTCATTCAGGTATACAGGTGCTGGCCATGAAATTAGATTATCATGAAATAGTTGATTTATTTCAGTAATTCCATTCAAAGAGTGAAACTTGTATATTATATTCACTCATTACACACACACACTGATATTTCAAATGTTTATTTATTTTAATGTTGATGATTATAACAGACAACTAATGAAAACCCCAAATTCAGTATCTCAGAAAATTAGATTATGAAAAGGTGAAGACACCTGGTGCCACAGTCTAATCAGCTAATTTAACTCAAAACATCTGCAAAGGCCTTTAAATGGTCTCTCAGTCTAGTTCTGTAGGCTACACAATCATGGGGAAGACTGCTGACTTGACAGTTGTCCAAAAGATGATCATTGACACCTTGCACAAGGAGGGCAAGACACAAAAGGTCATTGCTAAAGAGGCTGGCTGTTCACAGAGCTCTGTGTCCAAGCACATTAATAGAGAGGTGAAGGGAAGGAAACGATTTGGTAGGAAAAAAGTGGACAATCAATGGGGATAATTTTGAATTCATTTGCAAACCAAAGTCCCAGAGTCTGGAGGAAGAGAGGAGAGGCACAGAATCCACGTCGCTTGAGGTCCAGTGTCAAGTTTCCACAGGCAGTGATGGTTTTGGTGCCATGTCATCTGCTGGTGTTGGTTCACTGTGTTTTCTGAGGTCCAAGGTCAACGCAGCCTTCTACCAAAAAGGTTTAGAGCACTTCCTGCTTCCTGCTGCTGACCAATTTTATGGAAATGTAGATTTCATCTTCCAACAGGACCTGGCACCTGCACACAGTGCCAAAGCTACCAGTACCTGGTTTAAGAACCATGGTATCCCTTTTCTTAATTGGCCAGCAAACACACCTGACCTTAACCCCGTACAACATCTGTAGAGTATTGTGAAGAGGAAGATGCAATTGCCAGACCCAACAATTCAGAAGAGCTGACGGCCACTATCAGAGCAACCTGGGCTCTCATAACACCTGAGCAGTGCCAGAGTCTGATCGACTCCATGCCACACCGCACTGCTGCAGTGATCCAGACAAAAGGAGCTCCAACTAAATACTGAGTGCTGTACATGCTCATACTTTTCATGTTCATACTTTTCATGTTCATACTTTTCATGTTCATACTTTTCAGTTGGCCAACATTTCTAAAAATCCTTTTTTTATTGGCCTTAATATTCTAATTTTTTGAGATACTGAATTTGGAGGTTTCATTAGTTGTCGGTTATAATCGACATTAAAATAAATAAACATTTGAACTATATCAGTGTGTGTGTAATGAATGAATATAATATACAAGTTTCACTTTTTGAATGGAATTACTGAAATAAATAAACTTTTTCATGATATTCTAATTTTATGAGCAGCACCTGAATTTCAACTTTGTTGCATCAGTTGGTGCTTGGACTATATGGTGATGATCACTCTCAGCTACTACCACATCAACTTTTAGCTCAATATTTGCAAAACTGACTGAGTTGGAGTAATTTCTCTGTTTGCTAATGTCACTTAACTGTGGCAGCCATCTTGCATTAGGCTAACTCCAAAAGTTGATAATTTATAAAACTTTTATCTATTTTTTTCCCTAAAAAATGATTAATATCCATCCAGTGGTTCATGAGATATTTTGCAAACAGACTGAACCGACTTCAAATATTTAATGGCAAAAATTTCAACAAATACCTTTCACAATCTGTTTATGCTCAGTGTATGTGTTGGGGTCTCAACTATGACCACACAAGATTTCAGCTCAGTATCTGTAAAAAAGACTGAATCAGACATTGTTGTGTTTTAATGTCAGTTGGCTGTGGCAGCCATCTTAAATTGGCTTGATTCCAATTACAACTTTCAGAGCTTTATTAAAATCCATCCACTTTTTCATAAGATATTTTGCTAACAGTCAAACACGCATACAGACAAGAATTGATTGTTGACCTTTCAAGGAATTAAGCAATAAAACCACTAAAATTCTATGTTTTTTAAAGCCTTGATGATATAAAATGAACTTTAACACAATTTAAACACTCTATATTGTTAAGAACATTTATGTTAATTCTGAACAAGTTCAACAAAGACAAAAAGACAAAACTTCAAACAATTCCTCAGACACATTCTCACAGATTGTCACTAAAAACCTAAGGATTCATTCAGCATCCGACAAGGTCGCACCTCGTTTCCCATGGTGACGGAGCATCACGTTTTAGCCCCCTATCATTATCTCGCCTCCGTCACATGTCTGATGCGTCAGAGCGCAGCAGAAGTTGGATGAAACCTTTAGAAGCGGGAGTGGGAATGAGAACACAGATGACATTTCTCCATTTGCTGGATCGCCCTCGTGTTTTTTTTTACCTTTGGCAACAAACAAACGAGCATCTCTGAGAACAGCGAGACGGTGATTCAGAGTGGGAAAACAAAAACAAATCTGTATTTCTGTCAAACTTCCAGAGGGGAGAAATTTTATGTTTTTCTCCTAGTGTAGCCTTTTGTAATCCAGTAAAATTACATTTATTATGCAGCAAAACAGAGAAAACAAACATTTACCTACACTTTTCACACCAACCAACACACATCATGTGCAAGAGGCACGCTTCTCTCAGCTCCTGCAGAAAAGCTTTGCACTGACATGCTCCTATAGGAGCACTTCACACATTTCAGCTCTAAAGTAACATTACTCCTGTTGGCAGCATGCACAAAACCAATTTCACTAACACATCTATCAAATTAAATATTAAATATGCTCATTCTTTCCCTTATTAATGGGAAAACAGAGTTAACATTTCAAGTTAATACACAGTTTCACCACTTTTGTGTGTAGTCCTTTCAGTTTTATATGTTTTCTGCATATAGTAAAAGAAGACTTGCCTCAGGCAAAAGTGAAAAATAACTCCTGGGTTGTTTAATAACAGAATGTCCAAAAAAATAAAATATAAAATCCTCAAAAGCCCCCAAAAATAAGAAAAACAAAACACTAATGTAAAGCTGAAAACTGTATACGATTGATTGAAATTTTACATTATTTTTGAAAACAACAAAACCTCCACCCCCTTAAAAAAAAAAAAAGTGGGATCATCTGACTTGTTAGCTCATATTTCCAAAACCTGCCTCTCTAATGGTATAGGGGTGTATTAGTGCCCATGGCGTAGGCAGATTGCTGGAAAGATGCCTTCAATGCAGAAAAGTGTATGCAGCTTTTTGAACCACACAGGCTCCCATTCAAATATATGTTTAAAGTAAGGCCTAAAAAAGGTGGAATAAATGCAAAACAATTTTATTTCTCAACAATAATTCTAAATATTTTCGCCTCTAGCATCATACGGAGTGTATGTGAAGCTACACTCTGGCTAATCTTTAAGATTCACAAAATATGACTCTCTTGCCAACATTGTGGCTTGGTGCAGATCAGGAGCCGTTAACAACAGTCTTGATTGGAAACAATAAATCAGAGCTGAACATGACGAATAAATAAAATCAGTTGTTTGGAAAAAAAAAAAAAGTTTAAAAATCCAAAAACAACAACTGGATTTCACCAACATTCAAAACATAAAAACACAAACAGCGCAGGAGGAAGCTGACAACTTTAGCCATCCCAGCAGAGGAAAGCCCATGAGTCCAGAGCCCTCCGAGAGCCTCCCGGTGGATTAACGGAGGTGGAACCCAGCTTTAACTTCTCTATTGAAACACCGAAGGACCGCTCTTTGACGTCAGCCACCAAAACAGCAAAACTTCCAGCACAAAAACAGAACGAATGAAACCTGAAGGTGGATGCCAAAAATTCACACTGCAGGCATGCTTGAGTCCCGCTGAATAACGGAGGATATACATCCCTTGATAAATATATTTCAGGAATCATTTTATCAGGACATATTTGTCAGAAATGCTGCCTGACTGGCTGCACTCCTATAAAACACGAGTCCAGGATCAATCAGAACCTCTACAGAGCCAAAAGTGTAGGAATAAATATAATAAATGCCAGAAAAACTGCACTTTCTAAAATGAATCCCCATAAATACAGGGATGTGTGCACAAATACTAAAATATAATTATAAATATAGATATACATATACATACACACCTATTTCTATCTACTGAGATTTAACAACGGATCTGGGTCCATGTAAGACTTCATTTGGGTCTGGACCACATTCAGCTATTCGGGGACCATAATGTAGAGGATCATAACTAAACAGATATTTAATTTCATGTTCACGTGTTTGGGATTCATCAGATCTGCTACGATTGTCAGGTACAACAAATCTCAAATCCTTCACCGTTTAGAAGTTTAAAAAGCTTTTAAATTAAAAACCTGTGACCCAGTTAGGTGATGTGAACACAAAGCTGGTCTCACAACCAGAAAACTCTTGCAACACATTTTGAATTATTACGTCTATAGGTGGCAGGAAAAAGAATAACTCCTCACACAACAGTGGGAAATTAATGTGCTCATACTCTTTCAGGCCCGGTTGAATGAGGCTGTTAAATATAGGCACAACAACAACAAACTAACCATTTGGGCTTTTTTCAGTCATGCTGTTTTTAAGAGCATGTATAGAGTAAATTATGTTATATTTGTAGAGTATTTATGGAAATGATGAGTTTCAATCCTGGTTCCTATTGGGAAAAAAAACAAGATTAACTGGATGCTTGCTGGAAACAATAAAAATAATTTGGAGTCAGATAAATTCATGTTGAACTGCAGCAATTAAATGGGAATATTATTTATTTTCCTAACAGATGAATGTCAAAAACCACACTTGCAGGGTTTGTAAAGACTTTCATTTTTTATATAAGTTACCGCCTACAGAACTTGTTAAAACCTTTAAGTATTTTGTGAGTGAACAAATAAAAATTTTTTAAATATCTAATTTGTTAACCAGTATTATAACAGCAGCAGCCTTAAAAGTATTAAACTATTAAATTGTGTCTAGACAGCAGTTTTTATTGCCCTCTTTAAGATTTATACTATACTTCCACAAAATCATAGTATTGCAGTAACAAGACAGTCCAGTGTTAGGTGAAAGGTGTTCCTCAGGGATCAGTTCTGGGGCCCCTCTTTTTATTACAGGTATATGCCGCCATGATATGCCTGTGTCTGTTCATATTTCAATTTGGAAAAATTACTCCATGAACCATTAGATAGGGTTTTAATGAAACTTTCAGAAAGTCAGCACTGGAAACACAAGTCTTCACCTTTCTCCACTTTAGTCAGGCTCTTACACTGTCAGAGATTCTTCCCTAAAAGATAATAGTCTAAACAAATGCACAAAATAAAATGCTTCATTTCAAGTACTGCATTGCCATTTGTCTTCCTTCAAGTGTCACACACAGAAGTGCAGAATAAACCCTGGATTTTCTTTGTCTACATCTGAACTTTCAAACAACCTGCTTTTTCACCTCAGCAACACTTTTCAACACCCACTAAATAAAATACTTTATTACTTTGACATTTTAAAACTGAAAAAGTCTTGACTTTTTTTTTATTTCGTCATTTTTGTTCATTTCTGTATTTCTTAAAATTGTGTTTTAGTTCATGCGTTTCCAGCACTTTTGTCAAACGTAGTTTTTTCTTTTTGTTCATAAATTACGCCTGATTGTGCACATAGTTTGTATCAAAAAAGATTTGATTCATTAATTTATCCATTAATAAGACAAGGAGAGTAAACAGTGGCCTTATTTGGAAACTTATCTTTGTGTTTTCAGACGTTTCTAAAATGTTTTGATCAGTGTGATTTTGTCTAAATTGTCAAATGATCAAACTCAAATTTAAAACATCAGCACAGCTGTGATGATTATATTTAGACTTTTTAACAGCTTCAAGGTTTTAATAATTTGGAAAAAAAGAAAAGAAAAAGTACAGCATAGATTCTGAGTGCTGAATGAATAAGCAGAAACTGAAAGGTTAAATAAAACTGAGTCAACACATCAGCTAAAAGATTGAAGTAGCAAAATGCTAGCTCAAAGCTAAACTTAGGTTTAAGGTTCTTTATTGTCATTCGCATCACATGTGGTGCACAAGGTGGAATGAAATTGTGTACTCAAGATCCCAGTTACACCCAAAAATAGCAATATAAACTATAAAAAAGAAACCATATACAAGGATCCAAGATAAATGCTAAACAATTAATAACATGAGCATAAGAATACAAAAATAAAGCCAGTATGTGGAAGCAATAACTTGAAGCTAAATCAGTGTTCAGATTTCAAAGAGCGAACGTTAAATGCCGTCTGTCAAAAACACTGAACAACGCTTCTATAGTTTTTTGCTGACACTAAGACTAAAATGTAAAAATATAATAATTAAATAAATCACGTCAACTTCAACAAGTAAGATAAGATAAGATAAGATAGAAATATTGATCCCGCAGGAAATTGTTGTGCCAAAGTTTCAGTACAAAGGAACATACACAAGGAATCACACAAGATATAAAAATAACAGAGAATATAAAAAATAACAGAGAATATATAAATACCAACAATTAAGTTCTAAAACAGGTCAGGTGCAGACAGAAACAATGTGTTTTTCAAGTCAAGGTGCTTTCTTGTCGTTCGCATCACATGTGGTACAGGAGGTGGAACAAAATTGTGTACACAGGGTCCCAGTTACATCCAACAATATTAAAAATATAAAGTGTGAAAAGAAACAGTAAATAAGGATCTAAGATATAAACTAAACAAGCACCCAATGGTACACTAAAAGATTTAAGATATATGCTAGTCACTAATAATGCAAAACAATACACCGAACAACAGAAGCACGATTCTCTAAATTCAATTCGGCTATACCAAACATGCAACAAAAATACAGACACAAAGCACCAAAAGTGAAAAAGAAATGAATCTACAGCAGCATGGTCCTATTGGCAGAGTGGTTCTGATGACCGTGAGGTTATCTTAGCAACGTGGTCCAGCTAGCAGCATGAGCAGTGAGGTTCGGTTAGCAATGAGGTTTCTCTTAGCAACATGGTCCTGTTGGCACCATGGTACTGTTAGCAGTGAGGTTCGGTTAGCAATAAGGTTTCTCTTAGCAACATGGTCCTGCTGGCACCATGGTACTGTTAGCAGTGAGGTTCGGTTAGCAGCATGGGCTTGGTAGCAGCGTTAGCAGGTCTTGTTAGCAGGTCCCATCAGCAGCTTGATGGTAATAATGACCACAGCAGCTGCCCTCCCAGACTGCCCTCCAGAACCGGGTCCGGCAGACGGAGAACATCCAAGGTTTCCCCGCGGAACCGAATGGGTTTGTAAAGTTGTGTCCGTGCAAGCAGATGGAGGATCATGGAGACAGCTGCCATGACAGGCCTGAGCCTGAGGCTGGAAGGAATGAACTACGATGGCAGGATGGCAAGGCAGTGACACAGAAATCTCTGCAAGTGTGTTGCGGTCATACCCGTACCGTGGATGTGTAATGTAGGCGCAAAAAAAGTTAAAAACAAAAACAACAGGAACATAAAAAGATCGAGTCGAAGCGGAAAACTTTCACCGGGAGCCAGTGAAGCTGCCACTCAGCTGAGCGTGGCCATCTTATATTTATAGTGCAGGATTAATTTTATTGTCCAATGTGTAGAAAGGGGAGGAGTTGAAAAGTTTGATAGCCACAGGGAGGAAGGACTACCTGTGGTGTTCATCAAGTACAAGTACTGACTGGGCTCAAAGTAAGTCTTGCAGTGTCTCTAAAACGGACTAAATAAAGTCGTCAAGTGGATTTTTCTCATCCTTTCAGAGCACTGAGGGATTTTAAAGTTTCAGTAAAAGGCCTCTCGGGCAGCTGAATCGTACAGCAACGGAGTGGTAAATTACATCTGGGTTAGTGTTCTTCTCTGCATGCGTCCGTGGCAGCGGAGCCTGTTGCTTAGCAACCGCTTAATCAATACCTGGTCCTCATCCGGAACAATGCAGAGCCACGAGAGGGGGAATAATGGAGGAATATTTAGCTAGCAGCCTCACAGCACAAAAGACATGTCAGACGTCCTTCGTGTACGTATCAATCAGTGGCGGTCTCCGTTAGCAACCGCTTGTTACCGCCGGCTCACTGAAAGCTTGTGTAACAGAGTCGAAGGAAATGACATGTACAGGGTTGTTTAAATTATAGAAATTAGACGCTGCGTTGAGTTGAACCACTTTTAGTTTGTTTTTTTGTTAGCAGACTTGTGATTGATGGAATATTGATAATTGGTTTCATTTTTTTAAGCCCTTTCACCTGTTGCATCTGAATTTAACATAAACTAAGATTTTTTTTTTTTTTTAAAGGGTGTCAATTTTTGCTCTGGACATGGAAAAAATGCAGAAAATACAGCATGAGATTTTACTGCTACTACACTATCAGAACATACGGATCATTATTCCATTAAAATTATTGTAATTAGTGGTTTTAGAAAATAGGAAACATTTTATTACTAATAAATGCACTATAACATATGAGGTGTTTGATGGCTTAATAAATAGCTTCTTTCTTTGGTTCTGAACCATGAACAGAAATAAAATGGAGTAAAACTAAAAATATATAAAAATACTAAAAAAAACAGCACTTGTTTATTTTACAAGGTTATAGCCAGCATACTATAAGTTACTATAATGTATTAAAAAAAGTATATAT
>NC_056510.1:14732304-14756730 GCF_014905685.2 Nematolebias whitei | reverse complement strand
ATATATTATTTTTAAACTTGTTATACAGGCAATATTTTATTTTAAGTTTTACCAAAAGTTTAACATGACTTATGAGGCAATTTGGACAGTATGTTAGTACGTCTCTGCATCCAAAGACACTGCGGATAATACAGTAACATATACCCGTCAGTTTCACGTTCTTCATTTTTGGAGCAACAATTGAGGTAAAACATGAGCTCAAAGTTGTCGTAATCAAACCAAAACGCAATGTAACAACAAAACAAGTTGAGCCATTTCTAAAAAACTTAAAGTAAATTTAGTTTTATGTTATTTTTTTGCAAAGTCCGTCATCTTCATGAGGATCATTGTGGTTCTGCTTCACCTTAAAGCAACCAGCCCAAAACGTAACTGTTGAGACTGATGACACCTGATAATCATGACTCAGAATCAACCCAGATCTGAGAAAAGACGCAGAAAGCAACAGAAAACAATTAAATAATAGGGAGGAAACTACGCCGAACACTGCCAATGTCTCGTGAAGAGCGCAAAAGTACTGAAAATTATTTCCCCAAGCATGGAGAGCTTCAGTGGAGCTCATAAAACACAAACAGATCCATGAGCAGTCCTCATCAGCACCACAGTGAAAGGCTGTTAGGGGTAGAGGTTATTTTATTTCGACATTTCTACTAACTTTATGTGTAGCTGGGATGTATCAGGATGATTTAAAACAATAGCGAGTGGTTTTTAATAATTTTCAAACCACGTTTGGGTAAAAATCACCATCAATGTGTTTCGTCATTTAGTTTACAGATTTAAAAATAAGTATATTTTTTAATGTGACACCTAACACTGAGGCTCCTTATAGTCTGTTCTTCATCTACATATTCATACAGAAACATTGAAATACTTGAAACTTGGTGGCAAAACTAAAATATATTATGTTCAAGGCCTGAGATTTCTTGAAAGAATGCTCATCACCGGTCGCCTTTCATGCCAGAGTTTTATGTCGAAAAATCACAGTGATACGGCCATCTTGGTCAAACATTGAGAATAACATGAAGCAAAAAAAATCATGAGGTGTCATGTTCTGAGTGTGTGCTGGTAAGGACCTCAACTACAACCATGTCAAATTTTAGCTCAGTGTCTGTCAAACTAATTGAGCTCATGAGTGTTGATTAGCTCTGGCTGCCATGTTTTACTGAATAGACTCCGAAAGTTAAAGAATTGTTGATTACTTTCTAAAAATGTCATTAAACTCATCCATTGGTTCATGAGATATTTTCATAACAAACAGGGTTGACTCCCAACAGTTACTGCTAAAACTTTAACCAAAGAGCTTCTGTAATTTTTTTTTTTTTACACCTCGGCATATCCAACAAAGTTTAGTCATGTCATCTGGACTTTTTTTTTTTTAAGCAGTTTCATCCTTCATCCAAAGGACTTCATCAGTCTGAGGGGCCACAACAAACTCAGTCCCACAAGCACCAACTGCCATAGTGGATCAACCAGTTTGCTGGTGATAAAATGGTTTCTGGGGCCCGCCCTCCTCCGTCGACTCCTCTGAGGCAGCCATGACCAAAGTGGTTCAAAACATCAAAGTTCATGCTCAATAATAATCCAGGTACAAAATCCAATAATGGTCAGTCAGGTCATCTGAACAGTTTCTTTTTTTCCTAGAAAGACGTTTTGCCGTATATCCAGAGGGCTTCATCAGTCTGAGGAGTCCCAAGTAAACTGTTTTGCCCACTAAGCAGTACACTCCTTTAGTGGACCGACCAGTTTTCTGGTGATAAGATGGTTTCTGTGGGCTGTCCTGTCCCCCGTCGACTCCTCCCAGGCAGGCAGCCACAGCTAAAGTGGTTCAAGACATCTAAGTTCAGGCTCAATCATCCAGGTACAAAATCCAATAATGGTCAATCTGGTCATCTGGACAGTTTATTTTTTGTGGAAAGACATCAAAGTTCATGCTCATGCTGAACAAAGTTAAGTTAAAGTTAAGTTGGATTTTTTTTTTACCTGGATTATTGAGCATGAACTTTGATGTTTTGAACCACTTTGGCTGTGTTCAAAAAGCGTTCAATACAAGAAGTGGCTGCCTCAGAGGAGTCGACGGGCCCCAGAAACCTTCTTTTCACCGGCAAACTGCTTGGTCCACTATGCAAGTGCCCTGCTTGTGAGACCAAGTTTGTTGTGGCTCCTCAGACTGATGAAGTCCTTTGGATGAAGGACAAAACGTCTCAAAAAAAAAAAAAAACGTCCAGATGACTTGACAACTGTGATTAATTTTACCTGAATTATTGAGCATGAACTTTGATGTCTCAGAGTATGTTTTGAGAAGGACTCTCAGCTACCAACACACCAAATTCCGGCTTATTATTTATAAATGTGACAAAGTTTGAGCCATTTTTGTGTTCACTAATGTTGATTAGCTGATTATTTTACTACCTTGTGTGGGTTTATTAAAATCGAGTGGTTCAGGAGGTATTTTTCTAACAGGCCGACAAATAAATTCATGCATACAGCCACAGGCACATTACTGCCCTTCTTTCATGGTGGCAGGCAATAATCAAATCTGCTTTGAGTTTGTAAAGGCAGATTGGATGAGCCCAAGTGTGTATGTGCAGGTAAACATAGGGAGCTGCAGCGTGTGTGTTTGTGTGTATCTATATTTATGTGTACAAGGTTAAGACAGTGGGAAAGTGAGTGGGAGCCCGGTGTCATACAGTACACCTTTCTGTAGGCGAGTGCGGGAGGAGTGGAGCGTCGGTCAGGTAAATACAGATTACACACCACCGCGTCTCCCAGGACTTTAGCCCACTTCTTATTTCTGCACTTTCACAGTCAAGCCAGCCATCTGCAGCAGCGACACCTCGAGAATAAAAAAAAAATCCAAAGGTTTTACGCCTTCTGAGCGCTCCCTTTTCCACATCCAGATTATAACCTAACGGTCCACTGTGACACTTTTACCCACCCCCACTGCTTTATGAAGCTTTACCTCAGTCTAAAAGTTGTCTTTTTTTCTAATTTAGCTGAAAAATTCTGAGCTCAGAGTGTGCAATAGTGTGTCACATAAAAGACTGAAGTAACAGAAAAGACAAAAAAAAATCCATTATCACATGTAGGAGGTATTAACGCACATGGAAGTGTGGGTGAATCCAAAGTGTTTGAGGGTGGTGATAGAATAAATCTTGATGAGAAGGAAAAATATTAAATTACGTTTCAGGCACAGAGCTCTGACAGAAAAGCTGACATTAAAAGAAAAGTCACACTATGAATAGTATTTTTTTTTTTTTATTCAAATGAACCCGAAAATGACGTCTTGAACACAAAGCTTTCGAACATCGCTTCATGAGTCAGTGCTTCAATGACCTCACGGGATCCACCGTTGGTTTGGCTTGTTAAGATCTCACACTTTATGGTGTCAGAATAAAATCAAGCCTTTATGTTTGGAAAATTGCCCACAACTTGCTAACAACTTTTTACGTCTTTAAACATTAAAGATGCATCTTTATATTAAAATCACTCAAAAACTAACGGGGTATAACTTCAGTCCATGCAGGTAGTGGTTTAAGTGGACTTAAAGATTTGTTAGTTATTTTTGGGATTTACATTAGTTGAAATGTGCACACTTGACTCAGTTTCGTGTTCGAAGTTTTCTGTCCGGCTGCTGAAAAGTGGTGTAATGCACCTTTAAAATGACACATCTATAATCAAACATGATTGCTGCTTCGTGCTGTGAGGTTGCTGTACAATACAGTCTCCATCTGGCTCTCTCAAGTCATAAAAAAAAAAAAATCAAACATCAAATATATCAATCTACATGCAAATCCAAATTCTATGCTTTTATTTTGAAACTGGCATTTGTTTTAGCATGAGGAGGTTTTGAGATTTATTTATCGTCATGTCACCACATGATAAAAAAAAAAATAGAAAACTGAAGCAAAACAGTTTTTACAAACATCTGGACTTCTTAATGTTTATTTACTGAATTCAGCAGCAAAGCAGTGAGCTCAGTTTGTGGCGAAAAGAATCCAGTTCTTAAAGATTGTACATTAAATCAAGACTAAACTCAGAGAAATACAATGACCTGCAGCTGTTCTCCACATCTACCTCAGGTATGAAATAAAGAATCGGTGCACTTGAATAAATAAAAACAAAAAAAAAAGGTATTTATGTTGCGCTGTTTGAAAGGCTGCAAAAACATATAGTTTTTGTCATTTCTGATTGTTTGACTTAAAGCTTAAATTATCAATATGCCTATTTAGATTTGTATTGCAAATATTACATTATAACATTAATAACATTATAAAATTAGTCAAGATAAAATGGGAATATTGCAGGATTTATAACGTGGGTTAAAGGTTAATATTTCATTCAATTCCTACTGCTGAATACAAAAAGTCTGAGTGTGAACACTGCAAAAGCTTCAAAATGTCTGCACAATTTTGCACCAGGAACGTTATTTAAATTGAATTTCACAGTCAGTTAAGCTTAATTTGATCCTTTTTTAAATAAATGCATAGTCAGTGGTTGACAAATATAAGTAGGACTTGAAAACATGTGTTCATTAACCTGAATATAACGGTTTCTGCCAAAAGCTGAGCCTATAATTTATTTTCATCTAAAGAGAAAGAAAACGTCTAATTAAACCATGTGTCAGTGAGAACCCAGAGGTCAACAGGTTTATCTCCCTCCTGAGTCTTTGACGCAGGCGGCGCTTCAGACAAGTTGCTGCAAACGCACTGAATTGGTCGTGCCGTCGCTTTTATTGTATTCACAGTTTCATCTTCTTCTCTTCCTAAACTGTTCTAGAAATCTGCTCCATTTTCACACCGCCTCTTCTGCATCGAGCCGTGGCCTGCAGTCAAAACATGTGCTTTAATCTAATTTGGTCCCGCCTGGGGAACGCCCAGAATATGCTTTTTGTTTTAAAGCCAATACCAGCCATTTACACACACACACACACACACACACGCACACACATGCACACACACACAGATTTATGATCATGATCCCATTGACAGCAGTGTCCTAATCTTTAGTAATTCTCTGGTCATGCAGAAACAGACACCCGACAAATATTGTTACAGCTATTTTTAAGCTCCAGATCTGATGCTAATCCCTCTGGCTCAGAAAGCGCCATGACACATTATACCTGGCAGCAAACGTCCTCAGCAAATAAGAAGCTGATCTGAGTATTCTCATGAATTTTACAGTGCAATCAAAGAAGAATATATCAGCAGGTTTCCATCAGAGCAGAGACACCTAAAGAGCAAAGTATTGCTTTATTTCAGCACTGCCTTTGCTTCAATGTGTTCCTCTCATGAGCACAAACTGAACAGAACTGGAAAAACCAAGTTCGTCCTTGCTGCTTCCTTCCAGGTTAAATGTATTGAATAACTATAAACCTCTATAAAAGCATGGGACACATTGACAAGACAGAAAAACATCAGCAATGACCATAAAGAAGCGACTATATAGGGGCTCATTAATCAGAGGTCTTTTGCAAACATTTTGCAGTTCATCGTTTTAGAGTAAAACATGATTTTCGTGAGTGAAAAACGTTTAAAACAGCTGCCAATCTTCATAGAAGTGAACATCCCAGCAAATTCACCCCAAGGTCAGATTGACAAAACCCCCAATCAGGTTAAAGGTTAAAGCTAACGACAAATAAACTAAGGAAAGACTGAACTGAAGCCTCTTCGTTCTGAAAAGAACACGTGTCCAGGTTTAGGTAATTTGATTCAAAGCTGGCAGCAAAGCACAAAAACACTAATTAATTAAACGCAAATGAAGCAACATATTCATTCATTCACTCATTCATTGTTCTACTCCAGGGCAGAAGTGATGGAACTACAGTGAACTCTTGCCAATGGATAAATCAAATTCCTAAAGATGGGTTTAGCTTTATCCCCAAACAGCTGATCTTACACAAATCATGGAGGCCTAGCTGTTTTATCACATCTTCCCAATGTTTAAAGGCAATTTTCCAATTCCACTGAAAGCGATTTGCGCTGAAAGACATAAGTCAACAAAAGAGTGAAACCTTTTACGAGGATGTGTCAACGCTGAAACTTGTACATACGCTGATAACGTACACACATTAATGTGGTGATCAAAACACACAACTTAATTTGAATCTAAATGAACCACAAGACGTTTAGAGCAACATCCTTTGGACAGATGAGACCAAAGGAGAGACGTTTACCCATAATGCAAAGCACCATGTTTGGTGAAAACTAAACACATGAACTCCATACATCCACACATGAACACACACACACATTTATATACAAAGAATAATCAGTGCTTTACACATTCATACACCGATGGGACACACATTGGAGGCAATGAGGGGTTCAGTGTCTTGCCCAGGGGCACTTTGACATGTGTCTGCTGATGGAATCGAACCCCCAACTCTTGCATTGGAGGACGACTGCTCTAACCACTCAAGCCAGCCCTCCATGGAATCATAATCATAAAGAAGAATGTCAAAACTCCTCCACAGCCACTTGAGAGACTGATAAAATCCTACAGAAGATGATTCCACGCTCTGTTGAATCACAAGGTGGGCTCCGGTTTTCACACAATTTACATGACGGTCAGATTTTAGAACCTGATAAGAATCAGATCATTTTTTTAAATTACACCTTTTTCCTCGTGGCTGTGCGTCTGTCATGATGCATTTGTCCAGAATTTTTGTTGTTCTTGTTAAATGACATGTGATGTTATCACACACCCACGCTGATTGATCGGTTTCAGCTTGCACCCTTCATCCACCTACAGAGCCAAACAAGAGCTGCAGATATAACCCTGCACAGTGAAGCCCGAGAGCCGACTCTGACCTGCGTCGCTCTGGCTGAAGACGGCCATGGTCTGTCCACCCACTGCGTGCATGCTGAAGGGATACTCCTTTGGGACCTGCAGCGATCCTGAGTCCTTCTCCCCATCACCACCCAGGGCGACCAGCTCCTGATTCAGGCTGAAACAAACCTATGGAGGAACACACACGCACGCGAGTCAGTCAACCCACCGTTATCAGAACTCATTATTAGCTGTCTCATTGTCTAATCAGGTCAAATGTGATCTAGTGAAGCTTTATTGATTCCTGTGAGGAAGCTCAGTCAGCGCAAGAGCAGAGAGGAGAGAGGAAACCATCAGAACAATAAATAAATGAAAAAATATATAGACAGGGGTGGGAATGTGGAAAAGTTTGATAAATGAACATGTCGTTGAGAGAGAAGCAGAAGTTAAAGCCGTCTCACCTCGGTTTTACCTTGTTTCCTGTTAGGATTAAGAAAAGCATGCATCAGTAAACGTTATACCTGCGCCAACCAGCATTTACTTTCAATCTCATTAATGAGGGCAAAAACGATTATTCTACAGCCCAGAAGGATCTAGACAAACAGTGTGGCAGCAACAACCACGGTTAATCACAGTAATATCAATTCACATTCACCTGGAAAACCCTCAAATCAAAATAATTTAACATTATATCTTTTAGGCTACATGAGAACGCAGAGATGGTTTGTATCAGGAATGAATAACTTTAAACTGGTCTGTTTTTACAGAAGACACTTTACCCAGGACCAAACAACACAAAAGAATAAAAACACGTGCACACACAAATCAGTTGTTTTATTATTTTTAAGGCGCACTAGTGAAAATGATATAAGGTTAACATGCAATACATAAAAAAAACAGAGATGGGCAAAATAGTCAGAGGAGGCACTTTGTTTATGTCAGTCACGCTCTTTATGACAAAACAAAACTTGAAGTAAATTAATAAAAAATGAGATTTTTGTTTGAAAATCTTGATTAAATTTAAAAGGGACTTGTTGCAATGTCAGGAAAACTAGTTAAAAAGAGTGCAAAAATAAAAGTGCAGAATAGTTTTCTTCATATCATTGGGTAAAGTGTCCTTAAACAAAAACATTAAGCAAAAATTCAAAATTACCACCGTCTGCTCAGATCTGCTCACACAGACTCATGTTCGTGCTGCTGTTGTTCAGCATATTGTTTTTGTACTACTAGTACTTAGCGTATTCTTAGTTTAGCGTATTTATTAGTTCAAATCTTAGATCTTATTACTGTTTTTCTTTTACAATTTTGTTGGATGTAACTGGGACCCTGTATACACAGTTTCATTCCATCACATGCACCACATATGATGCAAATGACAAATAAACCTTGACCTTGAGCATCACAAAAACAGGTTAAAAACCATGAACAGCATGGAATAGCTGTTTGAATGGAGAAGACTGACAGTTTTGATGTATCGATGCATATTTACATTTAGATATCTTGAGTAAAGTATGCAGATAAAAGGGTTTTGTTTACATTGACTGCGTACCTGCATTCTGGAATTGGATGTTGATATATATCTGGAAAGCTATACTTTAAATGTTTAAATCATAAAATGAAACAAGTAACTTTAGGACAAGTTATATTCTGTCCATGTTTAAACTTTAGAAAAGATATAAACTTTGCTTTGCCAGGTGTGTACCAGAATAAAGACGGATAAAAAAAAAGACTAAATAAATAATAAAGGTAATGTCTAAATCAACTTTCACTAGGTTTAGTTTTAAAGCAGTTTGTTCAATATATAAATTAGTGATGCAGGATATTATTGGCATATATATATATATATATATATATATATATATATATATATGGAATGCAGTCCAAATTAACAAAGACCATCCAGAATAATGTAGTCTTTTAATTCTCAGCAGAGAAAGCTATGTAGTCTCTGTATGTAGGTCTAAGGAAAAAAATATTGGTATTGGTATTGATTACCGGACAAATAAGTTTCAACATATTGGCATATCGGCTGTTGGCCAAAAATACAATATTGTGCATCCCTAATGTAAATGTTGCAGTCATCATGCCAACTACACGCCTGTCAACACAGGAAACACAAGGAATATGTTATTCTAGAAAGATGGAAAGAATATTTGCTTCATGTTGCAAACCACTATTTACAAAATGTCGTTTTGTTCTGAATTTTTTACACTTTGGACAAAACGCATTAGAAAATGTTCTAAAGAAAGAAGAAGACAACATTTCACATTTTGATTAATAATCAATGAGTCAATTACTGGAGATTTAAAACCGTTTTAAACGTAGAAAAAGTTTATTTTAAACTCACTTCCCAATGGTAATCTTCCCAACTTCTCCTTTGGCTGTGGTTTTGTTCCACTGCTGAGATAAAAACTTGGGAACCTGTGCGGTGAGAATATTTATAAGTGTTAACTTATAAACAAAAATCAGTCAGTATTTGCTTTTTGATAAACCTTAAAGTCTTGACATGAGGAGGATGAGGTCAACTCATCGCTTAAAGGGATTTAAATCAGTTTTCTTAACATTATAATAAATTCTTTAAACAAACCTTAACCAGCCAGACACCTTTACTCTGCTGGACTCCAGTTAAATTCACCTCCCAGCTGTGGGACATTGTTTCAAACAAGCTGCCAGGTAGACTGGAACCAGAGGCTCACCTGTGGAAACAAAACTTATTACTTCCTGTCTTTTCAAAATAAAATGACTTTTGAACAGCAACTGAATCCTTGCTGCTGAATTTCAACTCGTTTTTCTCTGACACAACAGTCATGTGAGAAAAGTCCATTTGTTTATGGAGGTACACTTAAAAGCCTACGTTTTAAAGAATTATCCCTAGTTTTCTAAATAAACCAACAAAGCTTTTGCGCCTGCAATTTGAATTCTGGACCTTGGGTACAAATTTACAACATTTATAAGCTTCCATTAAATAATTTATTACCTCTAAATCAAAGAAAACTGAACTGAATATGTAAACTATTTACAAACTATGACCTTATATTGGCACTTTAGTGAAGGAGAAACTTTTAGCAACCAAGTAATTATTTATTTTATTTTTGCCAGTGATTATTCTACGATAATGTGCAAAAGTCTGGAGTAATTTAATATTTTACTTCAGAGGAGCCAGGACTTCTTGTGACCTTTTCCTAATCAACAATCTTTAGTGGTTTCTGGAGGCCTTTCATAGTGTATTTTTTATTTATTTATCTTTTGCTACTTATTTTTTATTCATTTTCTGTCCAGCATCTGATTATTTTCAGATAATTTTTGTTTCTATTTGTTTGATAAGCTGTAACTCGTGAATTATTCAGCCATTAAGATATACCCTGACTGAAGCTGTGTTGTTTTTTGGACAATACAACTAACCTTCACATGGGATCTTCAGGCAATTTATCATCAATCTGTCACAAAGCAGAGAAAAATAAAATAAAATAAATAAGATAACACAAGTTGTCTGAAACAAATAGTATTTTATCACCAGCAAAGCACTTAAAAAGTTAAAACCATAATGTCCATTCATTCAAAACCAGTTTATAGGGTTACAAGAAACTCTGGCTGCTTGGAAGCAAAATATTAAAACTAGTAATGGTTAAAAAGGTTAAAATAAATCAACTATAAATATATTTTCTGCAGTGATAAGCGCCAGTTTGCTGAACTTTGTTGAAGCAGCTAACACTGAGTTGTTAAAAAACCAGAACTGTAGAAGTTTGTCCTCAATCATCTCCTCCAGAGGGACTAACCCTCAGCAGACTCTGGTTTTTTTCAATTTGTTGGCGTCCTTTGATTTGATGAACGTCCCCCAGCACAAAGAAGATGATGCTCGCCACAGACTGATAGAAGATCATGTCACAGACTTCATATGATCTGAGCCTCCTCAGGAAGTAGAGTCAGCTCATGCCCTTCCTGTGCACGGCACTGACCTTGGTGGACCGCTCCAGTTTGTTGTCCAGGCAGACACCTGGCTATTTGTAGCTTGACACCACCTCCACACCTGGACCATTGATGCAGACTGGGAATGGCGCTGAAATCAATCACCAGTTCCTTTGTCTTCTCCATGTTCATCTGCAAGTGGTTCCCCCCTCTCCATCTCACAACGCGGTCCACCAGGTCCCTGTACTCATCCTCCTGTCACATCCCATGGCCGTGTCATCAGAGTACTTCTGCAGATAATACGACTCGGTGCAGTATTAGTCTGTGGTGAAGGTGCTGAAGAGGAACGGAGACAGCACAGTGGCCTGGGGGGCATCATCATCGCTGATCAGATGTTCCGACACACTGTTCTGTAGTCTCACAAACTTTGGTCTGCCCATCAGATAGTTGTCTATCCATCTCACCGTGGGAGTATCCATTGCTAGTCCTCCAGTGTGGCCTTCAACAGCTTGGACTGGATGGTGTTGAAGGCATTGGAGAAGTTGAAGAACATGATGCATACTGAGGTGTTGGGTCTGTCCAGGAAGCAGGATGACTTCTGCAGCAAGCATATGATGGCATCGTCGAGTCCAACCTTTGGCTGGGATGTAAACTGCAGAGGGTCTTGTGACGAGCCTACCAGTGATCTCAGGTGAGCTAGGACCAGCCTCTCTATGACCTTGATGATGTGAGAAGTCAGTGCCATTAGTCTGTGGTGAACCAGAGCTGTAGGTCGTTCTTTCTTGGGCACTGGGACCAGGCAGGATGTTTCCCACAGCCCTGGGGTTCTCTCAAGGTGCAGACTCATGTTGAAGAGGTGCTGAAGAACTCCACGGAGCTGACTGGTGCACTCCTTCAGAACATGAGGGCTGATGCCGTCTGGTCCAGCAGCTTTTGTTTGAGCCTCTTCAGCTCCCTCATCACCTGGCTGGATGTGATGTACAGATGAGGGTGGGGTTGGAGGTGGTGTGATGGCTCTGATGGGTGTCAAGACAGGTGTTAGTGGCAGAGTGGCTGGCTCATCGGGATAAAGCTAAACCTAACCTAAAGTTAAAAAAGGCAAAACCATAGCTGAAATTAGCAAAACTGTCGCTAAAAGCTAAATCAAGTAGAATGGTAGCTAACAGGAGGAGAAAGCATTTAGTAAAAGCAAAACAGCAGCTAAAAGCTAAACGTGGTACGACAATAGCTAAAAGTAGCACGAGAAGATAAAAAAAGAACATTGTTTTGAATGAATTGAAGGTATCTCAGTTTATTTTTATGGGAAAGGTTATTTTAAATAAATAAAAATATTTTTAAAAGCATAAAAGTTACAGACACCAAAAGTCAGAGCATGCATTTCCTGATGGAGCCAAAGAGTTTGCTGTATGAAAGCTTGAAGCAGCACAACGTAAAAAACAATGCAAATGTTGACTCAGAAATAAGTAAATAAAGCCTGTCTCTAATCTCTGAGCATTTAATTAAATTAATCTGTTAATAATTAAGTGGTTATAATAAAAGTGACATATTTAGGATCAAAAACAGACTTTAGATAGTTGGAAAATCACTGCAGGTTCTTATGTCAACCTGTTAATCTAAAGTCAGACGTCTGAATCATCGCCACCCTCTCACTTTCATTCTTCAAGGCCCAAAGATGATTGATTCGCTCTGATTATCAGGCTGTTGAAGCTGAGGCTCGAGCACCGCACTGATTTCATAACAGGTTCATTTTGTACTTCCTGTTGCCCACAAGTTTCTTTTATCACTAACATTAAACCAAGCTGCTTGAGAGGAAAACCTGTCAGCTACCCCTCAGAAAGTTATGAATAGTGCCTGATTTTTATGCCTACTTTTAATTATTCTCTGAACTTTTCTTGACATACTTGTAAGAAGGTAGCAATTCTAAACTAGAGAAATTGCATTTCTTTTGAAAATGCAGTGTGAACGCTTATTGCTGAAGAATTAGCAGAAAAAAACTGTTGAAATTAGCAAAAAAGAACATGCTGAAATGGAAGAACAAGCCTAAATTAGCAGAAGAAAGAAGAAAGAACACATATTTGCTGAATTTGCACAAAAACAGGAAATTAGCTAAAAAATAAAAATAAAAAAAAAAGAGCTGAAATTAACCACAAAAAAAACCTGCTGAAAAGAGAGGGAAAAAAGCTTAAACAACCAGAATGAAATATTTTTTTCATTTACCCTTTATTTATACAGGTAGTCTCATTGAGCCATGAGAACTCATGTTCAAGAGAGACCTGTTTAGGGGGCAGATGGTGGGGTTGAGGGCTTTGTTGAGGGTGGGGCGAGTGAGGGTGGAGGGAGGTGTGGATGTTCCACCTTTTCCACCCACATTTTGATGTTGACGGTATCGGGAGTTGAACCTGCGACTTTCTGATCACAGGCCCATCTTCTAACCTCTGCGCCACCACTCCCCCAGAAAGAAATATAAAGAGTTGAAATGAGCTAAACAAATGTGAAATTAGCTTAAAAGGCTAAAATTACCATAAAAACAGTTAAATAGTAGTTGAAATAGCAGTAAATGCTGAAACTAGCAGAAAAAGCTGAAATAAGCATAACAAGCTGAATTTATCTGAAAGAAGTTAATTAGGCTGAAAGTAGCAGAAGTTACCACGGAATACTTGAATTTATCTGAAAACAGCTGAAATTAGCTAAAACATGTTAAAAAAAAAGTAGCTGAAAAGAACAACCTTAAATTAATATAAGAAAGCATAAAGAACATATTTGAATTAGACTGAAAGAAGCAGAAATGAGCACAAAAAAGTGGAAATTATCAGGAAAAAGCTGAAAATAGCAAGAAAAAAAGCTGAAAAGTAGCTAAAAATTGTTGAAAGGAGCTTAAATTCCAAGAAAGAAGTGGAGAGAGCATATTTTTGCTGAATTTAGCTGAAAAAAGTGAAAATGAGTGCAAAAACAGTGAAATTAGCTGAGGTCTAAAATTAGTACAAAACCTACAAAATGGTAGCTGAAATAGCAGAAAAAGCTGAAGCTAGCAGAAATACGGTAAGCTGAAAGGAGCATAACAAGCTGAAATTAGCAGAAAGAAGTTAGAAGAAGCACAAAATTGTTGTAGTTAGCTGAAATAATCTGAAAGGAGCACAAAACAGCTGAACAAACAGCTGAAAGTAGCTGAAAGAAGCTGAAAACTGTTTAAATTTGCAAAAGGAAGCACCGTAATGTCATAAAATAACATTTTTGATGCAATCATAATAAATAGCACAATGATTAAATGAAACGTTAGACATTTAATTATTTGAGTTCTTGTTTGTTTTAATTTATGTATGATTTTTTTGTTTTAATTAGCGTAATATAATAGCTGATAAGATAAACTCCTCCACTCTCATACGGTAAATTCAACAGCCAACTGCGAGAGGTTGACCTATGGGTGCTTTTTGTTGGAAAATGGAAAACTGAAAAGGTTTTTGTAACCTCAAGTACAGTTTTCACATCTGCACGAATCATTGCACCAAATAAATTATGCATGTAAAGCTTGAGAGCCAGATAAATCAAGATGAGCTTTTAAAACAAATACGATAATTAGAGAGCGACTTGCATCTAATAACCACTGATTGCTTGAGGTTACAAAACAGGAAATAGAAGATTTGAAAAGCAGCATCATGAAGCCTGTAATGTGTATCTGTCATCATATATTTTATTATAAAACCCTCAGTTTGTGTGTTTTTTTAGGCAGGAGAGCTCCACTGACACCGAATACGTTAAGATCAGGTGGGTTATTTCTCTCACGTCATGTTTATTACATGATCTCAATTAAATGTTTTAAAGGATTACGCAAAATAATGTGACTCAGGTGAATCTTGGTTTTGAATAAAGATAAAGTTCAGATACTTTAGGTTTAAACACCTGGAAACTCAAATACAAAACCAAGCTCAGACACGAGGCAAGTCTGAACAGCCTGTAAAACCTCTTTGATCGTATATTTTTTAAAGAAAACGTGCCATTTTAAAAACATTATAGTCATTACAGAGAGAGAAATTGAGTTGTAGCTGTTTTGATCAAACCTTGTAAATTACATGCATGCGTGTCTCTTGCTGTATTGCACAAGATCTGTTAGCGCTCAGAGTATGTGTTGAGGATGACTCTCAGCTACTATCACATCGAGAGTTAACATTTTTATGTTGGATCATGTCAGTTAGCTGGGGCAGCCATCTTAAATTAGACTAACTCCAAAAGTTTATCATGCACATCTACTTTCTGAGTGTTTGATTAAAATCTGTTCAGTGATTGATGATATATTTTGCTAACACACACATAAAGCAATAAGCATTATCCTCTACCTTTCACCTTTTGGCTGCATGACTCTCAGGATGATGCCATTAATTTCCCCTTTAATTAAAAACCATTAAAGTGACAGGAACACATCTCAGAAGAGTTAAGACTCTTTATCAGCCTGGCTTTAGTTTGGAGGAAATAAAAGTGATTTTTTTTGGGTTTATTTTACAATGAATTGTTAAAAGTGGTGACTTTGCAGATCTTTCTAGATCAATGGTGTTCGAGCTACAATACTGCTCTACAGTAATGATAATTCTTCTAATTTAGTGGAATTCCTTCCAGTTTGCATAGTTTTCATCAAAGACACAAATGAATTAAATATGTTAGATGTTTTTATGAGGAAAAAAAAACATTATTAGGTAATTTATGCCATGAACGCACAGCAATGTCAGCAACAATGTCAACAGCAACAACAAAAATCAGCTTGTTTGAGAGTAAAGGTTGAATGTTTAAATTAACAAAGAAACCATAAACAGTCATTTAAAGGACTGAATACTTTTTTAAAAAAGTTAGAAACCAGGAAAACAACAGAAAAAATAGTTTTCCCTGATGAACAGACGCTTTGAGATGTAGATTACTGTTATCTGCTCGTATACTGCCATCTAGTGGACAAAGACGAGAATGAGCTGCTGTGGCAATGAATGAATGAATTAATAAATAAATGAATGGCGTAAAAAATACTGACACTTTTAAAAAAATCCACAGCTTCATTATCTTATATGTGCTGTATGATGTGCTTCAAAATAAAACCATTTATAGGATTATGTTGACGTCAGTTTTTTTATCTATTGTGGAAGAGTTTATGTTAAATTGCGTTCATGGATTTATAAAAATAAATATTGTGCAAACAGAAACAAATGTGGATTGGTTGCAGTTCATGCCACATTATGTGTCACATCCACCCCCGTTTTTTTTCCACGATAACACATTTTCACAAAGTGACAGAGTTAAAACAAAACCAGCTTCGGTATCGTTGCCTATAGGATAAAAGAAGAGGCAGAGAAATCTGTCGTTTGTTAACATCCTCGTCTTTATTTGTTTAGCTCTGGTGTCTTTTTTTAAATATTTCTGATCAGAGACATCATGAGCATTTGTCAGGATTGTCATGGCGACTGCATCCATGCCTAAAAGAAACAGTTCTTTGTTTATTTATTTTTTATTAGAGCTTACTCTTTAAGGAGGTACATTAACACAGTGGTTCCCAACCCTGGCCCTTGAGGAACACCATCCTGCATGGTTTAGTTCAGGGGTCTGCAACCTTTACGATCAAAAGAGCCATTTCTGCCCCTTTGTTCACTAAATTAAACCTGTCCGGAGCCACAATACCTGCTACAACTGGGATTTTCAACTGGTGGCCCCAGACCACTTTAATTTTGTTGGAGAGCAATTTACTGGACAGTATAGTGGTGATTTCATAAAACTACAAATATCTAATGATTTTTAACATTTATTGATATTTTTACACTCTAAGACAAACTAAAAGACAAGATTCTTGTAAAGAAGGAAAATAAAATATAGTTTTTGCCCAGTAAAACAATAAACTATGCATTCTTATGTGATTTTTTTTTAACTATTATTGTAGAAGAATTATGTGGCTTACTTTGAAGAAATAAAGCATAAAGTGAAAGTATGTTTTACTCATTGCTATGGTTCTAGTATTCATATATTTGCTAAATAAATTACAGGAAATGCAGGATGGTGTTCCTCAAGGACCAGTATTGGGAACCACTACATTAACTGACAAAACTTCACATTAAAGCTGACTCTCTCCAAAAGTATTTCATCAAATAATTGTCATCATTGTCATTTGTAAACAGAGATTTTTGTAGATTCTTGAAATATTTTTGATATTATAAACCATATATAATGGGATGTTCAAAGTCTTCCCAGTTTTCTGTTGAAGAACGTTGTTCTGAAACTTTTCCACTGTTTTTAGACAGTTTTTCAAATACTGGTGAACCCCTGCTCGTCTTTACTTCTGAAAGAGTCTCAACCTTTTTGAGATGTGCTGCACACTGTTAAAAAACAATGGCAGCTGGGGTTGCCAGAAAAGTACAGTAAAATTAAGGTAAACCATTTTCTTCTTTTACGGTTTGAAGGTATTGTTATTGTCGATTTTACAGTTTAAAATGATGATAGAGTCAACGTTTTACTGTAGAATAAAATGTTTTAACTTAGCCTATAGGGAAAAAAAAAAACTGTTTTTCCATAAAATTTGAAGTACATTTTGGGAATTTTTACAGAATAAAATTGTAATTTAATTTATTTTTGATGGTTAATTTCACGGGAAAAATGTTACGTTTTATAGCACAAATTTCTGTTATTTTCATGTTCATTTTATGGAAAAATGTAGTTTTTTCATTAAGTTAAAACATTTTCTTCTACAGTAAAACATTGACTCCAGAAACATTTTTAACTGTAAAATCAACAATATCTAACCATAAAAGAAGAAAATGGTTTACCCGTAATTTTACGGTACAATTCTGGCAACCACAGTTTTTTACTGTAAAATTTACGCAAAAATGCAGTTTCCCTCTTTTATTGGTTAAAAAAATGGAAAACCTCTGGCTGCAGCCAACAAATTCAAAACGACCTTACTTTTCTTTAAAATAAAGTATAAATTCTTAAACATTTCATATGTTTAAGTTTGAGAATAAAATGTGGTTTTGTTAGATTTGAAAATCCTTGCATTCTGGTTTTAGCTACGATTTACACAACAACCAAACTTTTTGGGGAGTAAGTGCTGTAAATATCACTACTGACTGTCTCATTGAAATCCTCAGCTCCTCTGTGAACAAAATTATAATGCTTATGAATTAATAGTGATTCATTTTTTAGATTTACAAACATCAATGGGTTTTGGCTGGTAAACGCTGAGCGTCACAGCTTCCTGTGCCCACATGTGTCTCTCATCAGAGTGACCTGAAACATCTCTGAAACACAATCACTCGGAGTTATGGCAGTCGGCTGCCAGCATGTTTGCATAACGCTCCCCTCTGTGGAAGCTCTGACTTCTTCTGTTTGAATCTGTGTGAAACTCCTCTGTCTGTCCCCTGCTGCCTGACAGACTCAGAAATCTCTTTTCGTCAGGAGCTAAATTAACTTGGCTCCACCTGGATGGTGGTTTTGGCTTTCCCACCAAGGTCATCATCACTTTGGAATATTTGCTCAAAAAGTCCGAGCATGCTGACCACCCCCGCCTAACCTCGAGATGATGAAGAACATCCAGACATGAACTGCTTTGTTTTTATTCTCATTCCTTGCTTCCTCCTTGTATCATTTTTCTCCACAGAAGCAAACTTGATTTGGCATCAACGCTGAAGAGCAGTTGCCATGGCAGCGCCTGCTGGGGAGATGCATGTCTTAAAAACTGTGAGCGAAACAGAAAAAGTAACAAAGGATTAAAGGTTTTCAACTATGTCCACTTTTTAAGTTAATTTTAATGTTTAAACATCTTGAGACAAGACAAACATGATTCTCTGTTTGGTAAAAAAATTTAAAAAAGCCAGCTGAAATGAGGCAGCCTTAGTTAAGATGGCCGCCACAGCTATGAGGCTTTAGCAAGCATCATTTTTGTCCCTGAGTTTGCAACTACACTGCAATAGTTGCCCATTTGGATGCAGTTGTCCAACTTTTTACTGCACTAGTTCAGCAAACACTGTTGTAACTTTTTTGGCCCAAGTAGTTGGAGCACAAGTCATACTATTTAGCCTTTTCGCTGCACTAGTAGCTGAAAATTCCCAACTAATTGACCTTTAATTGCACTAATGGACCACTGCACCAAACTAGTCAACAACTGCTTTGGACCCTGATGCTTGCTCAATAATCCAGGTAGAAAAATCTAACAAAGTTAGAGTTAGAAACTCCAAAAGACTTTGTCTGTCTGACAATCAGACTGACAAAGTCTTCTGGATTAAAGACAAAACATTTATTTTATTTTTATTTTTTTTAATTCGTCCAGCGGACCTGACTTGACTTTGTTGGAAAAACTGTTTTGTGCGTTAGCTTAGAATCCTAGTCAACACAAATTACTTTGTACTAGGGATGCACGATATTGGATTTTTGGCCAATATCCGATATGCCAATATGTTAAAACTTATTTGGCCAATAACCGATACCAATACTGATATTTTCCCCATAGACCTACTTATAGAAACTACATGGCTTTCTTTGGGTTTTTCACCTTTTCCACCCACATTTTGATGTAGACGGTACTCGCAGGTTCACCTCCCAGTACCGTCAACATCAAAATGTGGGTGGAAAAGGTGAAAAACCCACACCTGCCTCCACCCTCATTCGCCCCACTCTGGGCCCCTGAGCAAGGCCCTTAACCCCCACCATCTGCTCCCTAAAACAGGTCTCTCTTGAAAATGAGTTCTCGTGGCTCAATGAGACTACCTGGATAAATAAAGGGTAAATAAAAATAAAATAAAACTAACTTTTCCAGAATCCAGACTAGGAAGTTAGAGCAGTTCAGCATTACAGACGGATGAGGGCATTGATAAGAGTGTGATTCAATTTAATTCATTAATATTCTGTGACCGCTCTCCAAAGCTTTGTCAATAAATCTGACGATTTGGTCTGTTTGGAAATCTCCTTTTTTCTACGACACAGACCAGTCCACTAGTTTACATTGTTTTAAGTATTCTAGTTAATTAGGACAGACATAAAAAACTAAAATAGTCAAATGATGAGCTTTTTTCAGAGTTACTAACCAACAAGTAAGACCCACTATCAACTAGAGCAAGTTAACTCATCGACACGCCTTTAGCTTTTCTGCTCCAACCTCATGGAACAGTTTGCAATTAAAGCTTAAACTTGGCACACCAGTATCTCTGAATGTATTTAACACCATGATATATCCCTTTTCACTCAAGTTGCAGAAGTGTAATTGTCTTAATTGAGTCGTTTGTTATTTAAGTCTATGTTTATTGTGACTGTGTGTTGTAACTGTGTTTTTTTTACATCCCTCTCTCTGTATGCTGTCAGTCTTGGCCAGGTCTCTCTTGTAAAAGAGATCTTTTGATCTCAGTGGGACAAATCTGGTTAAATAAAGGTTATGACAAGTTAAAATACTCAGTAGTTTATTAGCTGAGCTATTTTTGGCTTTGCTAGTTCACTAGTGTGGATGAAATCCGTCAACTAGTTCATTTAAAATCTTTACTAGTAGTAAGGCCGATTTTAGATGCACTCGTCGTCAACTTGTGGTATGAAATTAAGGCTTACTGGTTGACTAGTTCATCCAAAAAATATAAACTAGTGAAGTATTGTGTGCATTTGGCAGTCATTAGTCGGCATCAGTGTTGACTGACTAACGTGAGAATTTCTAATGCTTCCTGGTTAACTAACCACACAGTTGTTGACTAGTTTGGTCCAGAGGTCCACTAGTGTGTTTTAAGGACAACTTATTGGGACTTTTGGGCTAATAGTAAGGCAAAATGGCTGACTGTTAGGAACTCCCACTTGGGCAAATGTGGATGAAAATGATGCTTGACGTAATGGATATGATTTAAATACACAAATGTCTTGCCCTAGTTTTATAAACTTTGTTTGAGTGAACTTGACTGTGAGAGCTGGTGCCATCTTAGACTCTCTCCATTATTAACTGCAGTATTTCCTCCAGCCGCTCTCACATTTCCCTTTCACTCATCCCTGACAGGCGCACAGCTAAGGTTACCGCTTTGTTTAATTCATTGTGCCAACTCTGTGCTTTTCTATCACTGCAATTCCTCTAATGACACGACTTTGAAAACATGGAAGCCTTTAATCCACGCTTTCGTCACTCCTCATTGTGATATGGGCAGTCTCGCTGTGCGGACTGGTTTAGGTTTGTGTGACTCTCACAGCTCTTCACCTGCAACGTGAAGAAGAAAACACTATTGAATTCATGGTGAACCAATAAGTGATCACTTACTGTATCTGCTATGCAAACATTGACTGTAAAGCTGCTCGCAAACACTCAATATGTGAGCACGAATGCGTAATATTACATAAAACTGTCTGACTTCTCCATCCCAAACAACTCTTCCATGGGCGTCGTCATTGTTGACCCATTTTCATTCACTTCAGCTCTTTTTGTTGGTAAACAAACAAATGTGGTTGTTGGCAGCTATTCACTAACTAGAGAAAATGCATTTCCTGTGAAAATGCAATGTGAATGCTTATTGCAGAAGAACTTGCTGAGAAACAGCTGAAAATAGCTTAAAAAAACATGCTGAAATGGAAGAACAAGTCTAAAGTAAGCCTAAATTAGCAGAAGAAAGCATAAAGAACACATATTTGCTGAAATATGTTTCAATATGCAGAAAGTGGCACCAAAATTAGGAAAATAGCTCAAATAAAACTGAAATTAGCTAAACAAATTGCTGAAAAGTAGCTGAAAGAAGCTGAAACTACCAGAAGGAAGCCAAAAGAGCTGAAATGAGCTAAAAAAATGTGCAATTGGTTAAAAAAGCTAAAATTAGCATAAAACAGCTAAATAGTAGCAGAAATAGCTAAAACTAGCTTAAGCTGAAAAGCGCAGAAATTACCATGAAAAACTAGAATTTATCTGAAAACAGCCTAAATTAGCTAATAAGGTAGCTGAAAATGTTTAACAAGCTTAAATTAGCAGAAGATAGCAAAAAGAACATGTTTGCTCAATTAGGCTAATTAGCAGAAAAAGTAGAAATTATCTGAAAAAGCTGAAATTAGTAAATAAAACAGCTGAAAAGTAGCTAAAGGCAGAAATAAGCTTATTACCAGAAGGAAGTGGAGAGAGCACGTTTTTGCTGAATTAGGAAGGAAAAAGTTGAAATGGGTGCAAAAAATGTGGAATTAGCTGAAAATGCTAAAATTAGCACAAAACTGCTAAATAGTAGTTGAAATAGTAGAAAAAGCTGAAACTTGCATAAATAAGCTGAAAGGAGCAAAGCAAGCTGAAATTAGCAGAAAGAAGTTAGAAGAAGCACATCTTCTATAAGGAAAAAAAAGGCAGAAAAGACTAAATATTTCAAAAAGCAAAAGTTGCGCCAACACCAAAAGTCATAGCAGGATTGTCCTGAAAGTGTTTTGATATATGATTTGTTGAAACAGCCTAAAAAGTGCGGGACGAGAATCGTGCCGAAGAATGTACGGAAGAAAAATGGATCACAAAAGTGTGAACGCTTCATAAGCGTTCACACAATTAGCCGCGTTTGGTCAGATTAGTGCATGAACACAAAGCTTTCCAAATAAAGATGACGAAGCATGACTTTTAAAATTAACCTTGTGCATCCTTCAGCATTTTTGATGCCTTATAATCAGCTTGAGAGCACAGAAGAGAGACGATCCAGTGATTATCAGAAAACACTAGACGGCGAACTCAAATAAATCTGCTCAACCAATTTCAACCCTGAAGTTCATTGACCTGCAGGGACAGCGTGAGCGTCCAACAAACATGTCAGTTTCTCCCAGCCTCTGTCTCTGCAACACAGGGGAGGACCAGCGGCCCCACACGCCACCTGTGTGTAGAATAATCCTTCAGTGAGAGTAACACTTGTGTCTGCAGAGGGATCCAGCAGCTCTCTGTCTGTCTACCTTTGTTTCACAAACATTGTTGTGATGTTTTGCTCAGTCTGTTCACAGCCTCCATGATGTTTGTCTCCTGTGTTTCGGTGTGTTAGTGTTGTGGTAAATATGCAGCACCACATTACTGAATATGGTGCAATGCAGTTCATTAAAACAGCTTTGTGTTTTTAATGCCCGCCACCAAAAGGCAAAGTGTTTGCGCTCATCGCTCCGTTTTTTTTTTTTTTTTTAGTTAACAAAATATCTCCTGAACCACGGGAAAGATTGTAATTAAATTCCAGGAAATACTACAACTGATAAACTTTTGGAGACAGCCCAATTCCAGGCAGTCATCAGCTGACCAACGTTAACCAACACAAAAAAATGTATATAACTCAGTCAGTTTTAAAGCTATTGAGCTACATCTTGGTGTGGTAGTAGCTGAGAGTCACCCCCAGCATGTATTCTGAGCGTGACACCGTAAGTTATAACATGATGTTATTTTAAAGGGTTGACCAACACAGCTAGAGAGCACAATGGCGTAATTTCTCAACAGAAGATGCTCTTAGTCTAAAACTGTTACATGAAAGGAAGCGGGTGATATGCATTCCTCCATGAAAAGCCACAATTTTTACTATAAATATGTAATACTGTGTGTTTAGTGAAAGTTCAGTCAGGGTAGGTTAAATTGTTTTAACTTGCTGGACTAAAGTAAAAATAAAAGCCTTAACAATCAGCTGAAATGCTAAAACAAACTTTTTTGTGTCTTAAATTAATTCAAATTGTGCAAAACTTCGGCGTAGTGAAGCTTTTTCTTTTTGTTGTTGCTCTATTTTAAATGGCACACAGAGGATATAAAACAAGATGTGCTCTTTAGCCACTCGTAATGTTTCTATTCTCTTTTCAGACCAAATTAGGAAGGAAACAAACATGTTTTTCATCCATTATTTTAAATAAGTATTAGGTCAGCTTGAAAAGTAAAATTTACTTTGATGATAATGTTTACTCACTGAATAGTAACTTGTATTTACACTTACGTATGTGTCAAACTATATTACTGTGGACTTTCTCATTGATTTAACTAAAAACATGAGGACAAACTGTGCCTTTGTGACTGGCTGCTGGTGACAAAGTGCCTAAAGATCCTATTTCAAATTGGTTCCTTGCTAGGTTGTCTCGTATGTGTAGACACAATACTGGTTCAACACTTAAATAATTCATAGATCAGAGTTAAGTGGCTTAACAAACAAGTAAAATACCCATTATTCTGAAATGGTCAGGTACTGGACAAAACGAGTGGAAAAAGCAAATGTTCGAAGAAAAGCTAAAATTTGTAGCAAAGAGTTTTGGACAGTGCTCAAATATCATAAATTAAGTATAAGTGTGCATTCATACATAACCACACATCTATGTGTGTATGTGTGCATGTGTGTGTGTATTCAAGGTTCTTTATTGTCATTCACATCACATGTGGTACATGAGGTGGAACGAAATTGTGTACTCAGGGTCCCAGTTACATCTAACAATAGCAAAAATATAAATTGTAAAAAGAAACAGTAAATAAGGATCTAAGATATACACTAAAATAGACGCTAAATACTAATAATGCAAAACAATACACCGAACAACAGCAGCACGAACATGAGTCTTTGTGGGTAGATGAGTACGAATGAATGAATATAGCAGCATGAAATAATCAGCAGCATGAGATCAGCAGCATGGATAATCAGCAGCACATACCACAAATCAAAGTTGCATTACAGTAATTTTTTTCACAGTGATAATCCAGATTAGGGATTTACAGCTTCAGGGTAGAAGCTGTTCCTTGTGGTTCTACATTTAATGCTCCGCAACCTCCTGCCTGAGGAGAGCGTGAGAGGAGAGGATATATATACTGTATGT
>NC_056510.1:14713667-14731904 GCF_014905685.2 Nematolebias whitei | reverse complement strand
ATATATATATATATATGTAGTACAGTAAGTACAGTAATATATAGTATAGACGGACGGACAAACGGACGGACAAACGGACAGCCGATTGGCCGTCCGGACAGACAGACAGATAGGTAGCACAATTGACAACTAAAGTAATCTCAAGACACTGTACAAAAACATTCAGACATTCAGGGTCATGCAGTCATCATGTAGTTCAAGATAACATTTTTATCTAAAAAAGTTAAGTCTGGTCCTCTGGACCCAGACCAGTGGTCATTCCGTATGTTGAGGGAATATCAGAGAAACTGAGACGTTTATTTTCTAAACATAACGTCCCAGTGGCTTTTTAAACCCCAAAATACATTACGGCAAAGACTGGTTCATCCCAAAGATCCAGTTCCCCGGCACAAACAGAGTAATGTTGTGTATGCTGTTCAGTGTCAGGAGGGCTGTGATCAGTCTTACATCGGGGAAACTAAACAGCCACTGGCCAAAAGGATGGCCCAGCACAGAAGAGCAACTTCAGCAGGCCAGGACTCTGCGGTCTACACTCATCTCCAGGCCAGAGGTCACTCTTTCAAGGATGAAAATGTTCACATCCTGGATAGAGAGGAACGATGGTTTGAGAGAGGAGTAAAGGAGGCCATCTTTGTGAAAATAAACTGTCCATCATTAAACAGGGGTGGATGCCTCCGTGTTCAACTATCCCCCTCTTACAATGCTGTTATTGCTAGTATCACTCAGCCCCCTTTGAATAGTAAACAGCCATCAGTGTGCTAATGATCCATCATTAGGCTGATGGTCCTTCTTGATCATGTGAGCAGCTGGTTTTGGTTGTCAGCAGCAAACTGGTTGATCCACTACGAGAAGGTGCTATTTATAAGACTGAGCTGAATACAGCTCCTCAGAGTGAAGGAGTCTTTCAGATGAAAGACGAAACATTTCTACTTTGTATTTTATTTTTTATTTGTTTGTTTAGTTTTTTGAATGTCCAGAGGACCAAACTTAACTTTTTTAGATTTTTCAACCTGGATATATCAGGATATAACCTTTTTATGCTCTATTTTATAGTTTGAAACAAATAACTTAAATAATAATAATTTTAATTATAATCTGTTTATAATAAATTATAATAAACTTTAATTATAATAATGGGGAGTGGTGGCGCAGAGCAGAGGCCAGAGAAGATGGGCCTGTGATCGGAAAGTCTCAAGTTGAACTCCCGGTACCTACAACATAAAAAATGTGAGTGGAAAAGGTGAAACACCCACTCCTGCCTCCACCCTCACCCGCCTCACCCTGGGCCCCTGAGCAAGTCCCCTACTCCTCACCATTTGCCCCCCAAAATAGGTCTCCTGAAAATGAGTTCTCTTGACTTAATGATTACCTGTATAAATAAAGGGTAAATAAAAAAACAACTGTGCTTATTCAGTAAAATATAGAACATATAATATTAATAATATTAGACATATTTAAGTTTACATGACTGCACTTAAAAACAAGCTATAATAACATAGATCACAATAGGAATACAGTATGTGGACAGAAGAGAGGCAGCGCCTTCGCTCGACAATTTCCGGCACACTTCGTAACGTTTCGTCCCACTTCGTCACTTTCCGCTGATGTTGATGTTGGAGCTCGCGCCGCCTCACCCAGACTGCTTTATGTCTGGCAGCAGAGACCATGCGCGGTCGCCATATTACGGAGCAACCCCTCCTCTTCGGTCCGGTCACAACAGCGGAGCAGCAGGCTTTTTCTACTGAACGACGCTACCGCCAGGGAGAGGACCAGTGATACAGCAAAACCAAAGCGAGGACTCGGTGAAATGGACGTAAACCTTTGTTCTTCGCCATTAGAGTGATCGTATCGCTTTCGGAACACCGTGGATCGAGTGAAGGTTGTTTAAATTCGATCAACTTTGGGTGAATTCAGCAGTTAAAAAACCTACCCAGTTGACTGTGTGATGGAGACTGGCAGCTAGCTCCGTGCTGACAAGCTAGTAGTTAATAAAACAACAACAACTTCCTGAGCGGCCGCTTTACTTTCACTGCGTGTGTTTTAGCGCAGCACTGCATTTTGTTTCGAAACACTTGGGATACTATTGTGTTCAACCACGGCTCAGACGGACAGTTCACCGGCGAACTGCATCAGCTGACGCTAGCTCGATTAGCTGCTGAGCAAGCGGCCACTAGCTTCAGTTGCTTGCTAACTGACACGGGGAAATCGTGCATGAGTGGCTGCTAATATTGCCACCAGCCTTGCGTGAAAATCAAAATACCCCTCACCCCAAACTTGTTTTTTTTTTTTTTTAAACGATTGTTTGTGAACGGTAGTTTGGGCAAAACGGCGCCGTTAACGAACTGCATTTTTACTGCCTACTGTCGGAGACCAACTACCGCCCGGATTCCCTCGAAATGCACCATCCGGAGCCTGCAGGAGACTCTGGCGGTGTTAGAAAGATGGCGCATCCGGTCGTTTTTCACAGAAGGGGCAGCAACACGAGCAGCGGGAGCGGCCCGACGCTGTCAACACCGGCCAACCCGGTGGTCAACAACAGCCACGATGATTATCAGCCCTCCCTGTTGATTCAGCCTGCTACTGCTGGTTCTTCTTCCCCGGGCCCCCATCATCCTCCTCCTCCACCCCACAACCTGAATCTTCAGCCCCCACAGTCGGCTGGAGCTCAGATTAAAAAGAAGAGTGGTTTCCAGATCACCAGTGTGACTCCAGCGCAGGTGTCCGTTAGCACCAATAACAGTATTGCAGAGGACACGGAGAGTTACGACGACTTGGACGAGTCTCACACCGAGGATCTGTCGTCTTCTGAAATCCTGGATGCGTCCCTCTCCCGAGCCAACGACGTAGTTGGAGCAGAGAGAAGTTCTTCAGAGGAGACGCTGAATAACTTCCATGACGCGGAGACCCCTGGGGCTGTCTCCCCCAACCAGCCTTCGCACCCCCACAACTTGAGCCAGGTGCAGAAACATGGTGGGACCATTGTGAACGGGACTGTGCATCATCCTCACCATCTTAACCATGCCCAGAGCGTCCCTCTGCCCTCTGGGCCTGGTGGCGCCCCATCTCCCCTTGCTTCTGGAGCTTTATCTTCTCTCACCCAGAAAATGCCTTCTAATGTGGGGGTTCATCAAGAGAATGTTTCCCATGCTGCCCCTCCAAGTATTGTTTCTCAGCCTGTGGGAATTGTGGCCCCAGGATCTGCTCCTGGAATGCACAGCTCTGCAACAGGCAACACGGTTAGTATAGCTAATCCCCAGACCAGCAGTGTTAGTAAGGTGAATATGTTGAGCTCTGCCAATGTGCCTGTTAGGGGGGGAACCAGCACAAGTGCTAGCAGTAGCAGTGGAGGAAGTGGTGGTGGAGCTGTTCCAACTGGGGGTAACCATATGCCTACCGCTAATGTAAACATGATCCAGCAACAGCAAAGCATCAGCTCCATGACTGCTATGACTACTGCTGCTGCAGTTGTCAGTGCCTCTGGAGGCGTGGGTGTCCCCAGCGGGATCCAGGGGAGAGTTGGATCAGCTGTGCCTGCGAGTGTTCCTGCGACAGCTGTGGCTACAGCCCCTGTATCATCTGCTCCTGCTGTGGCTACTACCGGCTCTCGCTTCAGGGTAGTGAAGCTGGACTCCAGCTCTGAGCCCTTCAAGAAGGGCAGATGGACATGTGCTGAGTTTTATGACAAGGAGGCACCAGCCCCTGCTCCTGGCACGTCTACGTCTGATACGCTGTCCTTTAGTGCACGTCAGTTTGTCCCAGAGAGCTCTGCTGGAGCCGCAGAGAAGGAAAACATAAGTGGTAGTTCAGTGAGTAGTACAATGAGCCATTACAGTGACATCATGGGCAGTGGAGAGGCTGGTGGATCCTCAGTACCCCAGCATGCCCAGGATTATGCGTCCCCTCCTCAGGGCTATCAAGGAATCATTCCCAGTGGCTTAAGTATGGGAGCATCTCAACCACAATCTCACATGCAAGCCCAGAAGACTACCGGAGCCCCCCAAGCTCCTGCAAACATCCATCAGCCTGCACTCATGACCACCATTGGTCTCCCCACTCCTGGTCCCCAGCAGCAGCTCACGTATGCCCAGGCAGTCGCTAACCAACCTTCAGCAGCCTCACAGGGTCTAGCTGGTGTTCAGCAGCAGAAATTAGGCTATGCCAGCCTTCCACAGCAGTCAGCTGCTTCCCCTTCAGCACTCCCAGCAGTGAGGCCACCTGAGTACACCCAGCCACAACAAGCTGTTCCCCAAGCTGCTGCCACCCAACCTCCTCCCACCCAAGCTGCCACGGTACCGTCTGGACCGGTTAATGGAGCCACTCAAATGATGGGAGGTCCTCAGCAATCGCAGGGACTCTTTCACACACAGTTGCCCTCTGGTTTGCCTTCTCACGTTGGCGTAGCAGGTCTTGGTCATATGGATAGTCAGCAGCAGAAGCCACAGTCTCTTCCAACGCAAATTCAAAACCCAAGCTTGAACAGCCAGCTCCCTGGTGCAGCCCATCAGAGCCAAGCGGCCGCACTAAGTGTGCCTCCTTCCAACCTTCAGAACGACCATCAGACCCAGTCCCAAGCTCACAGTGTTGGTGATGCTGCTCGGATTCCCCCACAAGGAGTCCCGCATGGCCAGCCTTCTTCTGTGAGCTTGACCCAGGACCACAGCAGTGCCCAGGCCCTATCTCATGCCGCCCAGGCCAGCGCCTTGTATGCCAGCTTGCCCAGCTTCACCACCACACAGCTGCAGGATGCCCAGCGGCTGCTCCTCCAGCACCAGTCCGCTTTGTTGGGGCTGCCCAAGGTTTCCAGTGGAGAGGCTGGATCCATTACTGGCCAGGGTCAAGAAACTGAGGGCAACACCACCCCCGCCAGTGCCTTAACTGCACCAGCTGGTCTCAAGACTGTAGATGGCGAGGAGGATGGGTAAGACACTTTATTCACTTGTTTTTCCTATTTTATATAGATTTGTGCCATCGTCAATTTTGTTACTCTAGGAAATAATTTTATACATTTGACAGGCACTCTTTTTTTTTTTTTTTTTTTTTTTTTTTTACTTGGATAATAAAAGTCATAGTTTTCTGAATAATTTTAAAGCTGACTGATTTAACTTGTTGCTGCAGCAGATGTGAGAGAATAAATGGGGTATTTGTTATTCCTGATAACCAGCTGACAGTGGCCAAGCTGCTACATTCTGTCTGTCCTCTGTCAGCGGGACACGATACACTGGACTCGGCTGGATGTGACGTTCCCTGCCTTTTATCAAGTGGTTGCAGTGATTCAACATTTTCCTCAACTCCTGCACGACTGTTTAAATCTCAGCTGTCTACGTTACGGGGCACAATTTGCGCTGGTTGGACAGTTTGTCTAACGCTTTCTCTCAGCATATTGTCAGAACTCAGGAAGCACAGAGACGGTATGATTATTTGATTAGTGGCAGATTAATGGAGGTAGCTACACATGTAATAGAGTTTAACTAATGTAAACAAATGCACACTAGGAGATGGTGGGGTGGTGAACGTGAAAAGTAAAGTAACTTTTATTTGAAGTGTTTATTGATTGTTATGAAGGCCTGAACAAAGTGAAAACCCTGTGGCATGCACCACCAGTAAGCTTTAAGAGCTAATGTTTGAGGTCACAGGAATTTTAATCACCTTCAATCAGAAGAAAATTGCTTATAATTCTCTCCCGCTTAACAATCTTAAGCCCCTTTTTCTAAAAACTTTAGACTTGTGTATTAAGGTGACTGGTGAGGTAGAAGGTAAGACTCAGTTGCACAGTTCAGGTAGATGCAACTTCTGTAATCACGTGATCCAGATATCTAAATGGATTATTGCATTTGATTAAGGGAGTTTAAGTCAAAGTAAAGCCTTTTTATGTTCTTTTTCAAATGAGAAGTCTGCTGTCTCTGTATTATCATCACAAGTCATTTGGATTCTTATCAGCTGTATTTATTTATTGGCCCTTACAAAAGGTTATATATATTCCTGATTTCTCTGCTGCTACAATAATTCACAGTAAAGTATTTAACTGCACATTTGCTTCAGCTAATCAAGATGCACAAATTAAATGGGCCCAAAGCAGTTTTTCTGACTTCAGTCTACACTTAAGTTTGAAAAGAAATACATGCTCACTATGTATTTATAGCATGGTAGAGTTGGCCTTGTCGTTGACGTCAGTCTGCTTTTTGGTGATGACATCTCACCGTTGTTCTTAAAATCACCACTGACTGTAATACAAACAACACTTCTACTCAAAATGTTTGTATACATGGGCCGGTATGATATTTTGACAGTATAACCTTGAGCAGAAATACCAAGTCTTCTTGGTGTTCCCATCATACAACAATTTAAAAACATGATTTATTATCTTTTGTTTGAAAACAGAAATGTGAATACTGTTACTGCTGCCTAAACAGTTTCACATTTTTTTAAAACAATGAATATAGATATTACCGTATGAGATTGTTTATTTGTAGTAGCCATCCATCCATTATCTTTACTCGCTTCTTCCTTTTCGGGTCGCAGGGGTCACTGGTGCCCATGTCCAGCAGTCGCTGTGAGAGAGGCGGGGTACACCCTGGACAGGTCTCCAGTCCATCATAGGGACACATAGAGACAAACGAGACAGACATTCACACTCTCACTTACATTTAGAGACAATTTAGAGTTACAAATCAGCCTAACATGCATGTTTTTGCACTATGGGAGGAAACCGGAGTACCCAGAGAAAACCCACGTATGCTCAGAAAAAACATGCAAATTCCATTCAGAAAGGCCCCCTGCCGGGATTTGATCCGGCGACCTTCTCGTTGAGAGGCAACAACTCTACCAACTGAGCCACAGTACCGCTTATATATAGTATTTTAATTTTAATTCAGATATAAGAACAGAGCCTGACAGAACACAAGAAAAAGTGTTGACTGTCACTCTGTTCAACCCTCCGGATGCCCTTGGGTCAAAATGATTTGAGGCTTCAGGCCTCATGGATTGTTTTTAACCAAGTGCAGCAGGATTAAAATCAGGTTAAAATCAGTCCATTTGTTCCTGCACTTGAGACAGATTTTAAACTAATTTATGATCATCTTTCTTTAGAGCGATCAAAGTTGTAATTTTCTCATCAGCTGAACTACATTGTAACTGTGTACGTATCATTCTAAAGTAATTGAGATTGTGCTAAATATTATTTTCTTCTGCTCTTTTTAATGTTGAAAGCCTGACAAGCTGACGTTCATGAATTATTTAGTTAAATTATTAGCACGCCAACAGTCCGCCCTTTAAATTTCACCTGCTAAAGTGCTAACTCATAGCTTGTTGCAAATGTCCTAATGTTTGGATCAGTGTTTCCTTGAAAAGAGAGATATTGGTTGCTCCTCAGACAGTCAAGCCATGACTATTGTTACCCACTGAATAAAATGCACAACCAGCCGACAGCTTCTTTTGTTAACGAACACAAAAGTTTAGATGAATTCCCTCCTCGGCCACCAGACATTAATAATATTTATATTGAAAGCTGTTTCACGCGCAAAAGTTAAAATTAGTTTTCCTGCAGCTGATTAATTTTAGACCAGCTTCTATTCTTTGAGTGGTCTGTGTCAGAGTTGCTAATTAAATTCAAAAATAGGGTTAAAGCTTTTCTGGGGTTGCCTATAATTGGTAGATGTTACTATAATAACAACCATTGTTTATGAGGATTGATACCAGAGCACAATATGTGAGCTGGTCTTTGGAGCATGTTGGTGCTGCAGCCACATACGGGAGTGCAAGGATTTGGTAAATCAACAATAACGTCTGTGTTATGGACTGAAAGGCAAAATGCAATATGTTCAAGTTTTTCGACTCGTTGTCATTTTATTTTCTTATGCAAGTGTGGTTATTATTGAATCATCACTGCTAAACTTGGTATTTTTGTTAACTCTGCAGTAAAGTAGACTGTTACTGCCCTATAAAAAGTCACCTGTATGAAAAAGACTGAAAAGCCCTGGAACGTTTTTCTCTGTGGGCTCCTGCAGATGAACTTGTTTCTCGCCTCCTTGTTCTGTCCAATAAGGATACATTTACAAATGTGTTCTGGACGTGTGCCATATCAGGGGTTGTGCAGTTCTTTCGCCCCTCTGTGTAGCTTCTGTCAACATATTTCCAGGCGTTTGTGTGTGCAGTGTGTCTGCCCTCATTAATCAACCTCCGAACAATATCTGTAAAACAACAGGGGCTCTTTAAAGTGTCAATTCATGTTTTAGTTTCTCTATGTGAGCCTGTCTTTGTACAAAAAAGGAGATCAGTTGTGTATTTGCTCTGTAGGTGCAGACAAAACATTAAAGGGATGAGTTGATGGGTTTGTATACATGCTGCAGCTGATTGTCTCCTAGGGTTTATTTGCAATTAGAAATAAATTAGAATACAATCCTAAAGGGTTAATAGCTGGAGCAGTACACAGCTAAAAATAAAACCAGGTGATATACCAACCTAATTTCCAAGTTCTAACAAAAGTTGCTGTTGACTTAATGCCAGAATGTGCAACTTATACAGTAGTCCCTCGCTACTTAGCAGTTCGTTTATCGTGGGCTCGCTCTATCGCGGTTTTTCAAAATAAGATTGGACTTGACACACAATTGGCTGATTGATGGATGAGCCACACGATTGGCATGGGATTTTTATTTAAAATAAATTATTTTAAATTATTTAGCACCTGCTGCACCTTTGTGCAGCCCAAACTGCTGGACAAACTTCCTGCTACAGCTGATCACCTGTTTCTACGTGCAGAGCTGAGAAGTGGGCGTGGCCAAGAGCGCTTGCAGATGGCGAAGATCAGACGAGGCAGGGAGCTGAAATCATGATATTTTGTGCTCTTAGAGCATTTAGAGTTTTGCAATATTCTAAACAATGTTTCTAGATTGTGGGAAGTGTTTAAAACACCTATATATATATATATATATATATATATATATATATACATACATACTAAAATAAACTAGTACTTACTGCTTGTACTACTATTCCTATGTCACGGCTTTTCACTTATCGCGGGTCTTCAGGGTACGGATCCCCCGCAATAAACGAGGGACTACTGTGTATATATATTCTGTGTTGGAGTTGTGTTAAACCATGAAGATAGTTTTGTAATTAAAGAAGACATCATAATTGGCTACATACATACATCTTGTGTAAAACAAGGGCAGTGCAAAGTGTTACATTTATGGTAGTTTTATTCATTAATATGTAAAGTTGGATTGGTGTTAAAATCTGCTATTAAGCCACTTTATTACATTTTTAGGTAAAAAAATTTTAGGCATAAATAACATTTGATATGATTGCATTTGTATTTTTGAATCTGGATGCTATGTGGGACTTTAAATTGTCCTAATTTACTGGAAGAATAACGCAAACTTTTTGACTTCTTGTGACAACTATCGATTTGACCATGAGTGCTCGAGCTGTTCGTTTCACTTCGTCGTCTTTACCTTCATAATATTTGCTATGATGCTGAGGTGTAGTTGGCATTTATTTACTTTGCATTATTTTGTGATTTTTAACTCATTCCCATGCAACAATTAAAATAAATCTCAGGCACAATTACCAGTATAAAAATCTGGTACAAGTTCAGTTTTAAAATATTGATAAACTTCTGTACAGACAGTGTCGTAGAAATATTTGTTAGAATTATTTAAAACATTAGACCTTCATTGTTGTAGAGAAATTACAGAATTAAACAGCAGGAAAGTCTCAGATCTGTCACTAGATTTATTGTGAAAGATTCCTCTTCCCTACATTAAAATGAACTCGATAAAAGCATTCACAAATTATTTATTTGACTTTTCGTGTGCCTGGTAACTAACTGGTAGTGAGTTTATTGAAAATGAACATGCTGGTCATGTTTATTATTCCCTTTAAAACAGGAGCATTTCCTTGAACTTCTGTACTCCCATCAAACTGTTGGCTGCAGTGGGAGATGGAAACTTGCCGAGGTTCTGTGCTCCTATTTAGACTGAGGGTTTCCAACAGCGGAGGCTCACAAAATGGCTTTGTTTTTTTATGAACAGGCAAAAGTGTAGTTATATACATTAATCTTGTTTATCTCTACATAGTCTGTGTGGTACGCCTCAAAAGTAATACTCATTCAGAGTAAAAAAAAAAAAAAGGGAGAAGTTTTTCTAATTGTGTAATTTCAATGCATTTTGATATTTGTCACAGCAACTTTCCTATTACCTCCTACTCACCTTTAAAAGTTGACTCTTTGCTTAAAATATGGTTCTAACAGAAAACAGCTAAATGTTTTAAAATCCACTCAAAGAACTGCACAGTGTTGGATTTCTTTGATTATGGAAAAAGCTTAAAGCTTTATTTCTGTCCAAAAATTAAATTTTTGTGCCATAACAGTGGTTTGTTTTTAAAATGAATGAGCAGGTCACAAATGTTTCAAACGCTGAGCTATTGTTGGTGTTGAGCACTGCCTCCAGTGCATGAGGGTGTGTTTCAATGTGTGAAAGCTCAGGGGAATGTGGTCTAGCTGGCAGTGTGATGACTATCTCTGCTGCTGGCTTTTATGAATGCCATACCCCCCAACCCCTACCAGCAATGCAGGGAGCTGATGTGACCCGGCTCATTGAATGGAGCTCAACAAAGTCCCCAAAATTCACAACACAACGAGAAGTGACCTAAGCTGACCCAATTCAGCTTCATCATGTTTACTGGTTCTGGTTTAGTCTGAAGGACACAATGTCCTGGGACAGGTGTAAACAGGCTGAGTGTAGTCTGTCGTCCAATTTTGAATGAAATTATTAAATTTGTCATTTGATGCACGTCCACAACAGATTAACTTTTGGGGGCCAATTTGGTTCAAGATGTCAGCTAATGGACCTAAGCAAATATAAAAATGGCAATAACATAAGTGTTGTAAATACTGAACTGAGAATAGGTGTGGTAGTAGCTGAAGGTCATTACCAACACACTTGAATTGATTTGATATTTTAAACTAGTGGTTCCCAACCCTGGTCCCTGAGGAACACCACCCTGCATGTTTAAGCTGTTTCCCTGCTTCAACACCTGATTCAATTATTTAAATACTTCCCCAAGTTGTGCCTGCTGCCTGTGTGCCTGGTAATCACCAAATCAGGTGTGTCAAAGCATGGAAACAGCTTAAACATGCAGGGTGGTGTTCCTCAGGGACCAGGATTGGGAACCACTGCTTTAAACACCAACAGATTGGATGACATCTTTGTTCTCCAAGGAATGCAGTTTTTTTTTTCCCCCAGGTGTTTTTCGTTTCAAATATCTAATCAGAGGAAGATTGGAAGACTGTTTTGTTAAAAATGTGTGGTATTGGCATAGATGCTGTCATTATTATACTTTTTTTTCAAGTCATGTATTAGCTGTCTTAGAAATAAATACCCAAGTTAGCTATAATATATATATTTTTAATATAAGTTCATTTTAGTTTTGTAAAGATCAGACTCTTAGTGCAAGTTTGTGACTTGGCCTCATAATATAGAGGTGTTATTCATTGCTGGGAAGCCATAAAACCAAAGGCTATTGCACAGAATTGTGACTATTTGGTCGTACTGTAGCCAGCTTTTTTCTGCTCTTCAGTGTTTGTTCGTTTACCAGACTGACTCATATCTTCAGCCTGTAACTGACCTGTAAGTGTGCAGTCGATGCTTGTTTAATAAACGCCAACGTTATTGTAACCAACGCAACACAAGATGGTTTTAGGAAATTTCCATGTTGTTTTTGCATTTTATTTGTTTTCATTATTATTTATTCAGACCAGTTGGTCCATAACTACCGTATTTTCCGGCATATAAGTCACACCTTTTTGCCTAATTTGCATGCCCTGCGACTCTCCCCCCCCCCCCCCCCCCCCCCCCCCCCCCTCCCATCTTTATAATCCAATTTTTGGCTGAGATTTCATTCATTCTGACATGGAAAATATTGAACACTGTCCAGATGACCTGACTGAAAATTGTTGGATTGTATACCTGGTTTATTGAGCATGGACTTTTGTTGGTATTGAACACTACCATTTTCAGCCACTAGATGGCACTTGAGTTGTATGGCATGCCGTTGTGCCATGGAATAGGTAAAAGTGGCTATTAATGACACAATCGGCTTGCCCAAGTCTGCCACTTTTGTCCAGCTCCAGGATCATGCCTGGAGCAACCGTCAAATCAGCTTAATTTCGCTGCGCTGCTCCGGCAAAATGCAGATAACTTCACCATTGAAATACATTTATTAAGTAAACGTTCATCTGAGACACACCTTTGCTATAATGTCGTGCAAACAAATGATTGTTTTAGGTGCTTATCTTATTAAATTTTGAAGAAATACGCAGCGTTCCTCCTTCCTGATTTCTTTCCTCTGCGCGCCCCCGGAGCACCGAGGCAGCAAATACTTTTGAAATGCAGCTGATTTGACCATTAAAGTGCATTTATTAAAGAAACATTAAACTGAGATACACCTTTACTATAATTTCGAGCAAACAATTGTTTTTAGGTGGTTATCTTGTTAAATTTCGAAGAAATGCACAGCGAGTCGTCCCTCTGCGCGCTTCCGCAAATCTGCTTTTGAAATGCAGCTGATTTGACTGTCAAAGTGTATTTATTAAGGAAAAGTTAGACTGAGACACCTCTTTGCTATAATTTCGAGTAAACAAATAATTGAGTGTTAATCTTGCTAAATTCTTGTTGAAGTCCTCCCGTGCACGCTACCACGGCCACCATTTGGCAGCCAATCAATTTTTGGCACAACACCAGCCAACATTTCTGGGTTGTCAGCAGTGACGCATAATAGATGCGACTTATACGGTGAAGCAACTTATGAATATTTTTTTCCCCTTTATTAGACATATTTGGACTGATGCGACTTATACAGCTGTGCGACGTGTACGGTAGAAAATACGGTATAAAGTGAACCAAAGAGCTGGAGTTTATCTCCAGTGGTCACTGTGCAAAAGGCAGGGTACACCCCTCACAAGTCCATCTGGGCAATATTTTTTCTGATGTTTTATAACAAATGATATGATATCCTTAGAATATTTACCTATGAAAGGTTACATGTTTCTTCTTCAAACATAATCTGTGATTGTTTTGGTAAGTCTTAAGACCCTTTCCCCCTTTTTACCACCCAGACCGAGCCAGAGAACACCACAACACAGCAGGGGAGGGGAGTGTCAGCTCACTACAATGTTTATTTTCTCTCATAAATGGTAAAGAATACAGATATGTTCATATGAGGGTGTTATTCAGGTTAATAAAACCTATTTAATGTCCATGTCTCTGTAGGTTACAAGTCTTTGTTGCTCCAGTTTTGTGAGCCGATTGTGCAGATGCGTCATTGATTTTGTTTGTGTCCTCCTTTGCCAATTGCTTCGTTTTCCATCAATAAACAGGATTGTTTCTGTTAAGAGTGCTGTGGGAAAACTAATGGCCTGTAATGGACCATAATGGATTATGTTTAGTGTCCCTTTCATCTTTGAGAAAATTGCCCTCGGGGAGCTACACTGTATATGCTAACACACATTGCCACAGAAAGTGTAACCTTGTTGAGGAACAGTTCTTGCTGTGGTTTTGGTTCGTTTTGTTGCTGCACATCACAGACTCAAGCACTTTCTTTAGTTTTGCTGGTTTGATGGCATTTTATGGGGTGAGGGTGGGATTTGAATCTCTTTGGTCATCACTTTTTAATTATTTCTAATTACTGCTTTGGGGATTTATTCATGACCATGCAGACTGTTATCTGGCACGTTGTTGTACTGGATAGCAGAAAAAATTTAAAGAACTTTCTTTCTAAATGAAGGTTTTTAGTTATTTTTATTAAAGACCAAACAAATTGATCTAGGAAGATGACCAATGATTCTGAGCATTAATGCATCTTAGAAATGACAAATCCTTGTTCATATAATTGAACACATAACCTTGTTGAAATATTTTTATTAATACTGTATATTTCTACTTTTTTTCTGTAAGAAGCTAAATGTGGTTTTGATTAAATAAATTATATTAGTTGTTTCAAAACGGAGTTCGTAATTGAGTAAATAATTAACATCTTGTGATTATAAATATTGCATTTCTTTATCAGCTGATCATTGGGCACAGTTAGGATGAAGACATAGAGGGTATATTAGTGGGTTTGTTCTTGTAAACCTAAAGAGTATAGAAGAATGTAGTATTATGAAATCTCTTGTGTGCGACGGGAAGCATGCGTATGAGATTTCTAACATTTTGAAATGGCGCCATCTTCATCCACGCTTTTTATTTTATTTATTGTTTTGTTGTAGGTTTTAGTGGGTTGTCATCCTAAACACGCAGGCAATGTGCTGAATCATGGCCAGCATTCCTGTGGCCAGAACACTGTCCGGTCAGCTCAGGGGAATGTCATACACATCACAGACAGAGAATGTAATGAACCAGTTTACTATGAACTCACAACTTTTTGTTGTTGGTGTCCTTTTCATTTATTTACTCCTTTTTCTGTTTGCTACGACTTGTCGACATTTATAGTTATATGGTGTCTATGCAAAGCAAACTTAACTGCTTATAGGAATTATTTGCATTTAATTTTTACTTAAACATACCAGATATGTAGTTAAAAACTGAGGATTACTCAAAAATTAAGGGAAACATTAAAATCAAAACAATTTTACCATTATCTGAAGGCTGGAACAAAACAAGTCCGAGTGCTTTAGCCAAGTGTCCACAAAAATAACACATCTACTGTATTTTCCGGGATATAAGTCGCTCCGGAGTATAAGTTGCATCAGTTTAAAAAAAAAAAAAGCATCATGAACAGGAAGAAACTTATATAAGTCGCTTTGGTGTGTAAGTCGCATTTATTATGCGTCACCACTGACACATCATGTTTATTATGCATTTATTTAATGGTCAAAACGGCTTCATTTCGTCTGGGCGGCGCCATCCATCCATCCATCCATTGCGACCAGAGCTGCTAGCTCTCTAGCGTTCCTCCTCTTGCACCAGCTGAGTGAAGCGAACGCGCATTGTTGCAGTTCTTCTAAATTTAAAGTGTCAGTCAAAAATTACTTTATGAATATGGAAAAAAAATGTATACAAGTCGCTTCGGCGTATATGTTGCAGGACTGACAAATCTATGCAAAACTCTGCGACTTATATGCCGGAATATACGGTATAAAAACTAAAGGCTGTTACTGTTTGTTCATGTTAATGAAGTTTTTCAACTCATGCTTAGCAGCAAGTTTTCTAAAAGTAATTTATCTTCACTGGTTTTGTGAAGACTAATCGCCTTCATTATGTGGAGACTGAATTTATTTATTAACCTTTATTTAACCAGTCAAATCCCACTGAGATCACAGATCTCTGTTGCACGGGAGGCCTGGGCCTGAAGGCAGCCTAACATGCATGTTTTTGGTATGTGGGAGGAAACCGGAGTACTCGGAGAAAGCCCACGCAAGCACGAGAAGAACATGTAAACTCCACACAGAAAGACGCCAGGTCCAACCAGGGATTGAACCCAGCACCTTCTTGCTGTGAGGCAACTGTGCTAACCACTGAGCCAGTGTTGAAGGTTGTTGGAAAGAGGTCAGGTTTACTTTTAGTACTTAAAGCACAGCAACACTTCACGTTTCATTCTGTGTTCTGTACCTAAATACAGATGGACAACCATTCATAGAGCTGTCCATAAAATAATACTTCAACAGTGCGCTGTACAGATCAGTAACAGATGTGCTTCAGAAGTTATAAGACTAGAGATCAGATTTTTATGAACACCTTTTAACTTTTTAGCTCCTAGTCCAAAATGGTTGGCAGATTCTTCCTGACACTGTCGCCAGCGTGTCTCTTTCAGTTCTGTAGCCGGTGCTGTACCTCCCCCTTCTGGTTGGGAAGATGCAACCTGCATATGTACATGTGGCAATATTTGTTTTGCATGCTGAGAGGGGAAAATGTTTTGGTTATAAAGACCTTTTTCTTTGACTTTTTGGTTACCAAGCATCATTGATGATAATTTGGCAAACTAAAAGTTTAATTATTTTACTTCCTGTACAGTAGCCAATGTTCTCTTTAACTTGCATTGTGCTTTTTTATGTTTTCCTGTAACTTCTGTAATTAGTTTTTAAAGCCCTCAGAGTGCAGGCTTTTGTGGATTAGTCATGTGAGAGTCATTCAGGCCACAGAGCAGCTGCAGAAGTCTTAAGCTCATATCTAGTGATATAATTAGTTACAGAGCTGGAGGTGAAGATTTTATTTAAAAAAAATACAAAGATCTCAAGCTGTGTTGCAATGTCGTTCCAAGAAACAACAAGAGCGTAAAAGAAACGTAACTGAAGTTTTTTTTTTACATCGTGAATTTCAAACTAAACCGGAAGACTCACCAAAAGTGAACTAGGAGGAGAATCAGCACAAGCTTATTAGGGCAGCTGCAAGGTCTTTGGTGGGCTGTAATTCCTCTAAATGCATTTTGGGACTGATCACGACTCAAAATCCTCTTAAAAGTTCGGTCAGGGCAATTAGTGGGGCCATTTTATACTCTCCTAAAGAGCTTAAAATAAATTAGTTGTTGGCTGAGTAACCATACACATTTTATTCTGTCTGATTGGGTTGCAACATATTAAGTGTTATTGGTAATAAGGTGATTTGAAATGCTAAAAAAACCCTGGATTAGCATTTTTCACATTAGTACTCAGCACATTATGCTGCCAACATGTAAATATGCTTACTTATGTGAATCGTTTTTTCAGTAATGTGTTCAATGTTTATTAGAGACGGACTGAACAAAGGTCAGCATTAGTAACTTAAGAAGCAGTAATCTATTTCCCCAGCAAAGAAACCTAATTAACTAAATGCTACCAGACTATTGAGTGACTCAAATGAAAATTTAATATTTTTTCTCAGAGTAGTTTTAGTTTCTTAAATTATTGCATGAGTGCATGAGTAAGTATGCCGTACCTAAGTTTGCCAAATATACAATTTAAAAGAAACTTAGACATTTCCCCTCAGCTTTATGAACTGGGTTGACTGAAATTCACAAGTTTTTCTTTAAACCTTTAGTTCTGATTGACTTGGTGTTGTCAATATTCAATTAATGATCGGATAAGCTTTTTATAAGCAGGTATGCATATTTAGTAGTTTCAACCAGGAGATGGCAGTGTAGACTAACTCATACACCTGAAGTCCTAAAGTCTGGTTCAGGTTTGGTTTATTTGTCATATGCAAAATCAGCACATGGTCAACAATGCAATGAAATGCTGAGAATGAGAAGAACCGTCTCGACTCGTCAAATAAAACAAGAAATAAAGCTTGCAGCAAAAATACAAAAACAAGGCGCCCAAAGTGAAAAAGAAATGCATGTACATGTGCTGGTCATAATATTAGAATATCATGAAAAAGTTGATTTTATTTCAATAATTTCATTCAAAAAGTGACACTTGTATATTATATTCATTCATTACACACAGACTGATATATTTCAAATGTTTATTTATTTTAATGTTGATGATTATAACTGACTACTAATGAAAACCCCAAATTCAGTATCTCAGAAAATTAGAATATTGTGAAAAGGTTCAATATTGAAGACACCTGGTGCCACAGTCTAATCAACTGATTAACTCAAAACACTTGCAAAGGCCTTTAAATGGTCTCTCAGTCTAATTCTGTAGGCTACACATTCATGGGGAAGACTGCTGACTTGACAGTTGTCCAAAAGACGATCATTGACACCTTGCACAAGGAGGGCATGACACAAAAGGTCATTGCTAAAGAGGCTGGTTGTTCACAGAGCTCTGTGTCCAAGCACATTAATAGAGAGACGAAGGGAAGGAAAAGATGTAGTAGAAAAAAAGTGTACGAGCAATAGGGATAACTTCACCCTGGAGAGGATTGTGAAGCAAAACTCATTCCAAAATGTCAGGGAGATTCACAAAAAGTGGACTGCAGCTGGAGTCAGTGCTTCAAGAACCACCACGCACAGACGTATGCAAGACATGGGTTTCAGCTGTCGCATTCCTTGTGTCAAACCACTCTTGAACAAGAGACAGCGTCAGCAGCGTCTCGCCTGGGACTGCTGCTGAGTGGTCCAAAGTTAGGTTCTCTGATGAAAGTAAATTTTGCATTTCATTTTGAAATCATGGTCCCAGAGTTTGGAGGAAGAGAGGAGAGGCACAGAATCCATGTTGCTTGAGGTCCAGTGTCTGTCAAGTTTCCACAGGCAGTGATGGTTGGGGTGCCATGTCATCTGCTGGTGTTGGTTCACTGTGTTTTCTGAGGTCCAAGGTCA
>NC_056510.1:14692293-14713267 GCF_014905685.2 Nematolebias whitei | reverse complement strand
TTTTTTTTTTCTTTTTGGTTTTGTTTGTGCTTGAAGAAAATAAAATCCTGTCCATTTATTGAAAAAAGCTCAAGGTTCTTTGAACAACATATAGATTTGAGTCTGGAAAAGTGTGAAATTTACAAACTGAAGTTGTGTAGGGTCCATGTGAATTACTGTACTTTCTGTTCAGTCATATTTAAGGACATCATAGTGTCATGATAACATATTTTTAATGAATGCATTGTAGTTGTTTGTGACACAGTAAACAAACCATTACTTTAAAGTTTAAAAAGCAAGTTTTCTAAAGGAGTAACAGTGTTGGTGTATGAAGTTCTGATTGTGACCAGAAGATGGTGGTGGTGATTACATTTTCAGTTCAGCTCTTTGGTAATCTGGGCCACAGTTGTTGTTTTTCCTTCCTTGTGCTAGTCAAAGTCTTCTCTTTGACTATTTGACTAACTCAGAAAAAGACAAATATCCAAGCTGTTGTTGGTATCAAGCTGGATAATCTAACACAGACTCCATATATGAATGTAGAGAAGAGCAGTCATGATTGCAGGGACTGTTTTCCTCCAACTGTAAAAGCCCGATGTACACAACTGTCTGTCAGTGTTGGTTTTAAGCTGTACCCTTGATAAACCTGCTTTCATCACAGATTTAGACTTAGTGGCGTTGAGCCATCTCTAATCCACTCACAGCTCTTTCCTCTTGTCTTCGCTTGTAATCTGATACGAGTGGAAGCAGGACACTGGGCCAAACTGTATAACTTATTGTTTCCACATATTGATTTGATGAACTTCCCTTGACCTCAAATAATCGACGTAAAAACAAGGAACAGTATAAATCTTTTAACTCAAACTGCGCGTGTGTGTCCTTCTCACTTCAGTTGATTGTAATTTACTAAGCATTTTCTGATGATGTCCGTACCATCGACAAAACCTTGTTAGATTTCAGGAGGGCCACTTTTTAATTACTGAAAGTGCACAACTCTGCAGAAGTTAAAAACTAAAATTACACTATGCATTTACAAAATACTTTTGTGGAACAACAAATGTATCCACTATAAAGCAATGTTTTTTTTTTTTATAGGCTTAAAGTCTGCAATGCAAATAAAGATGATTTTAGTTTATTTGACCAAGACATCACTGTGAGTGTGAGACACTAAACACATATTGTAGGAGGTAAATGAGAACAGTTGTCTCATATTTTGGTAGTGAGTGTAAGATCTTTAAATGAAAAGTGTAAATTGATGTTTCAATTGACACAAACGTCACTGAACAAGTCCGCAAGGAAAATAACTGCTTTGAGAATTTTTTTTTTTGTGAGGTGACATGATACCTTTACAAGGGTTTCAATATCATCTCATACACTTTTAAATAAATATGGCTGTTTAAAAGAAGCACATTTTCTGGAGAAGGTATTATCCATTAAAATGAAGGTAGTGTAATTGTCTTCAGATGATTGTGTATTGACATTTCCATAAGATGTGGCCCTCTAAGGTCTCACTTGGGGCCCTTTTCCTCGTTTTTTTATTGCTGCCGTTAGCATTACTCCTGTTGTTTGCTGCCTGGACTGGAATGCTGTGTGTTCTTTGGCAACTAATCCTCTTAATACCAGGTTTCACCCCACATTATTCAAACCTGATGTTCACATACCCATCAAAACTTGGGTAACTTGGATCTTCTGCCTACTTATGTGTGTTGGGGAGATATTTTAAAAAATGGGGGCGCTCCTTGATCCTCAGCCCTGCCATGTGTCTTTAGATAAGAAAGTGGACCCCATTACCAATCAATAGTCTAGCTGTGAGTAAGAATAAATAAATTGTTTCATGTATGGAGTGAGAGTGTGTGAATGTATGAAAAAGAAATGTAAAGCTTTTTGGGGATGATTTGTAGTACCTCTGTGAGCTGCGACTAGTTGGTGCACAGCATTCGTGGGGGGAGTCTACAGAATTTCTCATGAAATTCACAATGGTTCTCAGATTCCTTGTTTAAGTCAGAGGCTCGCGATCTTGTCAGTGGAATTTTGAACGTTCAATTTTCTTTCAAAATAGTTGTTTCGGTTGTCTCGAACCCGTCCTGACCCTTGTTGACTTTTGTCACTAGCATCTCCAGCTCATCTCAACAGAGCAATACAAACTTGTTTTAACTGGCCATGAGCTAGTGCTCATAAATATAAACGAAGTTCAGACAATTGTTAAAAGTACAAAAAATCTGTAAAATTGGTTTCTCATGTAAGTGTCGGCTGATCTCAGATCTCCCAAAATTAAGGAAATCGGGGACGATAAATCGGCCAGCCGATTTATCGGTCCACCCCTAATAAATAACGATATCATGCAACGAATCAATAGTATTAAAATCCGGTCCAAATCTGCCCATCTTCACTTCAAAAGTATGCTCTAGTTAGTGCATTGGATCATAAATGTGGCTGCATTGCCATTTGAGCACAAAGCAGGCTGTGGTGGGTATGATGTGTGCAGTAAAACAAAGTGCACAGTCCATAATAGTTTTTGTAAGCTGTGCATGCAAAAATTAAGGTAGTCGGGGGGTTTTTTTAAGTTGGCTGCTCTAAATGAGGCTGCAAGGCTCACTGGTCGCTTGTTTGCAAACTAAGTTCATTGAAAGTGCAGATGAAAATTTGTCACGTTTGGGCCACAGCCCATTTAGATGCCACCTTCTGCAGTACAGTAATTGAAACATACGTGATTGTACTTCTCACCTGTATTTCCTCTGTTCCATGACTCTGTACTAATGCTGAGGTGATGGATCAAGGCCATTCTACCCTTGTCTTTAGCCAAATTTCTCTTCCTCCTTCTTTCCCCTGTCTGTGTGAGTTTAGCTCAATTTGAGGACTTGCTGCTGTCAGCCCAAATTGCTCCACTCTCCCATGTGTGGAAGCCAAAATGGCCACTCATCATTCCTCCCTGCCTCTCTGACTGACTCACTGAGTAGCTCTCTGTCATTCTCCATAGTCAGGGTGTGACTATGGAAAAATCTCTGCCAGGGCTTACTGGTAAAGTCTCTACACGCTTTCTACTATCAAACCACAGCTCAGGCAAAAGCCTTTACAAATCAACAATTCAATAGGGTTCTTTTTTTTTTTCCCCAATACTGGGACATGCCAGGCCCCTTTTGTTAAAATTTAGAGTGCATTTCTGCAGAGTGAACATCTTCCTCTAAGACATAAAGCTGACTTAGATGCAGTACTTTTGCCATTCTAAAAAAAAAAAAGGCTAATGAATGTTGAGTAAATGGTTAAGGATTTTTATTTTAGTCATGTTGGTCTGGAGCTTTGGACAGCAGTGATGAAATGAAACAACCATGGAAAATCCATCACTGTACCGGATTTGTGGATTGCAAGCTAATTTATCTGACATGTATTTGGTGAGTTTCTCTAAATCTGATTCAGATGAGTTTTGTGGTAGAGTTGATGCATAAGCTCAGAGGTGAAAGTGAACATATCTTTCTGCGTCTTTCTTGGTGAAGTGATTAAATTCTCACATTCACTTTCACTGTTTTGGCTTTTCAAAGCTAGGACACTGTTTTTTGATTGCATTTTCTTTACAAGATGTATCTGGTTTAAACTTGCTCGTTCCGTGGAAATCAGAGTGTTTGTTCCAACTTCTGAAGCTTTAACTTTCTGTTGTAAAGCCAAACATGTTGCTCCAACTCCGTTACCCATTTGTCTCACTTTGATCTTTGCTTTGTAACTGGTTTTGTTGAGAACTTAACTTTGACTTGTGTTACACTTTTGCTATACTCACTTTGACCAACTCCACGGTAGTCTACTAATAACATTACTTGCTGCCAAAATACAGAGGCAGGTACAGGTAAAAGTGTTTTTGACTGGTAGTCCTTATGGGTACCATAACCCAATCCTAATAAGTTGGATTGTCATTTTTAGGTTAGAGGTTAAGTTTTGGGTTAAGGTGTGAAACAAGTTTGTGTTTCGGTCAGAGTAAGGTTATAAAAAATGAGTCAATCCATTTGTGTATATTTACATGTGTTCATGTGTTGTATCAAAATATATCTTGAACCACTGGATGAATTTTAACAAATATTTCAGGAATTTACTACACTTTTCTTTTAGAGCCAACACACTTTAAGATGGCCACCATGGCCCTTTAAAACACACAAATGGCCATAGTTCAGTCAATTTTACAGATTGTGCATCATTTTATGTTCAAAGTTTGACCAAATGGATAACTACATGGTTTTAGATGATCTTAGTCTGAAACTCTACCATAAAAGGCAACGTGTGATGTGCATACCTTCAAAGAATACAATGTCTTGATTTTTTTTGTTTGTAATAATTACTGCACTTCAGTGATCAAGTATTTTGTCTATTGATTTTGAGTGGCTGCATGTACGTTACAATATTTACATTAGAGAAAATCTACTTTTTTCTTAAACACAAGTTAAGCTGCCAGCACTAACCAGCTGGTTATAGCTTGATTAATCTAGTTTACTGACACTGTAAATGGTAAATGGACTGTAACGCCTTTCTTTCTTATCGAGACAATCAAAGCGCTTTACACTACAATCTGTTTCCTCATTTACCCATTCATACAGCACTCTACTAGATCTCTACAAAGCTAATTGAACAAATCATTCTAAAGAGAATAATCAGTGCTTTATCCCTTTCATACACCAATAGGACACATCAGAGGCAATGAGGGGTTCAGTGTCTTGCCCAGAGACACTTCGGCATGTGACTGCTGGTGGAGTCGAACCCCAACTCTTGCATTGGAGGACGACTGCTCTAACCACTCAGCCACAGACGCCCACAATGTCCTTTAAGAGGGCCATACTGGATGACCTTTCCCAGAAGTCATGTGCAGGTTCACCTTAGCACATCAAGTCTGTTGGGACAAGTGAAATCCCCGGGATTGAGCTCGTCTTTTACCAGCTGTTTCTTGGCCCTGCCGTCACTAAGCCAGCAGAGGCCCTGTGAGTGCATTTTTTTGGGTTTCAGTTTGCTGAGGCATTAAGGCACGTTGGAGCTGTCTTACAATGAGAAAAGACGAGATTAAATCCAGAAGCGCAACGTCCTTTGTCTCGTTACTCAGAGGGCAGACATACAAAGTCACCAGGTTGCAGGAAAAAATCTGAAGTTTTGTCAGTGGGCAGCACGATGGCTTAGTAGTTAGCACTGTTGCCCCACATCAAGAAGGTCTTGTGTTCAGTCTCCCTGTTTGGAGCTGGGATCTTTCTGTGTGGAGTTTGCATGTTCTTGTCGTGTTTGCGTGGATTTTCTCCGGATACTCTTGATTTCCTCCCATGGTCCAAAAAATGTGTTAGGCTGCCTTCAGGCTCAGGCCTTTCTTGCAAAAAATATGTGACGTCCATGAGATTTGCCTAGTTAAATCAGGGTTAATAAATTAACTTTGTGAAACATCAACTAGGTGACTTTGACTATGACAACCTCAGAATTTTGGACAATGTGACGTGTTTCTCACTTATACTCGTATTCTTTAATTTGGAGTATTTAACAAAGGACAGGGCTGTACGTCTGTTGGCTCATCTTTACTGAATAGTTACAGATCGTGTCAGTTTACTGAGGGCAGAGGCCTTGCAGCGTTGAGCAGGGAAATCACTGAGCCACATGCTAATCTCAGTTGATGGTTTATGTAACTCCTAGTACCACATGATCACACGTCACCACCCGCGCAGCAACTGTCTGTATTCAGTGATGTGCTCACTAGCCGCACATGCAAACACAAATGGTTGACAGAGGAATGATGAAGGGCGCACATACATGATCACTGGAAGGCTCAACATGCAGCTTCACTCTGCAGTGCATCTGTCTCCGTGGGCCTGATCTGATCTCTGAATGTAAGACGGAACAGGAGCTATTAGAAAATCCCAAACAAAGAAGATCGTTAACACGGTGGCGTGTTATTCCGGAGTCTGTATGTTCCAGCTGAGCGACATGTCAATGAGAGTGCAGGGGATACATCTGCGAAGCCATGACGAGATGGCCGTGAAGCTTTTGTTCTGGGAGCTGGAGCAGCATCTCAAAAGGTAAAATAGAGTCCACAGGGAGTCGTCACTGTACAAACAAAAGGCTGAATGGTCAAACTGTCCTCTGTTCAGTCACTGCAGGCTTCTCTAGTGGTAATAACTCAAGACTATGGTTCTCTTCGCTTTTAATTTACTTTAAATTTAACTAAAATAAATATATATTTTTAGATTATAAATTAATTGTAAGGATTGTATATGTTCCACTTACTTCAAGCTCCACAGGATGAATAGAGATTATTTCCACTACATGTTGATGTATATATTTTTATCCATGTGTTATTGATGTATGTATTTATTTGCAGTTGTTTTGTAGATGGAGCTACTCGTCTTTTTGAACAAGATTGATCTTTCCTGTCCTGTTCAGATGTTGTTATAAAGCACCAATTCACAACAAAACTCATTTCAGAGCATAATTATACACAGGGGGAGGGGGGGAGGCCAAATTAAAAATCCAATTCAGTTCAAGACATACTAAGATTTAAATCCAATCAATTCATTCCTTTTATAATACATGCAGATGAAGTGCAGTATAAAAGGAAAGGAAGGGACTCGCTTATGAAATATGTAAACGCTACGTTGTAGTTGAATACTCCGATGTTTTCATGAAATGGTTGTCGTTGTGAGATCCTGTCAGATAAACCATGACATCGGTGCACTCTGGTATTACTATGGTTTTGGTCATTTCTCTGGTGCTGCTTCACTGGGCCAGTGATGAGAAAAATCTCATCTCAACTTCACCTGTGAAACATGGGGATAATACAGTATAATTAAAATGATTTTTCAAGACTAAATCAAATGAAATGGGCCCTAATATGCTTTATATACATTCATAGTTGAATTTGGTTGAAACTCCTACAACATTTGGAGCCAACTTTTGTTAAACCCGCTGCTTGACAGTGTTCAGACTTTTGTATAGTCTTGTATAAAACAGAAGAAACCCCAAGTGTATAAAACTGGTGTTTCAGACAGTTTAGGAGCAGCAGTCTTTTCCTTCAGTGCACCTCATTCTGATGCTATGATGCACTTAAACAGTGAAGGACCAAGATGTTCTATTAAGTGTCTCTGATGACAGCATCCTGTTATTTTGCTAACAAGCTGGCCGTGTAACGTAAAGACGTACAGATCGGAAACATCACGAGGGTGTGATTCTTGGAGCTTCAGCTGAATGGGCTATTTGGGTGTGGATTAGAAGCTCACACGTCTTCCAGGCAAAGACGAAACCGAAAAAGCTAAAAGAGGCTTAGAGGATCTTTTTTAGGCATTTGACTTCTTGGTACAGAGTGCTTAAGTGTTTGACCAGAATCAAACATGATTGGTGACCATGTTTGAACGTCTATTTAGAGTATTTTTGCTAAAAGAAGAATTGTGCTGTTGTTAAATACATTTACCGTGCAGCAAAATTTGTATTGATGACAACTTGTAGGCCTTAATTGGTACAGCTTTTAACAAAAATAAATTACATTAATATTGCTGGTTGAAGTATACAAACATCACAAATAAGCTGTTTAACAAAGAGCCTTATCAACTATTTTATTGTTTTGGTTCTTTGGTTTCTATAAACTTTCTCCAAACCCCACACTTGGTGTTTCACAACCCATACTGTAATCCCGGCCCCAGCTGTGGAAACCACTGTTTTAGGTAGTGGCCCCGATTTCCTTAATTTTGGGAAATCGGAAATCAGCCGATACTTACATGAGAAAGTGATTTTACAGATTTTTTTTGTTTGTTTGTTTGTTTGAACAATTGTCTGAACTTGATTTATATTTCAGAGCACTACCTCATGGCCAGTTAAAACAAGTTTGTATTGTTTCTAGGATATTGTTCAAGGGTATATGTTTTTCTATAAAATAAGATTGGAAAATTGAAGGTGCATTGTGACTTTAACACCTGACAGTGTCGCTTATAAAACAAAATCAGTATCGGCCAAAATTGGAATCGGCAGGTCAGACTTTTTAGAAATCAGTGATCGGCCAGAAAACTGCGCCCGGTGCACCCCTAGTTTCAGGAAGTCTTGGTAATTGTTTTAGCTCCTTGTTTGACTTTTTGTTCAACCTTTTGCTCTTGTTTGCATATGAAGACTTTTCTACTGCCGTGTTTGAGTCCTCGCGCTCGTTTGCTGTTCGTTTTGCAATGGAGCGGTGTTTTTATTGTTTTTATTTGAAAATACAATTCAGTTGTAGATCAGCTCTATTATTTATTAGAATTAAACACACTTGTTATTTTGGACATTTGCCAAATTACCAGATGTATTTTTGTCCTTACGCTACCAAGCATCAACTTTGTGACCCTGCTTGAATGCTTTATTTAATATTTGGGTCATATTGTTTACCTCTATCTCATTCTTGTTGCATTTGTCAGATGATCTTTGGTACTAAATGAACATGAAACTGCTTACATATTGTTTATTTTATTACTAGAATTATAACAAATACGGTATTTTTGGCAAATGCGTTCTATTTCGTTGACCTACTTACTATTTATTTTGCCAAATAAAGTAAATATCTTTTTGGATTTTTGACCAGCATACCTGCGTTGCCCACACTCGTTGTTATGGCTTCTGTTCTCTTTAGTCAATAACTGTTTTGTCGCAGTATCAATAATCCATAGATGAGTCAGTACCTTCCCCTGTTTGCTCTTCATAACTGCCACCTCTGATGTTCGAGCTGACAGCATTACTCTGTAATTTAGGCACTTTTCGAACCGGACCTGCATTATCTTCACCATGTAGTGCATGAAAATGATAGTGTTTAAATGTTGAGAGACTACAAGTATTTCAAGTGTTTTCTATGTGCAGGAATATGAGAGCGAGCAACCCTTCAGAGAGAGAAGAGAGGGTTTTGCGTTTGGGTGGGCGAGATCGTTATTTAGTGGACGTCAGAATGAGAATCTGAGCAGAGTTGTGATATTTAGGTCACTAAAATACTAATATATTAAATGCACTTTTTAAATGTTATGGTCTTTTTGACCGCAACGCCTTAAATGATAAACATCTGGAGGGAATGGATCATAGATCTGTTTGAGCCGGGTTACAACTTTAGTACTGTTTGACCACACGAGGGGGATAAATGCACACACAAAACAGCTCCTAAATTACTCTCTGTGTTGGCCACAATGCTTCTTTTAGTTGTATTTCAAAAGGTGTGCAGCAGATTCCTCTTATAGCATAAACTGTTTCAGATGCTTCCTTCTGGCAGGAGGTTTGAGGTCCATCAAGACCAGAACTTAAGACACAAGACTGTTCCTCCCCATCAGTAGAACCGCTCACTCCTTTAGGACTTTGTGTCGTAGTCTGTATGTGACCTGAGTCAAAATGATTGTCATAATAAACTTAAATAAAGCTAGTTTTTATAGTTTATGTTGGAGCTGACCTCAAGTCAGTTTGTCACTTTGTTTCTCAGGAGCCACTGAAAAGATGGAAAGCAACATTGCCTCTAAAATAAAGTTCGTAAAATTCCTGTTATTAGTTGCCATGTCAACGTTGAGTAATCGCCGGGTTGCAGCAATCTCTCCCGAGCACTGAGGGTTGCTCCTGTGCCCCCTCCCTTCCTGCTTCCTTCCACCTTTCCTCCTCCCCCTGGAGCACGTGTCAGCTGATCGGCAGGTGGAGGCGTTCCCCCAGTAAACCAGCCAATCAGGAGCCAGCTCCTCGGGATAAATTATGCGGGGACGGCGGGGAGCTGCAGCCCTTTGTGTCCGGCTGAGATGGGCTGACCTTGGGGTAGATTCACGCAGCTGCCGCTGTTATCAGATGCGTCTCGCGGAGCTGGTCGCGTGCAGGTGGACTCGAGGCTGCGCGGTGATATTAAATGTTCTGTGAAATATGAACAGCATGAACACGTCGTCGTGCTACTCCGTGGCCATGGATTTAGGCGTCTGCCAGCTGAGACATTTCTCCATCTCGTTTCTGTCGTCGCTGCTGAGCGCGGAGAGCTCACAAGTCAGGCTCGACAATAGGTAAAAAATAAAAATACATATTTAAAAAAAAAAAAAAAAAGCTGCTTTCAGTCTGCAGCTCACCTGCGTCGATGAGGAGCAGATCACTGTATTTTGTAGAAACTTCCAGATGCTTGCTGACCCACATTTCTCTGAAGGAGAGGCTTGTTCCATCTTTTCTCACTGCAGCACAGACCGAATGTACTTACTCCGTTTTCTTTCTTTTGCAGCTCGTCGGGAGCCAGCGTGGTGGCCATAGACAACAAGATTGAACAGGCAATGGTGAGTTCAAAGCCTTTATTCTCTATACCAAAAAAAAAAAAAAACGAGTTTTACTCCCTGCATCCTTTGCGCAATTAAGTGGAACTGTGTATCAAATTAAATGCTTGGCAATGAAACAACGAATTATTAAAGTGGGCTATATAGCCTATTCGTTAGTACGTTTATTAGAAGTTTAATAAATAACAGGTGTTTATAAAAAAAGTCAGAATTAAACATATTCACCTTTTTGTAATCACAAACTGGTTTTCGTTTTCTGTTTCTCCATCTCGGTCGTCAGGGCAGTTGCTAGGCAAACTGAACGCCTCTTAAATATATTTCGGCATCTGATTGGCTGATGCGTGAAAAGTGGGCTGGGCTTAATTATTGCCACCCTGGGAATATTTTCCCTCAGGTTTTCTTTTCTTTTTTTTTTAATCATCAGATTATTGGCATCAGATTAAACTGGAGTGCAGACCACATTTGGTTACAAAATATATATATATATATATTTTTTTTTTTTGAGTTACAAATATTTCATTGTTTGGTGTGTTTCTATCACGTTAAACCTAAAATTAAGACTAGTTGAAGTTTGATGGACAAACAAAACTTTTATAATCTATAGTTCTGTCACATCTGAGCAGTATATTTTGCATGGTGATTCAAATCCTCGCTGGGTAAGCTAAGTGTTTGCATTCAGGTTATCTTGATACTGACATGACTATGGCATATTTTACAGAAAAATATTTGTATATTTTTGTGCCAAATAAAGAGTTCACAATAACTTGTGTCTATTAAAAAAAAAAAAGGCCATAATGGTTTATATATTCTTTGACAAAATATAACAATTGATTACTGGTAAATTAAACAAATATACATTTAACAACTTTTAGAAGAACTTTCACACTTAAGAATAATGTAAAAAAAAAAAAAAAAAAAAAACCCATTCTCACTTATATTAAAAAAAAATTAATGGCTATAAGCAGCTGCTGCTATACCATTTTTCTCCTGTGTAAATGATTACTTATGCACAGGCAGTTTTTATGAACAGTGGCAAATATTGTTTGATTTATTGGTTTCTGTACTTAGCATAGATGCTAACCTAAGCTGCACGTTAACACAACTATCATAATGTTTATTTCTAAAAATATATAAAGTGTTTCAAATGACACCACATGCAGCAACTACTCAGTGGCAGCATGGATAAATTGAAAAATGGATTCAGAATTGTCCATGTTCACAATGTGATGCATCCAAATGTAAATTTTACTCCCTGTCCACCTTAAAGTTTCTATTTGTATAATTTTTGATTATCATAAAATCTAAGACCTTTACAGATGGCGTCCAGTTTTTCATCACACTCTTAAACCCACATCTCTTCGGTCTGATTGTAGGACCTGGTGAAGAGTCACCTGATGTACGCAGTTCGTGAGGAGGTGGAGGTCCTGAAGGAGCAGATCAAGGAGCTGATAGAGCGAAACTCCCAGCTGGAGCAGGAGAACACTCTGCTGAAGACGCTGGCCAGCCCAGAGCAGATGGCTCAGTTCCAGGCCCAGGTTCAGACGGGCTCTCCACCTGCCCCTCTGACAGCGGCTCCAACGGGACCTCCGAACCCCGCCGCCCTCGCCCAGCCCGCCTCACACAGCTCTGGCCCCTCAGCGTAGCCTGGTCTACACAAACAGACTGAACTTCTAGTTTTTCAGCTCCGCTGCGGCTGCAGAGCCGAACTTCGCCTTCTACAGCAGGAGGTTACGCTGTCACAAGATTTTGCACATATTTATCTTTGAAGGATGCAGACAGCTGTGCTCCGCGACACAGCGAAGAGTGACAATCTAAACATGATGTTTGGGAGGGGGCGGGGCTTTGTTTTCAGAAGAATCAAACATTTGCCAAATAACATCAGTCATCAACAAAAATGTCTCACCAAGAAAAACAGCTCAACAGTGACAAAAGTCTACTTAGCTAAAGAATTAAAATAAAATCACTGTGCCTGTGTTGGATTTTAGGTGATAAGCTGATCATGAAGCAGCAGCAGGGGGGTGGGGGGGTTGGCTGTTACCTATTGTGCCGAATGGTTTAAGTAAAAATGGTTCTCTGCCGATGCTTAGGGAGGAAAGAGCCTTCTTCGAATGTGAGCTCCTATTATCACGTCAGTCCCCATCTGGAATGGGGGAGTTGGCGGAGGTTATTTTGAACATTTTGGCAGCCGTGATGTTACTTAAACTGCGGGTTGAACAAAAACCTGGTTTCTTACGGAGATGATGAGAATCTATTTTCAGTATTTCACTTTCGAAGCTCATCGCTCGGCCCTTGACGAAGCTCATTGTTCTCTCCACCCTGCTGTGGCATGTTGTTTAAAGCTCCTCTGACAGGGTTGGAGCATTGGGCTAAAGCTGCATTTTTTGTTTGTTTGTTCCTCCTTCAAGGGCAAAAGATGATGTACATTTCTGTATAGTGTAAGTACGATGTAAAATAGGAGGAGGCGAGAAAAACAGATGCTATCTAGGTCACGGATTGATGCGGACGAGCAGAACGCGCTGCTGTTTGCTCGGTTTCTGTCGTCCATCTTTAATGCTGTATTTTCAGGACTGGATGGAAAGGTTAGGTTATTTAACTGACAACACACACAACAGCTGTTGTCCTGCTCCGTTACCGCAACATTAACTCTGTAAACTCTTTTCACATCGCTCGTTTTCTTTATGAAGTTTGGCACTTTTTTCTTTTCCTTTTTGTTTTTGACAGTGAATAACTCTGATCAGAAAAAATGGGAGCTTAGGAAGTTAAAAAAAACCAAGCCACAAGCTCTGATGCTGTTTTTTCTTTTTTAATTCTGTGTATCAGTTATATGCTCATGTTCTGTGCATGTTTCCTCTACGCCCGGATGTGATGACATAAATACCTTCAAATGCACTTGACAGCTGCACTTCACAACTTTCAATAAACGTGCTTAAAAAAAAAAAAGGAAAAAACATCCGGTGCCTTCTCTTTCCTGTAGTCTGGTGCAGTTATGCAAATGTTATTAATGTTAATTATTGTAATTTAAAAAAAATGTCAGTGTAGATTTCAAACGTCTTGTTCAGGGTGAGCGCAGCGGATTAAGACCCAGAGTTGGTTGTTTAGACCGAAGGTTCTCAACCAAAAAGGTGTGTTGGACCAGGGGAACAATTTAAACATGCAGGATGGTGTTCCTCAGGGACCAGAGTTGGGAACCACTGGTTTAGACACACAAAAGTTAACGTTCAAGTATCAGAGTAACTCAAAGCTGCTGGTGGTAAAGTGAGACTTCACACATGAATACAAAAAAAAACTTTTTTAATTCATGTAAAGGCAAAGAGTAGACTTTTTGGAATGAGCTGTAGAAAAAGACACATTTTGGTGAACCTAGTAACTGAAGCACGGCAGTGGAAGTATTAGTGTGTTCACAACCTGATGAAACTTTTTAGTTGGAAAGCAATAGCACTAAATCGGGGGTTTCAAAATAAAAGTCCAAACATTGCAAATGGGGCACATTATTCCAAGTTGTGCTATAATACTCAAACCTGCTTCTAATATTTGATGATATAACTACATGTGTTGGGGGCGGGGGGTGTTTAAAAATGAGTGCTCTCCATTTGTTTAACATTTATTTGAAAAATGATTCTCACACAACACAAAGACAAATCTGGCACATTATCAGCAGCTCGCGCGCACGGAGGGGTTTAGCAGATGAGGCGTGTTCTCCAGCCGGCGTGGTTTTAGACTGTTCATAGAAAAGCTGTCGGAACCACAGACTGCAACGCTGTAAACGCTGGTTGAGGGCAGGGGTGTGCCGGTCAGGGCCTCTGGAGCGGGGCCCAGGGTTGAGGGTGTGCAGGCTCAGTGAGGGCTTGAGGGGGACGAGGGTCCAGAGGCTCCCCCTGAGTCACATCCCCATACGGATGCTCTGGATGATCTGAAATATGGCTGAAAGTCCACAAACACCGACCGGTCAGAATGGTTCTGACCAGTTCAGGCTCTAGTTTTTACTCGTGTTTAATTTTAAAACTCGGGTCAAAAGATCAGAAAACTGAACAAAAAAATAAACAGGAAAGGGTGTTTGAACCAGCTGGATCTCTAACCTGTGCCGTGTACTGCGGTGCAGGAGGTTGTTTTAAGATAACTTTTTATCTAAGGTTGTTCCTGCAGGAGCTGTGGTAGAACCGGGTTTCCACAGAGATCTCTGATAACACTTAAAATGTACCGTTAGAGACCGGTTCAACTCAAATAGACCCACTCATTGCACTGAGCCTGCTTCTCCATCTTTTAATGAAAAGCGTCATCAAAACGTATAAAAACTTTCATGGCAACGTTCAAGGCAGCGCCTAAATGACAAGATGATCAATGCTTTTTTTGTAAATAAGCAGAGTTAAAGCTGAGGAAGAAACTGAGATGTTAAAGCTAAGAGAAGCCAACTGTTAGCTTAAAGTGAAAGTAGCAAAAGCTTAATGTAGCCTAAGGCTATAGCTAAAAGCAGCAAAACGGTAGGAAAAAAGCTAAAAGTAGCAAAAGGCTATCTGAAATAAAGCACAAGTAATTGAAATTGAATTTAGCAAAAGGTAGCTAAAAGCTAAATGTAAGAAAAAACTAAATGCTAAAAATCCTAAACGATAGTTATAAAATCTTTAGTAACAAAAGGTAAACAAAACCTAGCAACAACAACAAAACAATCTAGCTAAAAGTAACAAGTGACTAGTCAAAATTAGAAGAAATGTAGCTAAATGCTAAAAGCAGCAAAAACCTAGCCAAAAGGATCTATGCACTAACTAAAAGTGAATGTAGCAAAAATAAAATATGGCTAAAAGCTAACATAGAAAAACGGTCAAAAGCTAAAAGTCTCACACAGCTAACTTAAAGGTAAATACAGCAAAATGAAAACAAGAAATGTAGTAGGAGCAAAGGCTAGTGTAGATTTTAAAAAGCTATCTAGAAGCTAAAGTAGCAAAAAACTAGTAAAGGCTAAAAATATGAAAATGCTTGTTAAAAGTTGCAGAAAAGTACCTAAAAGTAGAAAAAAAGCTAAATTTGCTACATTTAGCTTAGCTAAATGTTTTGCTACATTTGCTACATTTAGCTTAGCAAAGCTAAATGCAGTAAAACAGCATAGTTACAAGCTGAAAGTAACAAAAAGCTGGCTAAATGCTAAACGTAATAAGACTAAACTGCAGAAAATGCTAAGCAATAGCTAAAAGCCAAAAGTAGCAAAAGGCCAGCTAAAATTTAAAAGTAGCAGAAAGAGGCAAAAAAGAGCAAATTTATTGAAGCAAATTTGACATGTTCCTGAAAAACTGAAGAGATCTTGATATGTGGGTAAAATATTTGCAGATGAAGTAAAAATTTTAAACAATTATATGAAAGTTACAAAAAAAACAAAAGGTCATAGCAGCCATCTCCTAAATGAGATGAATGTTTAGAAATGAGAGCGGCTGCACGGGTAGTTAGTTTGTAAAATACATACAGTGAAATAAAAACCATGAAAAGAACAGAGCGACCACTGGATCTGGACTCTAACTTTAATGTAACGAGCAGATCAACTTGTGCTTTACTCAATGCAGTAACAGTACTTGTAAGATTAGTAATTTGGAGTACTTGACCCGTTCTCTGATGCAGCTCTCAGTCAAAAACCCCGGCCGACTTTTCTAGTTGATAAGCTGCTCTGAAGCTCAACTCCTCATTGTTAGCGTTAATTTAGCCAGATCTGTTAAAGAAACCCAGGTTAGACGATCCTGCTTCATAGTACAGGGCACAGGTGAGCCTTAGCTCACCTAAAAGCTAAATGTAACAAAAAGCTAAATGCTAAAAATCCTAAAGGATAGCTATAAACTATAGTTTTAGTTAGTCACCCAGCTTGTTTTTTTTTTGTTTTTTTAAAGAATTTCAGGGTTCCTGACACTGTTCCTTGAGGAACACCATCCTGCATATTTTAGTTGTTTCCCTGCTCCAGCACACCTGAGTCAGTGATTTAATTACTTCCTCTCGTTCTGCAGAAGCCTCTTAATCACCCATTTATTAACATCAGGTGTGTCTTAGCAGGAAAACATGCAGGATGGTGTTCCTCAGGGACCAGGGTTGGGAACCCCTGAGTTAAGGTAATAAAAAAAAAAAAAACATTTTATTTTACCTGATCCACAAACAACAAAGACGAAGAGCGCGAGCAGCCAGGGGCCCACCGGGTACTTCTCCTCCTGCGGTCGCTTAGAGAAAAACAAAATAGCATTTTTTTACAAAGAGGATTCCCGTTTCTTCTCCTCAAACCTCCTGTTAGCAACTGCTGGAGTCAACCTTGTTTGTCTGTTAGCAAAATATCTCTTGAACCACAGGGCAGATTTTAACAAAACTTTCTGTAAATATTCACTGGATGTACATATATAACATTTTACGTTTTGAAGTTAAACTAATTTAATATGGCTGCCAACGTTAATCCACTTTAGAAAACACAAAAATGTTTATAACATTGCTGATTTTACAGATCATGAGCTAAAATCTGGTGTGGTAGTAGCTGAGAGTAACATATATTCCAAGCACTATACATTGTGCCAGATCTGCATTGAAAACCTTGGCATTAGCTGCTGGTCAACCTTTTTTGTCTGTTAGCAAAATATCTCATGAACTAATGGGTGTATTTTAATAAAACTTTCTGGAAATAACAACTGGGTTCACATCTACAACTGTTTACCTTTTGAAGTCAATCCACTTGAAGCTGGCCGCCCCAGACGATGAACCTTAGCAAAGTCAAAAATGGCTATAACTCAACCAGTTTGAAAGATTTCGACTTAAATTTTAGTATGGTAGTAGCTGAGAGTCGTTCACAGCACATACTCTGAACATCTTGTGATGATGCTGAAGATGTCTGGACTGGGATAAGCGCTCAATGGATTCTAACAGGACTTTACTGCAAATGTTTAAAATGTCCTAATTTATTTATCTTTATGTATGTTGAGTTCTGTATTACTTTTCTGCGGAAAGAGCGGTAAAGAACATCAGACTGAAAACATTACATTAATTTTGAATTTGAGCATTACCTCGGTTGATTTTTAGAATAAATATATGATTTCAGCGGTCTTTAAATGTCCACATGCGCTGTATATGTGGGAAACACTGTATAAACTAAAAGTAGCAGCTACAGCTGGCAGCATCACCGTCGTGCTGCTGTGTTCACGCCGGCTTGAACGTCACCTGTCTGGGCTAATGTGACGCTGGCATCGGGGGTGTCAGTGAACGTCTCACCAGCGTCTTGGCGACGTTTCCTCTCTGCGTGATGTTCTTGCTGTGTTTCTCGTTGGCCATGCGGATCCTCTGTTTGGCCACCATCTTCCAGGACGAAGACAACAACAACAAAGCTAATTTACTCTGTTTTTTTAGGTGTTTTCTGATGCTGCAGGCTGACAGCGCCGCCGCGTAAAGCTGCCGGACCCGAGGCGCGAGGAAACCGGAAGTTTGTCTGGGTTTTTAAATTAATGTGCCCAAAGAAAGCGACAGAGGTCGATAACACAAATTAAACGAAACAAATATAGGTACACGGCGCGATGTTTTAATTGATTTTAATATAACTTTGAATTTTTATGACCTTTCCAACAGCAGAAACTTAAACAATTAGGCAAATGTTGCTGCTGATCTGTTTCAATGTTGATGTGTTCATGCGTGCACATCTGCTCACAGACTCATGTTCATGTTTGTGCTGATGTTCAATGTTTTATGTTATGAGTGCTTAGTGTATATTTAGTTGATGTTTTTCTTAGTTCATATCTTAGATGTCATTACTGTTTTTCTTATACATTTTATTGTTGGATGTAACTGGGACCCTGCGTACATAATTTCGCTCCACCACATGTACCACATGAGGTGCGAATGACAATAAAGAAACTCTGACTCTGACTCTGAAATATTTTATTGTGAAGGACATTACAGGAAGTGGTATGCTTTTGAATTACAGCGCATTTAATATTTTTATACACCTGGCAGGGATGAGCGCGTGGCTAGTGGCGCGCGCCAACTGTAAATTTAATTTATTATTACTTAATGAACTGATTAATTATAAACAACTTACTGTGTTGTTTTACATAAAAAAAAACATTGGTATTATCTCTAAGATCAACAATTGCAACTCCAGTTGTGTAAACAGAATTCAGTGATTTGCCAATATTTTAGTGTTTTGTTCCCTATGGAATATAGTAAAATATCTGATGCTGAAACGAAGAATTTTTTTCGAAGAAATTAAGGTAAGTTTAAATTTTATGGCAGCATCACATCTCAAAAAAGTTGGACCAAGGCCACCCCGCTTCTTTTAACAACAAACCAGCTGCTGGAGTTTTTGGAGGGAGTATTGCGTCATTGGATTCTAGCTGCTCAGCTGACTTCTTCACAGAATTTTTCGATGAATGTGAACCGTATTTTGTTCTAAAACCTGTATTTATTTGCATTGAAGGTCCCTTTCCAGATGTGTAAGCTGCCCATGTGGCAGTAATACACCCCCATACCATCAGAGAGGCAAGATTATGATCTCTCCTCTTAAACCTGAAAGAGTTTCAGAGAAGTTGGTGGCCTTTTTTTCTGTTGAGAAACATTTTGAAATGATTCCTTTATTTTTAGATGCAGTTTTTCTCAGACCTGTTGCTAATTAATCTAATCAGTTGTAAAATCGTGTCCCCTTCACATATAATGAGGACCCCCCAGACACCACCCCCCACACACACGCACACACACACACATTACAAATGCTTCTGAATATCCTTAAAATGAGAAAATGTCTCTTTAGTGTCTCTATTTTGCATCTCCTCTTGTAAATTATTAAACTTTCCCTCAGTGTGAAATGTTTTCGGTCAGGCAAAAAAAAAATCAGGGAGGAGTTCTGCCCAACATTCAGGTGGTCCTGCTGCCCAGGAGTACCAAGAGGTCTGCTGGGTCCAGGTGGACGGATCAGCATCTGTGGCCAGATTCATCAGATCCACTGCAGTAGATCCTTCCTGCCCACAGCCATCAGCATCTATAACAACTCTTAATGAAACCGGGATGAGCTACGACAACAGTTAATTTCCATTTGGGATTAATAAAGTATTTTGAATAGAACTGAATTCCTCAGCTGTAATCCAATGTTTGAATTTTGTCTGAATCACCGCTTTGTTTGTAACCGTTATCGTCCCTTTTTATCCACATATGAATTTCAAATAGTAGCCTGAGCATCTAAAACAACAACAATCCTAAACAGTAAAGTCAAGCTCGTGATGAGTATCGACCCAGTTGGACTTCATCTGTTTGTTACAGCTCGCTTACATCACACACTCACACCATCTGACACACCGAGCTTTCTGGATGCTGACAGAGGACGGCGGCGCAGAGACGGAGCAGCGGTTGCTTAGCAACTGACTCAAAGACAAAGACGAACAAACTCCGCCGGAGCAGAGACGAACAGACCAAACAGCTGAAGCATAATTAGGCATGAACTGGCTTTATCGTTAACACTAGAGGAGCGACACAGACGTTTGTCTGACCCAGCGCTCGCTGTCGAGTGGGGAAAGGCGGGCGATAGAGTTTTTGTATGTTTCTTTCTGTTAGCAAAATATCTCACAAACCACTGGGTGGATTCTAATGAAACACTCAGAAAGTAATAATTGGATATACTTCTACAACTGATTAACCTTTGAAGATAACTCAGTTCAAGATGGCTGCCCTATCCAACCAAAATTAAGAAACACAAAATCCGTTTTAATCCAGTCCAATTTGTGTAAAATGGATGAAAAATGTGTGTGGTAGTAGGTGAGAGTCATCCCCAATGCACATTTAGAGGCACTAACCATTACGCAAGATCTTTGTTTAAAATTAGCCATCACTTATTCAGAGTCAATTTAGTTCGTCTGTTAGCAAAATAACTTATGCACTATTAGACATATTTTAATCAAACTTTCAGGAAGTAATCACTTGATATAAATTTCAAAGTGATTAACTTTTGGAAGAGGACGCAAATTTAAAACGACTGCCATATCAACCTGACTGTGGAAAACACAAAAATATTCCAAGCTCAGTCAGTTTTACAGAAGTTGACCTCAAATCTGATGTGGTGGTTGCTGAGAGTCATTCCCAACACATACTGTGAGTGTGACATTTTGAAAAATGCAATTTTGCTTAAATTAATTTTTAAGGTTTGACCAAAACTTTGATTTCTCAACTTGATATAATCTCAGTTTAAAACTTTGTCCTGAAAGGCGGTGTTGACATGCACCCGCTTCGAATGTTATCAGCCATTAAATGGTCATTAGTGGTTATCATCCCCATGTGTAGCGGTCAGACTGCCCCTCCTGTACCTCTTAGTGGGTTTAAAAGTACGTTGTTAGCGATGATAATAGGCTACATTTTTAGCTTTGTTAGCGCTCATAATCGCTTCATGTGGTCAGGTTCAGAGTAAAAGTTCTGGCGGTTATGTTTAGGGTCTTGGTTAAGTTTATGCACAAGAGTAAGGGGGTTAAGTTTAGGGTTGGTCCTCAGGTTCAGGTGTAAGGTTAGGTTTAGGAAAAGGGTTACATATGCCAAACATGTTGGCCTCAGCATCCAGATGACAGTACCTTTATGTTCTGTCTCCAGCTCTGTGAAGTTTCAGCAGCAGATTGTCTGGAAACTCAGAATCAGACGTCTCTTCATGAAAAAGAAAAAAAAAACAGCAGTCAGCAGAGACCGAGGCTACAGATCAAATGTCTTCTTGTTTTCAAAGCATCAATGCATGACCTCTCTCTCTCTCTCTCTCTCTCTCTCTCTCTCTCTCTCTCTCTCTC